>NC_058410.1:135640913-135794206 GCF_002201575.2 Neomonachus schauinslandi | reverse complement strand
AAGATTTTATTTATTTATTTGACAGAGAAAGACACAGCGAGAGAGGGAACACAAACGGGGATTGGGAGAGGGAGAAGCAGACTCCCTGCCGAGCAGGGAGCCCGATGCGGGACTCGATCCAGGGACTCCAGGATCATGACCTGAGCCGAAGGCAGTCGCTTAACCAACTGAGCCACCCAGGCGCCCATGGCACGGTAGTTTTGTGCAAGGGCAATATGGAAATCTTTTGGAGGGAAAGCTCTGGTTAGCATCATCTGGAGATGGAATAGACTTAGGAGAAAGTAAAGTCCTCCACAGGGGCTAGGACCAGGGCAGAAAATGAGTCTGCAGCTCTGGTCCCCATTGCCTAAGAGTGAGGGATTTTGTTTCCTAAATATCATTAAAAACTACTATTAGAGCATAGAAGTATGGCAAAGGAATTGCTCCACCACTGCTCCTGGTATCTTAAAGGGTTGACCTTGAACCTAGATGCCCTTGAATGATTTGGGCCAGGGCAGAAGCTTAAAGGAAAGCAAAGCATCTCTACTCATTTCCACTCTACTCGGGGTGAGGCTGAGGTTGAGCACAAAGGCTTCTATCTACAATCAGGCACACGATTCTATTTCATTTTCAATGAGATGATTATAGACTAGATGCTCCTAATTTCTTCCAGGTTTGGAATTTAAGAAGACACCTTTAATAAAGAAGTATGCACCATATCCAGCAAGGCAGAAAACCCTTGGACCGCCCATTATACTTTCTATGCCTGTCAAAAAAGACTCATTCTTGGCAGAATTGATCAAATGAATAAAATTCTTTTGTTTAAGATATGATATCATATCCTGTTTTTAAACATTAAAAATCATAAGTTGATTATGACTTCAGGTCATATAAATGTACATTTTTAGAATCCCAGAATTGGGCTTTCAGATTGTCTGCCTCATCCTTTTGCACTTTGTCCAGCAAGAGGTAGCTTGGTCTCTGCTTGAACATTTCCACAAATCAGGAATGCAAAATCTCAGGATGCTATAATTTACCGTTAGACGGGCTAAAGGTCTTTCTTATATTGACCTGAAATTTGTCTTCATGAAACTTCCCCTCTTTGGTCCTAGTTTGGATCTTAAGAAATATATATTTTTTTCCAGCTATCTAATCTTTGATATCTGTGACAGCCACATTCTATTCTCAGCTCATTTGGAGTGTCAGGCAGCTAAACTCTCTAGTTTATCAAGTGAGATTTGATTAAACCATGTTTCTCTCGTTTTGTACTCGTGTTGGATTTTTAAACTTAGCAGTAGGACTTTACATTTATCTCCAATCAATTTCATTCTTTCAGATTTGATCAATGTTTTCAGCCAGTCAAGAATTTTTGAATTCCTAGTTTTATCATTCGAAGAATCATTTTCGCCCAGCCTTATTTGAATATTTGATTAAATGCCCTGTTTCCCCCTATGCAAGTCCAAGTTAACATTTTAAAATGGACCAGAGCAGAGTCCCGGAGCACGCCGCAAGAGCCCTTTCTTTTTGGTGAATAGGGTGTGGATTAGGTCTTTTCTAACAATTACAAATCCACTTTGTTGTCCTTGAATCCAATCCATCCATAAGAACATTGTGATGTTGTAATATAATGAGAAATATATATTGGGTTTTTGTCCCCAGATCCCGGCACAGAGCTTCTCAAACCGTTGTCATTTTCTTTTCTCTCTTTTTTCTTTTTTAGATTTTATTTGAGAGAGAGAATGAGAGAGAGAGAGAGAGCACATGAGAGGGGGGAGGGTCAGAGGGAGAAGCAGACTCCCCGCCGAGCAGGGAGCCCGATGCGGGACTCGATTCCGGGACTCCAGGATCATGACCTGAGCCAAAGGCAGTCGCTTAACCAACTGAGCCACCCAGGCGCCCCCCTCCCCCCCCCCCCCCCCCCGTTGTCATTTTCTAAGCATAGAGTGATAAGAGCATCTTTTGCTAAAATATTTGGTTTTTATCCCCAGTTCCTGAAATAGCTCCAAAGAAAAGAGAAAGGAGTGTCTTTTGTTATTCATAACAAGCCACACCTGAGTTTATGTTAATGAGGTGACTTTTGGAAAGCCTGTGAGGATGTGGGCTGGTTGCCAGAGGAACCAACTAGATTAGAGGACTTGGAATTTTCAGCCCCACCTCCTGACCTTCAGGGAGGGGAGAGGGGTTGGAGGTTGAGTGAATCATTAATGGCCAAGGATTTAATCAATCACATTTACTTGATGAAGTCTCCATATAAAACCCTAACCAAGGGGTTTGAAGAGCTTCTGGGTTTGAACACATTTGGGTGCTGGGAGGGTGATGCTCCCTGAGAAAGAATGGAAGCTTCATACCTCTTCTGCATCCCTCGCCCTATGTACCTCTTACCCATCTGTCTGTTCCTGACTTGTAGCCTTTAAAATAAACCAGGAATGGTAAGTACATTGTTCTCCTGAGTTCTGTTAGTTGTTCTGGCAAATTATCAAACCTGAGGAGGGGGTCTTGGGAACCCCTGATTTGTATTCGGGAGTACTGGGGGCCTGTACTTGCGATCAGCACTGCAGTGGGGCCTGTCTTGTGGGACTGAGCCCTTCACCTGTGGGGTCTGATGCCAACTCCAGGCAGTCAGTGTCAGGATTGCTTGGTGTGGATAACCCACACATTTGGTGTCAGAAGTGGCATGAAGGGTGCCCGGGTGGCTCAGTGAGTTGAGCGCCCGACTCTTGATTTTTGCCCAGGTCATGGTCTAGGGTGGTGAGATCGAGCCCTGTGTTGGGCTCTGCATGCAGCGGGAGTCCATTTCTCTCTCTCCCTCTGCCCCACTCCCCTGCTAAAATAAATAAATCTTAAAAAAAAAAAAGAAAAAAAGTGGTGTGAGCAGTAGTAGTAGTAGAGAAAACCAGAAGTTTTCTTTTAGACTTCATTCATGAGTATATTCCTAATGAACCCATGGCAACTTCATTGCCCACATCTTGCTTTTCTACTAAAAGCAATCACACGGTTGTTTGTGTTAAAGTGTATAAAATATAGAAGGAAGAAGTCTGAAAAGTGAAGGTTTCCTTTTTTATTTCCCTGCTCTGGTTTCATGTCTTTGTGATGTAGGAAAGATGTTAGGGTTTGAGGCTGATGGCCAAGAAAGAACTCTTGAGATGTCTTTGGTGCAAAAAGGTAGTTTTAGTCAAGCCCAGGGACAGGACCTGTGGGCAGAAAAAGCTGCACTGGGGTCATGAGGAGTGAGTGTCCCATTATATACTTTCAAGATGGGAGGGGGTTCAAGAAAGCTTAAGTCTCTAAGGAATGTTGGAAGCAAAGTTTCCAGGACCTTGAGGGGGCTAGCTGTTGTTGGGAAAAGGTCATTTATTACTGTCTAATCAAACCTTAGTCATGAGACCCTTCAGATGTATATCAGTGGGTCATATGCTTGGGGGACGACTAAACAACATGTATCTTGGGGGGTGGGTATAAAGGAAGTTTCCAAAGGAATTTTTTTTCAAAGATTTTATGTATTTATTTGACAGAGAGAGAGCACAAGCAGAGGGAGCAGCAGAGGGAGAGAGAGAGAGAAGCAGGTTCCTTGCTGAGCGGAGAGCCCGATGTGGGGCTACATCCCAGGACCCTGGGATCATGATCTGAGCTGAAGGCAGACTCTTAAATGACTGAGCCACCCAGGCGCCCCTCCAAAGGAATTTTTATGTTAAAGTAGACTCACAGGATCCTGGGGGTCGGACTATGATTCCCTTTTGCCCTTAGCAAAGTATTAACATCGAGGCAGCTGAGTTCCTAGAGGAAGGTCACTCTGCCTGTTTCAAGGACTTGTCAATAGGCTGTAGATAGTAAGGAAATTTAATTTTTCTTTTGCCTTTGTTTCCCACATCATTTACCCAGAGGAAACCACTGCAAAATTGATGTGTGTCATTCTAGATACTTTCTTATATATTTACATATATATGCATTAATATACATACTTTCTTAAATATATATTGGGTAGTGCTCTATATTATCTCACTTAATAAAGTTCCTGAGGATCTTCCATGATGTTACACATTCTCTTTAATGGCTTCAAAATAGTCCTCAATTTACCACAATTTACTACTACCATTGAACATTTAGGTTGTTGCCTAATTTTTGTTTTAATAAACAATGCTACTATGAACATCCTTTTATCTTTAGGTATATGAGACAGAAATCATGTAGTGTAGACTCCTAGAAATGGAATTGCTATCTTAAAAAGCATGCACACTTTAAAATCCTAACGAACACTACACATTTTTTCAACAATTTATATTTCAAGAGTAAATGATAGCACCCTACAGCCTAGCTATGCAAAGTCTGGTCCTATGGCAAGCAGAATTGGCTGGCCTGGGAGCTTTCTGGAAACATAGACTCTCAGGCCCCATCCAGGCACACTGAATAAGAATCCACCAGTTAACCAGGTGATTCGTATGATCACTGAAGCTTGAAAAGTACTGCTCTATATAGTCTTTTCCTCACTAAAAAAGATACCATCAATCCAGGGGTGCCTGGGCGGCTCAGTTGTTAAGCGTCTGCCTTCGGCTCAGGTCATGATCCCAGGGTTCTGGGATGGAGCCCTGTGTCAGGCTCCCTGCTCAGTGGGGAGTCTGCTTCTCCCTCTCCCTCTGACTCTCCCAGCTGCCTGTGCTCTCTCTCTCTCAAAGGAATAAATAAAAAATCTTTTAAAAAAGATATCATCAATCTATTTAATTTTTACCTATTTTTCAAGTACTTAAACACTATTTAAAAATATTCTCTAGAATTTTGTCTGGGATCTCTACTCAATGTGAAATTGATAATTCACAGAATACATCTTTATCAATATGAAGATAATATTTCCCCCTTCTCTAATCTTTTGGCATGTCCTTCATTCTCCAAGATAACTTAAGGACAATTGACACTTATTTAACAAATTCATCTGCTGGTTGCCTCTGTTTTCTGGGACAAAATTGATCCAGGTGGGAAGATCTAAGTTTATTTAGAGCAGTAAGGTGCGCTTTTAAATTTTTCTCACTTGTTTTTTGTTTTTGTTGTTAAAGATTTGTATTTATTTATTTGACAGAGAGAGAGAGAGAGAGCACAAGCTGGGGGAGAGGCAGACAGATGCTTCAATCTGTCTGTCTTCCTTCAGGAGTTTTGTCCATTTTTGCGAGATGTGGATCCTTGTTAAGAGGATAACAACAGAACCAGAAAGTGAGTTGCTGCAGGGAAAACACATAAAGGCAGTGATTTCTTACAAGTTGATAGCCTGGTTGCCCCAGACGTTTTCCCAATCAGTCTACTGGGATGCCTATAATTCTCACCAATAGTCACCACTTAGGGTTAAAGCATAGGCTCTATAGACAAGGGTTTAGTGAAGAGGAAACCATTATGCATGGAAGGCAAAAGGTGAAGAAGTTGAAGTGAAGGAGGTTTGGGCAGCTACCTTGAGCATGGATTTCAGAGATAGCATCAAGCATTTATGCGGTCAGAATTAGGTTTGGATCTTGGCTCTGACTCTTATATGTTCACTTTGGAAGTCAGTTCACATCTTTGAGCCTCATTTTTCTACTTAGCAAGATGAGGATGATAATACTTGGATGTATGATAATACAAAATACCTTGTTTTGCTATATTTTCCCAGAGTCTGGAAGAGCACCTGGCCTCTACATGTTCAGTAAATAGCTGTTGAATAAACAAATGAGGTAATACAATGCTACTCAAATGTAGGAGGTGACAAGTATATATTAGTTTTCTTTTTTGGCTCCTGCAGGGCATTTGACAAGGTTCTACTTGATCTGTTCCCCATGAAGATAGAGGATTATGGGCTGGAGGCAAAGATGAGTATCTTCTTCACTGGCTATGATCAAGGGTAGATGAATGGGATACTGCCAGCCTGGTGATGGGTTTCAAGACTTCCCATGGGACTCTGCCCTTTCCACCCTATTAAACATTTCTGTCATTTACTTGAGTAAGAGTATAAATGGTGTGGTTCATCATATATTTATGACTCCAAGCTGTAAGAAAGGATATATTGGAGAAAAGAATCAGGAAATTTTGATTGATTAACTTGAGGGACAGAATTAAATGAGATTTGACCTGGATATATTTAAGGTCTTGCATTTGGGTCCAAAAAAAGACCTAAAACACATGTACAGGATGTGGGACACTGTGTTTAATAGCTGTGTGTGTGGACAAGCCGCAGAAGTTTTTGTGTTCAATGAACTGGACACGTATCAACTTCAAATATTGTTTGTATCAAATGCGTCATGCAATGTTGAGTTGCATTGATGGAAGCATGGTGTCACCTCAAGTTAGGGTGTGGTCCCAATTTCCTCTGTGATTCCTGGAAGGCTACATTCTGCTCACAAACAACATATAAAAATTAATTTGAGATCAAAGATGAGTGATCAGGACCGTGAAGGGAGTTGGCACTATGTGTGTGAGGTTTGATTGAAGAAATGGAAAAGTTAGCCTGAAGGAACACCTTAAAGGAGAATAAGATATCGTTAGGCTGTCACATGGGAAAGAAATTAGATTTGACCTACAAGGTACCAACAGGTAAACTATCTTTTTTTTTTTTTAACATTTATTTATTTTACAGGGAGAGTGAGTGTGTGTGTTTGTGTGTGTGTGTATGTGTGTGTGTGCAGGAGCTTGGGGAGGGGCAGAGGAGGAGGGAGAGAACCAGACTCCCCACTGAGCGCAGAGCCTAGCACAGGCTGGGGCTGGATCCCAGGACCCTGAGATCATGCTCTGAGCTGAGATCAAGAGTGGGATGCTTAACCAACTGAGCCATGCAGGCGCCCCCAGGTAAACTATCTTTAATGGGGAGATTTAACAGAGATTTTTTGCCTCAGTCTAAGGAAGAATTTTGATGGGGAAAAGCTGATGGGATAAATAATAGTGGTTTTTTTCACTGTAAAAAGAATGCATGTCCTTTTAAAAAATCAGAAAACAAAAAATGTTGGAATATAAACATTGTTAGTATTTTTAAACCTCACCATCTGTTTAAACTCAAGCCCGCTAGTACATTGTTGAAAAACGTGTTGAGTTTAATAGTTCGCTAAACTTGGCAGATGTTCATACAGCGGTTGGTCCAGAGGTCTGCAGCGAAGTTACAGACAGGATGGCACTTAGGTTAAATAACATTTTGGGTTCTTTTCCAATCTGAGAGCCTGATATCTTATTATCTTATAAGTGCGAGAATCAATTCTATTGAGACCGTGGCTCTATCACTGACCTTGGCTCTAGGCCACCTTGAATATGTGAGTGTTAGCTCAATCCTTGGATTCTAACAGGCTTTACCCACTGCTGGTTAACTAGAATGGAAAGCTGATGTAGTTGCCAAGCAACCCAGATTTGGAGAAATATGCCTCCTTTTTCTAGTCCACCAGATACGTGGATAAACAAACATTCTTTTGAAATGACTCAATCTTCTCCAACGGGTATACTTGTAAAATGAATGAAAGAGCCAAGGCAGATCTTTAGGTAACTCAGGGCAAAAATTTCTATGAATAAATAATCTAATAATTTAAAACCCAAATGGCTTGACCCACGGGAATAATTTCCTCAATCTTATACCTTGATGTGTGAGCAGTAGGACATCTCGGCAGCTCTGGGTTTTACGCATGAGTGCACGGTATAGCACGTAGCCGCAGATATATGGAAAGAAGACAGTAGAATCGGTGGGTAAGTGGGCAACTGTATTTTTTCTGATTTGGAGCTGGTTTGTGAGTTGGAATGTCTTTTTTAGAATCCTGGACCACAGTCAGTAGCTGCTAGCAAGACAATGAGGTCAGTTTCTGGCAGCGATGAAATGGTTGCTTCCCCAACTAGACTGTGAGCTCTTTGAGGGCATTTATCTCTGTATTGCCCAGTGTCCAGCAAGCATAGAGCCCTAGACCTTAATTTATTGTGATTACAGATTAAATATGTCCTTGCCATAAGGTATACTCACGTTTTCCAAATCTGTGGGCACAAAATATACATGTAATACTAAATAGATATCATAAAACACAAACCAATCCAGATACCTGAAATGATGCAGGTATGTATGTAGTTACAGTTCTTGTGATACTTTAAAGCTTAAGCCAAGACAAGAATTTCTCATGAAACAGTGGTAAAATACTGGTATTCATTTATCAAACCTTTTTTCAACAATTCACTGCCACGCTTGCATTTAAGAGATAGTGGAGTTTCAAAATATTAAGTGTTTATATATCAACGTTTTTCTTTTTCTGTTAAAAACGACATGTATTGGGGCGCCTGGGTCGCTCAGTTGGTTGAGCCTCTGCCTTCAGCTCAGGTCATGATCCCGGAATCACAGAATCGAGCCCCACGTCGGGCTCCCTGCTTGGCAGGGGGTCTGCTTCTCCGTCTGCCCTTCACCCTGCTCATGCTCTCTCTCTCTCTCAAATAAATAAATAAAATCTTAAAAAAACAAAACAAAACACGACATGTATTCTTTCGCCATGAAGACAACCATCATTCTTTTATAATTTTAAAAAAACTGAGGAAGATTTCAACTAGTCCCAGTAGAGAGAACGACATTTGTCCCAATCATGCTAACCTAGCTCCTGTTGCTGCCCACAGGGCAGGAGGTGAGGCGGGAGGGAGGGTGGAGTGAAAATTCTGAACCCTGGGGCTCAAAGCCCCTCCCTCTTCATCGCCTGCTCTAGAGGTGGCCTGGGTTAAAGAGCTGGCAACCCTCCCTCAGTCACGGCGCCCCGGGAGCCTGTGGTGGTCGTAGCTACAACTTTCCTCTCCCATCTCCACGCCCCACAACCTGCCGAGCCATCCCCACTCCCACCCCTAACTCACACTCCACTCTGGTGACTTCTAAGGGTTTTCCATTGCCAACAGCTTTGGGATTCACCAGATCCCAGAGACACAAGAGAAAGGGAATGGAAGGAAGTTTTCTCATAGCCGGGGCAGGGCAAACTGAGGGAGAAAAACTAGGTGGGCTCTTTAAGAGCAAGATCACGTCTCAGTCCCTTTTGTATCCTTAGCATCCCAGCACAGTGCCTGAACCCAGCTGGGGGGGGGGGGGGGGGGGGGGGTGTAGCCTGTAGGGAGAGGACCATGGCCCCAATATCTCCATAAAAAGGTGTGACGGATTTTCAAATTTATGAGCATCTGGGATGTAATTTTTTTTCTGCCACTAGTTTATGGTCTTGGAAAAGTGAGCGGATCTGTGCTGTGATGCTCCGTGAGACACAAGTAGGTTGAGTTGTGTGTTCTTTGCAGGGCCTTTGCCCTTAACCTTTGGTGTCCACAGGAATCTGGCTTCTGTTTCCAGAGAGAAGAGCAGCATCCTCCTGGAACATTCAGTTCATATCATCAGGAGCACCCGCCAGCATGTTCAAAGCTCAAATGCAAGATTCCTAATTTCCCATTTTAGAGGAACCTCTCGGGCTCACAATGAGAAATTCAGGAAAGCGCGCGAAAACAAGGCAACACCACTGACAAATAGTCCTGGGAACTCTGAAATCAACTGTTAGGTGAAAGTAGCTATTTACTGTAATTTGGTGGAAGCCAGCTTGGAGGCCTACTAACAAGGATATAATAGGACTCTGTAATATGTAATAAGTAGCTTTCTCTTAGGAAGAAGATCCTTTATCATGTTTAAAGGATTCTGCTTACGTATGGAGGTGTGAAAACGTTGCCTTTCAGGATTTAAAGACTATATAGGTTTCTTTTAGGAAGATGGGCCAAGGCAAAAGGAGAAGCACAATACCAGTATGGTTTGTTTGTGTGCAGATACGGGAGGATTTTAAAAATTCAATTAATTCTTAATTCAAGGCGTTGTCTTAGTAACTCCTATTTCAAGATGCTCAGAACTTGCAACATAATTCATAGCTTCACCAAGGCAGGAGAAAAATAGAAGAAGACAGAACCTTAAAATACCTTTGCCAATTAAATCCTGAATTATTTTTGACTCTGAGAATAGTCAGTCATTTTATTTAAGCTGTTCAGGATGATAAAGAACACATTGATTCCTCATGCTTCCAACTTACATTCCCATTACTTCATGATCTTCAGTGTGTTTGGGGCTTTCACCTCATCTCCTTTAACCTCCAAATCCAAGATGTTAAAAACAGATACAAAGATCAGCTTGCTATTGGATCTATATCCTGAAGGCTAACGCCACCATAATGGAGTTCATGACCCAAATCACCAAATTCCCACAATCCCAGGACAATCTCAAGCAATATATAAGATGTAAAGAGCCTGTGATGTGGTAGGAACCAGAAACCATGCACCAAAACCACGGAATACTTTCTTGTTCATTCTCTGTAATGAGAAGTTCGTTGTTGAGGGCACAAAGATCAGGATACCTGCATACGTTCAGAGCAGACCTCAAAGGCTTATTTAACATTCCCAAACCCACCCTTAATTAAGCCTTTTCTTATACGGTAGGTTTTTTTTTTTGTTTTTTTTTTTAAGATTTTATGTATTTATTTGAGAGAGAGAGTGAGCATGAGTGGGGGAGGGGCAGAGGGAGAAGCAGACTCCCTGCTGAGCAGGGAACCTGATGCGGGGCTCCATCCTGGGACCCCAGATCTGACTTTGTCAGATCTGACTGAGCTACACAGGCACCCCTATACGGTAGGTCCTTATGGAAGGTTCTGTTCATTGGTTATTGAAAAGTTATTCCCAACTCACTTTTCCTGGACATCCCTGCTACAGAGGTTTAAAAGCTGAACATTTGCTTTTTGTAGCTTTTTGTCTAGCTAGGGATAGTATGATAGCTCAGGGCCCATGTGACAAGCAGAATTCTGCTGTTATTTCTAGGTCAAACTTGCTGTCTAGTCTTTTAAAGAACTGAATATCCTAGCAAGACCTTTCATCTTTCCCCCTCATTGCTGTCTTGAATGCAGGCATGATGTCTGGACCTTGATTGTTTATGCGGTCACCGCAAGGCCACGACCGTGAGAAAAGACCAAGAAACTTCCAGTAACACTTGCCACTGGATGAATGTCAGCAGCCACCTATTTCCAGAACTTTAATATGAAAAAAATTATTTGTTTAAGATACTATAAATTGGGTTTTATGTTGTTTGCAACCAAAGCGTCCTTAGCTGATAGAGTGTTTTACATGGATCTTTTGTAATTCCTACAACACCCTGCAAGGAAGCCATGATTGTTCCTATTTTATAAATGAGGAAACTGAAGCACGAACCGTTTAAATTGCTTGCCCGAGACTACATGATGGTCTCATCACTTTGCTAGTGTTTCCAACTTTTTACATAGGTTTCATTTGCTGACTAAACATGAATGCTGTCATGCACTTGCAGAGTTCTTCTCTTCCTCTCTCTCTTTCTCTGTGTGTTGTATTATTCCTACCAGAAAAATTATGTTCTAGCCTAGTTCTACTACAGCCTGCCTTTAAGGACTCTCCTCCACTCAGTTTCCTCTTCTGTAAAATGATGGGCTGGATTCAAGTTTGAAAGTCTCTTCCAGACCTAAAGTCCGGCGATGCTGTCAAGTCCTCATAAGACTGTGAGCTTCACAACACCAGGGATGGTGTCTTTGTTTGTTTTCAAGCCCAGATTGCTCTGCCCATGGCAGATAGGCAGTCATTTTATTGAGTATGGATGGTTTAATTAAATTCCTCTCTAAAGACCTATAAAAGAAGCATAAAAAGGATGGCTTAAAGTACCATGGGGAAATGTTATGAGAAAATATTAATTCAATCTCATAACTGGAGACTAGAAACAATCCTTCTTAGGAAGAAAGATACCATACAAGTGCCAGATTCATTCATCTTCTCAAAGGATGTTTGTTGCATATCTCTCAGATGTCTGGTCTCTTATGAGCATGGAGCTGGTTGGGATTTTATAAGAAGGTGGCATTATGGTTGGGGGGATGTGCATAAAAAGTTACAGTGCAGCACAGTGAGTGTGATTTTACAAGGACATATGGGGGAATAGAAAAGACCCAGGCAGCTCCACAGTGGAAGTGATAGCTAAGCTAAGTTTTGAAGGATGATTATGGATTTCAACAGCAAGCAAGAGGAGATGGGGCAGGGATGGCTCTGGATGAGGAAATGTGTCCCAAACCACTCAGGCACATAACACATTTGGAAACTGCAGAATGCTCAAGTATAAGAGCATGGGGCTGGGGCTGTTTGGCGGACAGTTTGGAGAACAAAGATGGTGCCTAGTTATAAAGGGTGGCACAGCCAGGCTGAGGGGAATTAACTTTTTTGGGTAGGCAATGTGGCACCAGGGATAGGATCAGATTTGAAACTTCAGAAAGTTTACTTTGTAATATGAATTTTGGAAAATGGCCAAGGCACAGTAGCCTCCCTGTTACTTGATGTCCATAAAATGATTCATACGTATATAGTCTATGACCAAGAGTGATAGAAGGGTGGCAGAAGCCCTGAAAGGAGAATGTTGAAGGTTCCAGGGATAAGATGATGAACTAAGACATGGCAATGGGGGTGGAAGGGATGATCGTTAAGTGATGCCAAGGCGATAGGAGATAATACTTGATAACCAGTTAGGTGAGGAAGCAGGGAAGATGATGAGCAAGAGCATAATTTTTGGAAACTAAGCACAGGGAGAAAGTTTTGTCAAGCCAGATGATGAGATTTGCTTTGGACACGTTAAATTTAGAATGCCATGCCATATCTGAGGGTGAGATGTTTAGTAGAACACTGGACAAATACAGGTCTGGTGCTTAGAGTACAGAGAATCATGGGTACTTAGGACAGTGGTTCTCAACCCTTTGAAAACCGGCATCTCCTTTATATGATAAATAGTAATACCTTTGCAATAAACAAATAGTATGCTTATATATATATATTTTAAGAATCCAAATAACGGGGGCGCCTAGGTGGCTCAGTCAGTAGAACATCTGACTCTTGGTTTCGGCTCAGGTCATGATCTCAGTTTCGTGGGATTGAGCCCCATGTCGGGCTCCGTGTTCAGTGGGGAGTCTGCTTCTCTCTCTCTCTCCCTCTCCCCCTACCCCCAACTCGCGTGCTCTCTCTCTAAAATAAATAAATAAATAAATAAATAAATAAATAAATAAATAAATAAATCTTAAAAAAAAAAAAGATGGGGTGCCTGGGTGGCTCAGTCATTAAGCGTCTGCCTTTGGCTTGTGATCCCAGGGCCCTGGGATCAAGCCCTGCTTTGGGATCCCTGCTCAGCAGGAAGCCTGCTTCTCCCTCTCCCACTCCCCCTGCTTGTGTTCCCTCTCTCGCTGTGTCTCTCTCTGTCAAATAAATAAATAAAATCTTAAAAAAAAAAAAGAATCCAAATAACACCAGGTAAAGGAGAAATAAAAGGAAATCAGTTTATTTTTTGAAATAAAAATTTAATATTTACAGAATCAGGCATGACTACACTTACAAGGAACATATATATAAAATATGTAGATAAGATTAGTTCCTGCAGAACACACTCATTTGTTCATTCATTTAACAGCTATTGACTGTCTTCTAGGTTATAAGCACAGTTTTAGACACTGGGAAAACAGCAGTGGAACAGAGACCCAATCTCTGCTCCCACGGAATTTACATTCTCTCCCAGGGCAAGACAGACAAGCAAATATGTAAGTAAATAA
This sequence comes from Neomonachus schauinslandi, assembly GCF_002201575.2. NCBI lineage: Eukaryota > Metazoa > Chordata > Mammalia > Carnivora > Phocidae > Neomonachus > Neomonachus schauinslandi. Next base: position 135,780,662 of record NC_058410.1, on the reverse strand, counting down.
TAATATGATAATACATATGTTTTTTTAAAAAAAGAGAGACAGAGAGAGAGAGCACAAGCAGGGAGGGGCAGAGGGAGAGAGGATCTTAAGCAGGCTCCACACCCAGCAGGGAGCCCAACACAGGGCTCGATCTCAGGACCCTGAGATCATGATCTGAGGTGAAATCAAGAGTTGGATGCTTAACCCTGAGCCACTCAGGCACCCTAATAATAATATGATTTCTTGCAGGGATGAGAGCTATGGGGAAGTAACAGACTACTGGGAATCAGGGTGATTGGTGCGGGGTAAGGGGGCTACTTCAGATGGGTGATGCCATACGAAACCATTGGAAAATTTTAATCAGAGGTGTGGTGTGATCTGATTCACATTTTAAAAAGTATGTTCTGGAAACTTCCAGTTATTGATAGCATGGAAGATTTCCTAAATGAAATCTATCTCATTAAAATGGGGAAGGAATCCCTTCCATTAAAAACAACTAAAAATTCTGGGTAATTTTATATTTCTCGTATTTTAAAATCTTGCAAACAAGCAAGGAATTTGCAGATGCCAAAATGAAACAAAAACAGGAATCCTAGGACATACATCCCTGGAACTGGCTTCTATCCTAAGGGTGTTTGCCCAATTGTAGTGAACTTTGATCTTTGTTTTGTCTGATGCTCAAGGCACACAGAAGGAGATGAAGTCTAGGGCCCACCCAAGCTGGGAGGGTAATAGGAACCCCCCCCCCATATAAAGCTCAGTTCCCAAGAGGATGGATCTTTAAGAGTGAACAAGAAAAGAAACCACAGTGCAGGAAGAGAAAGCAGGAGCTCCCATAGAATGTCAATGGGACTATAAAACAGTATTACCACTTTGGAAGACAGTCTGGAAGTTTCCTATAAAACTAAACATAATCCTATGCTATGCCCCAGAAGTTCTTCTATTCCTGAGGTCTTTACCCAAGATAATGAAAACATGTCCCCAAATTGACTTGTATGGGAATATTCATAGAAGCTTTATTTACAATAGCCCCAAATTGGAAACAGCTCAAGTGTTCACCAATGCAAGAATGGATAAACAAATTATGGTGTATGTATACAATAGAATACTAGCTAACAATAAAGAAAGAACAAACTACTGATATACTTAACAACATGAATACTTTTCAAAAGCATTATGCTAAGTGAAATAATGCTCACACAAAAGAGCACAAAATGTATGATTCTATTTATATGTAATTCTAGAATGTGCTAAACTAATCTGAGAAGAAAAAGTCAGAACAATTCACGCGTCTAGGGTTAGAGATAGGGAACATGGACTCATCAGGAAGGGTAGGAGAAGATTTCTGGTGTTATGTTAATGTTCTATATCTTCATAAAACTGAAACTCATAAAACAGAAAATTTTAAATCTGTGCATTTCATATAATTTAAATGTTATACTCCAAAAGAAAGAACTGTAAACAAATATTGACTCAATTAATAATATACATGTATGCTGAAGAGTGGCATGTACTTTCAAATACATCAAAAACACTATGGGGTGATGGACAGATAAGGGAGTGGATGTGTAGGAAGATATGTAAATAAATCACAAATTACAAATCAGAGTGTAATAAAAGTGTTCATAATGAAATAATGGAAGAAGAAAAGAAAGTATGAAACTGTGCCCATCTTGACTTTGATGGTAGGTGGAAAGTAAAAAAATCATTCACAGTATCCCAAAGGAAGAGTTCAATTTAAATGGTCCTAGGTTGTTAGTGCCCATAATACAACTGGGAGAAACAAACGCAAGAAGAATCCTAGTTCAACCCAGGACTCAAAGGATTCTCTTAGATAAAGTTTTAAAGATGATGAGCTCATAAACAAAAATCTCTCAGAACACAAGGAAACAAGAGGCCATGAGTGAGAAGCAGCAGAAAAAAACAGAGTGCAGAAACAGAGCATTTGAATGATCACATAGAATATGTTTAATGTTTAATATGTTTAAAGAAGTATGAGAGGCTTACACTTATGAGCACAGAAGAAAAAACTCTAAGATTTTATCAAGGAGGTTAGGTAAAAGGATATCTAGAAATAAGAGGAAAAATAATAGAAGGTTAAAACTCAGTGGATGGAGTGATACACAGACTAGGAGGAACTGAAGAGGGTATGAGCTAACCAGAAGGTATCTACACCTCAGCTCAGAAAGACTGAGAGACAGATAATATATAAAGACGTTCAGAGTCAAGGAAGATAGAGAGGGAAGGTCCAACATATATCAAATTAGAGTTTTGTGAAAAACACAGAGAGAGAATGAGAGGAGGAAACGGTTTGAGATAAATGCTGAGAACTGAGAACAGAATTATTAAAAGATATCAATCCTTGGATTCAGGATACCCAAAATATTACAAGTAGGATAAATAAAAAGAAATGCATGCTTCACTATATCAAAGTAAAATTGCAGAAAGCCAAAGAGAAGACGTGGATTACCACAGAGAAATGGCAGTTAGATTTACAGGTGACTTCTCCACAGCAAGATTAGAAGCCAGAAGACAATGGAAATGTATCTTGCATGTTTTTAAAACGCAGTTTGTAAACCCTGATTAATATATTTCAGGACTAGTGTAAAATAAATACATTTCCAACTGGGCATTCTGCTCACATTTCACAGACCAAATCAGTTTGGAGGATTATGCCTCATATCAGGGTTTTGGGTGTCCGGCAGGAGAGGAGAACCAGAAATCTTGATGAGCATTAGTGACTATACTATGTAGGGCAAATTACATAGGTGGCAAAAACAGTAAAAAGCAAGGTAAGTTAGCAATGCAAAATTCAAGAGAATGCTGCCTTTGGAGGAGAGAAGGGGATATGACTGAGGAAGGGCATACAGGGGGCTTCAAAAGTATTTATTGGTAATATTCTCTTTCCTAAGCTGAGTGATAGGTGCATCTGGTGTTTGTTTTATTACATATACAATGTATAAATTTTGTGTTAAGAATGATATACAGATTTATATTATACTATAATATTATAATTTACAAAATATAATATAAATATTTATATCCTATATAAATATATACACACACACATATATATGTTTCCCAACACGGGACTTGAACTCAAGACCCTGAGATCAAGACCTGAGCTGAGATCAAAAGTCAGATGCTTAACTAAGTCACCCAGGCGCCCCTGGAATGATAAATCCATATTTAATGAGACATAGTAAATACATAAATATATGACAAAAATATATATTGAAATAATATAAATTTAACAATATAAAAATAAATATATAATCTATAAAAACAAATATAGTTTGACCGCTAGTGTGTGTATATACATATACGGGTATTTGTGTATTTATTTATTTATTTGTTTATATGGCTGTTCAATAATAAAAACAACACCATATCACACTGGCTACTTTGCGGGGTGGAAGCAGGGAAAGTAACGGGGAGGCTGTTTCAATAAACCAAATGAAGCACAAGAAGAGCTTAGCCTGCAGCATCAGTAATGGAGATCCGAGAGAGCGGCTGAATTCATGATGTATTCTGGGGATGGAGCCAGATGAGAAATCGGATTTGAAATGAGAGGAAAAGATAGGACATAGGAAGGACTGCTACTATTTCAGTCTGTACGACTAGGTGGATGGAGATGTCATTAATTGAGAAGAGGTAGATTGGGAAAGGAAAAGTTTGATGAGTGCAGGCAAGAATTCTCTTTCTGACTACTGCGGTTTTGATACCTACTAGATATTCAAAGTGTAGATACCAAGTAGACCCAAAGTAGAACAATCTGGGGGAGAGGTCAGGGCTTGAGTTGCACATTAGGGAGTCCTGAGCAAATAGTGATATTTCATCATTTGTAATATTAAAAGATATGAAATATTTAAATGCAATACTAGCTAGCTAGTTATATAAATTATGGTATCCATAATAGAATATCATGTAGCCATTGAAGAAGGGCATAGCTTCACACAGACTGATACTAAAGGTGTTCTGGATATATCCTTAAATTAAAAAAGTAAATGGCACATGCACTGTATGATTTGGGTAAAAAAGAATCACATTATATGCTTGGACACGGGTGGCAAATTTCTGGAAGATACATAAGCAGGTGTCAACAGTGGTTCCTTGTCCAGAAGCGGGGTAGAGGCAAGATACAGGGAGAATGGAATTTGCTTTGAATATGAAATTTATAAGGAAATACCTAGGTGGTGATTGTGGTGGTGGCTGTGTGTTTTCAAAAGGTGCTTCCGGTGATGGGAACAGAGCCGAACTAGGGAAGCGGAACCCTGCGTGCCTCACTGGCTCTGTGTGTGATGTGGGACCACAGCCTTCTCTCCCGCTTTGGCTTTAATTTTTTCATCAACAAAGCATCATCACTGAGCAAACGGATCTCTATATTCAAATTCCTACCCAGGCTAATTTTACCTTATGCTGTCTATCCAGGCTTATTTATTTACACCACACATCAACACATGGATTCATATACTCTGTTTTCCATCATTCTGATCCAGCCCATCCAATTTTGTTCAATTCATCCAATATCATTTAATCAACAGTGCGTCTACTATATCCCAGGTACCGTAGAAGTGACAAGACCATAAAAGGCAGTCCTGGGGCGCCTGGGTGGCTCAGTCGGTTGAGCGGCTGCCTTCGGCTCGGGTCATGATCCCAGGGTCCTGGGATTGAGCCCTGCGTCGGGCTCCCTGCTCATCTGGGAGCCTGCTTCTCCCTCTCCCACTCTCCCTGCTTGTGGTCCCTCTATCGCTGTGTCTCTCTCTGTCAAATAAATAAAATCTTTAAAAAAAAAAAAGGCAGTTCTAATTCTCACAAAGAGTCCCTGTAGTTGGGGAGGTAGTCATGCAAGCAGTTATAATACCTTCTGTAATAATACAGAAGTTCTAGAGGTCAAACAGAGGAAGCAGTGATGAGCCTTATATGGGAAGACCAGGGGTGGGTTCTTCGGTAGACTCCATTGCAGTTTACCAATAATACCTGCTTGCACTTCCTGAGAGAAAATTCCACTTTCCCTACTCATTGAAGGCACACTTGGCCAGGAGACTTGCCTCTGCCAATGGAGTATGAGAAGCAATGCGTATCACATTCATGCAAAAGTTTCAGAACAGTTTGGGCTTTGCTACATTTCTTCCCTCTGTCACTGAACATTCCAGATGGTTTCGGCCAGCTTATCCTGGTGTCAGCTGACCATGATGGCCTTGTAGTTTGAGTGGGATTCGAACTTTGTGATTATAAGTCACTGAGATTTGAGGATCTATCCGCACTGCACACTTGTGAAGGCAGATTATTGATAGGGGGCTGAGTCTTCCAAACCAAGAAATGTCGGGCAATAACTTACTAACATCTTAGGGGCCAGGAGCACCAAAACTATATCCTTCATGGGCAAGGAGTCTCAAGACAGATACCAGGAAGGAGAGTACATTACACTGAGAGCTCAGCTTTGTTCCAGAGGATAATGCATTTCTCCTTCGGCAAGCAATGAGGAAACAATTTATGTCATATTCCCCTTTTTTAGTTAGTTGCCGTGATGGCAAAACTAAATGTATACATAAATTAGCCATACTATAAACAAGACCTGTTCCTGTGTTCAAGGTGGTTCCATCCTAAGACGGGCAAATCAAACACTCGACTTCATACAGAGAGACCCAAAGAGCTATAAGTAAACCCAGCATCCTTCTGTTCAGCTTTTTGAAATGAGACTGGAAAAGTCTGTTCCTTGGTTCAGACTGCTCCTTTGGATTTCCTAAAAAGAAAACATTACCATCTAATAGGAAGTGGATAATGTGGACTGGAAATGTATCTGGGAGCAAAGAAGTTAACTAAGATACCAGGCTTTGGAGCTCTTGGAACACCTTCCGCATCTCTATTTGGATGACAACCCAAAGCATTTCATTAGGGCTCTCATGACTTTTTTTCTTCTTACCTCTCTTTGCTCGTGAAACTGGATTTTTTTTCCAGGTAGAAAAGAAAATTGTAAATACTGGCATACTTAAGAAGAGATACAGTGCTTTAAATTCATGACACAGGCCTTGACAGATGCCTGGTAGTCCTATTCCATTTTTCTCAATAATCCCATTCTCCAAGCCTTTTATTGTAGACCTTCTCCTCCCTCCTCAATACATAAGGTTTTGGTACTCACAGAGCTTGAATTCTGGGGACATGGAAGTCCAAAAATGAATAAATAAGCAAACATGTTTTTCAGATAGGCGACAGAGGTAATGACAAAGAATAAAGTAGGAAAAGGGGCCGAGAATGAATGATAGAGGTGGGAAGGGGGAGGTGGTATTTTTGACTGGCTAGTCTGGGAAGTTTCTCTGATAAGATGACATTTAAACAAAGAACAAGGGGATATAAGGGAATTACCCATGTGGACATGCAAAGGAAGGTCATTCTAGGCACAGGGAATTTCATGTGCAAAGGTCTTGAGGCAGGAGTGTGCTTGCTGTGTTCAAGGAAGAGCAAGGAAGAAAGTGCAGCTAAAAAAAAATTGGAGAAAGTAAGGGGAGAGTGGCAGGAAATGAGGTCAGAGGGGGCAGGGAGCAGCCAGAACACACAGAACCTTGTAGACCATCCTCACCTTCATCATCCTCACTCTTAACTAATGACTTCACTTCCTATTTCACTGAAAAAAAAAAAAAAGAAGCCAATCAAAAGAGAACTTTTACCTCACCACCCCGCCTACCAGCCTATCTGCATCTGTATCCTTACAGTTTCTCTTCTTTCTTCCTACCTTGGATGACTGCCCATATTCCAGTGTCTCTACTGGAATGCCTGATCCCTACCCCTACCTATCGATGACATCGCTCCCACCATTGTCCACTGTCCTGCGTTGTTAATATTTTCCTGACTACCAGGCAATTATTTCTTGCTGTAATCTTTTATCTTTAAACACCCTCCTTCAACCCCTCCATTCGTTGCTTCTCTTCACAGACACATTTCCCTTGCCTGTCTTGTCTATCCGTCTCCATTCCTGAACCCAGGACAAGTTGCTGTTTGCTCCCACCCCTTCTCAGAATCTCTCCTGTCAGGGCCCCAGTAGCCGCCATGTTGCCAAACCCATTGTTCATTTCCTAAATCTCACTGTTCTTAGCTGATCAGTAGCACTTGACACAGTCCATTACTTCCTCGCTCTTGAGGCATTTTCTTCCTGGGATCTCTTCATTCCCCTTGGCAGCTACTCCTTCTCAGTCTCCTTCCCTGGAACTTCCTTTCCTTCCCCACCTCTCAGAGTCAGGACACTGCAGGGCTCAGCCCTCAGCCCTCCACTCATTACCATCAACACTCACGCCGTGGGTGGTCTTACCCAGTTCCATGGCTTAAAAACATTTTTAGCCGCATGCACAATTCTCAGAATAAGTTAGATTTTTCTGCAAACTACCCTCAAGTCTTAGTGGGTTAGAACCACAGAGATTTCTCTTTCATTGTCAATTTCCAGGTGTCTGTCACTCAGGGACCCAGGCTGACACACGCGTCCACAATCTCCTAGGCAGGGAAAGGGGCCACGGTGACTCACACCCATAAAGCTTAAAGCTTCTGCCTGAAGTGACGTAATCATTTCTGCTCTCAAGTCATTGGCCATATTGAGTCACATGGCTCTGCCAAACTTTAAGGGGACAGAAGGTACTGTCCCACGATGGGTCTAGGAATATTGGTGGACGGCTCTCATGGTTACAGTATCTCTCACAGTTTTCTCTCAGACCCTAACATCTCTGCTAAACTCTGGACTGGTGGATCAAAGTGCCTACTTGACATCTCTTGGATATAGGAGACGATTCAAACTTCAGATATCCAAACCAAAATTCTTGGCTTCTCGCTCACCCTCACCTCCTATCGCCTGATTTGTCACTGCCTTTGATTGACTTCTTGATAAGTAACAACCCCATTCTACCTGCTACTCAGGCCAAAACCTTGGAGTCCTCTTTCACTGCCTTCTGTTTCCTAGACCCACATTTTATCTGCAAGTTCTGTTCCTCTGAAACAAATAATACATTATATGTTAAAAAAAAAAAAGATAGCAGGAAGGGAAAAATGAAGGAGGGGAAATAGGAGGGGGGGACGAACCATGAGAGTCGATGGACTCTGAGAAACAAACTGAGGGTTCTAGAGGGGAGGGGGGTGGGAGGATGGGTTAGCCCGGTGATGGGTATTAAGGAGGGCACATACTGCATGGAGCACTGGATGTTATACGCAAACAATGAATCATGGAACCCTACATCAAAAACTAATGATGTAATGTATGGGGATTAACATAATAAAATTAAAAATATATATATATACAGAATATGACTTCTTCTTGCTCATTTATTATGGCCATTCTAGTGCGAATTACCATCATCTCTTGTATTAACTGGTTTCCCTATTTCCCTGGTTGCCTCCCTATGTATATCCTGTATCCTTCCTGTAGAAGGTAGAGGAATCCTTCTGAAACATTGTCTTATCTTGACTTTCCTGTGCTCAGAACCTATCAGTGGCTCCCTAGGTCATCGCAGTAACACCCGAAGTCATCATGGTCTATAAGGTCCTACAGCTGCTTTAGAGAAGATGCATTCAACATCTGACTCTCCTTTCAGCCAGCCCAATTTGTTAGGGTCAAAGTCTGGTCAGAAACACACTTCACCAATTTGTCAATTATACCCAAATTTTTAAAAAAGGAAAGGAGGAAGGTAGATAATGTTCTGCTTCCCTGACACCTCCCTGACCTCATCTACCACTGTCTCCACTCTAGCTGCTCTTCCTTGAACACACCAAGCACATGCTTGCCTCAGGGACTTTGCACGTGCAACTCTCTGTGCACAGAATGATCTTCCCTCAAATGGTCCATGTGGCTTCTCCGTTACATCCTCTTGTTCCCTGTTTAAATGTCATCTTATCAGAGAAACTGATAATATGCTACTACCCCCTTCCCACCTCTCTCACTCTTAATTCCCCTTTTTCCTTTATACTTTGTTATTACTTTTTTATCTCCTGGAAAACTATATTCACTTGACTCTTTATTTGTGGTCTCTTTGCTCCGAGAATGTAACCTTCATGAGCGCCAAAGTTGAGTACTCCTATGTCCCCAGTGCCTAAAACAATGCCTAGCACATATTAAGTACTCAATAAATATTTGATAGAGAAATAATTAAGAAAAACAACTAAAATAGCTAACCTTTATTGAGTGCTTACTCCTTGCCTTGCTTTGTGCTTTACATTATTGTACTTTATATGAGGCATCAACTCCACTCACAGAGGAGAAGGTAGAGACTTAGAGCAGGTATGTAACTTGCTTAAGATCACTCAGCTGGCATGTCAGTCTGCCTCCAAGTCCATGCTCCTAGCCATCGTAGGCTAATGACCTTGTCCTGCTGTGATTTTGGCAAACCCCCTAGTGAGCATTCTAATAATGCACTCTTAAATTAGAACCTAAAAGTAAGGAAGGATTAATAATTAAATATCACCATAAAAAAGAACTAGACAGACCTAGAAGATTAGGAGTTTTAAATGGAATTAGATATAGATTTGGGAATGCTGTTGATTCTCAGTCTTCCATTTTGGATGTAAAACCACCCAGATAACGTTTTCATGCTTAGTAACCTGACATAAAGCCTATGACTCCAAAATAACTCAGTGCCCTTTACCAGTCTTAACGACAAATAAGCAAAACTCTGGTCAGATATCTTCCTTCCTTCCTCCCTCCCTTCTTTTTTTTTTTTTTTTTAAATGTTTTATTTATTTATTCGTAAGAGTCAGAGAGAGAGAGAGAGAGGCAGAAGCAGAGGGAGAAGCAGGCTCCCTGCCTAGCAGGGAGCCCGATGTGGGACTCGATCCCAGGACCCTGGGATCATGACCTGAGCCGAAGGCGGACGCTTAACCATCTGAGCCACCCAGGCGCCCTCCTCCCTCCCTTCTTAAGGAGGTATAATTGACAATTTGGTCAAGTGTGTTTCTGACCAGACTTTGACCCTAACAAACTGGGCTGGCTGAAAGGAGAGTCGTATGTTGAATGCATCTTCTAAAATTGCTTCTGATCTAAGCTATCTGGTGATGTAACTGGAAAGTTCAGAGAGTGCTGTGTCAGTCTGAGCATATTCTGTTTCCCTGGAACAAGGGCATCATTGGCTCTGTCTTCTACCAACAGCCAACATTTCTTATTAATAGGGTTCTTTCTCCACAGGGCCATGGATTATTGATAGAGCTCACGGTTAAGCAAGACCCCTGTCACCCTAGACAAACATGACACAGCTCTTCAGCCTCAGTTTGGCCAGCACAGGTGTCCCCTCATATCAGCCCACGTGCATGCTCATCCAAGGCGATGTGAGGGTGGCTGTTCAAGCTACACGCCAAAGGAAAAGCACCTTTTCTCTGGCTAAATGAATAAGAGAAAGGGGAGGGGAGGGACACTGGCAATTGTCATTGCCCTCAACGGACATCATTACTGAATGTCTCTTAGCTTGACCAGGAAGCTCTCTCTAGACCCGGAATCTTAATTGTAACCCATTTGCACCAAAATACCTTCCCTTCAAGCTCTTAGATCTTTCTTCTCTTAGTTTAGGCATTTTTTTATTACATGTAAAAATGCAAAGTGCATGTAAAATAAAGTTAGTTACCAAAGGAATTGCTCATTCAATTATTTTCCTATCTTCTTTTCATAGATATTTTAAGAGCTGCTCTGTGAAGAGCACAGTAGGAGGGACTTGAACTACAGTCATAGTGTTATTATAATTGGAAGGGAGGGATCCTGACGTGACCTAGACAAACTCTTTACAGATGAGGAAACAAGACAACGAAGTCAAGGGGCTTGCCCAAGCCCATCCTGGTGGCTCGGAAGGCATGGACTGAACTCGCAGCCTCTGGCCTCCCAGGTCCAGGTCCTTTTAACTGGACAGCCTGCTGGCTTCCTCTGGATGTGAGTTCCTGCCCTCTATTGTTGTGCTCTTTAAATCCTGCTCTTTTTCCTCTGCCCTATATCCTGACTCTAGGAATTTGGACTCACATCCTAACACCTGGCAAATTGGTTACCAAGTTCAGGAAAAGTGTCGGTCTCCTCAAAAGTTGAGTGATAAGTTACATGTGATAACTATTTGACATGTCCTATTGACATCCACATTTTTATTTTATTATCGAAACTAATTAGTGATATGTCAGAAGTAACCTCTTACACCTTTCTTATATCCCTGGGGTTATAAGATACCACTTATAACACACCAATGCCTACATTTCAAAAAAAATGAACAAATACAGCCACAGGAAAAGGAAGAGAACTTATTATGATGATTATTAATTTTACACATTAGATATTGGGATGAAAAAGGCATTAAAGATAAATGAATTCATACTGAAAATAAAAATGTTGTTAATGTGGCAGTTTTAAAGATGGCACCAAATACTTCTGATTCCTCCCCCAAGAGGGAGGGTCTAAGTCCCCTGCCACCGAGGCTGGATGGGCCTTCCTGACTCACTGGGAATCCACAGGATGTGGTAGAAGTGATGCTCCTTAACTTCTCAGGCTAGGCCGGGAGAGGTCATGAGGCCTCCATGTTGTTCACTGCAGTGCTGGGCTGTTGTGTAAGAAGCTGGACAGCCCTGAGACCGCCATGCTGGAGGCTCCATCTTGCAAGAAATCCACCAAGCTCCAGCTGTTGAGGCCACCAGGCCTTCCAGTCGGCTTGGCCATTCTAATCATGGCTGCTGATTGTAGGGCAGAGAAGGGCTGTCACCGATGTGCCCTTTCTGAATTTCAGACCCACAGGTGGCGAGTATAAACAGATTGCTGTTTTTTATTTTATGCCGCTAAGGTTTTTTTGCAGGGGGGTGTCCTATCATACTGCCATGGATACTGAAGCATTTAAATAGTTCAGTGCTTCTCTTTGTGCAAATTCGTAATTCTTCACACGGTGGTGCACATTATTTTTATTCTGCCACCCTTAGAGAATACTTTGTCTCATTCTTCACTGCACTTGCATGTTCCTACAGTCTTTTTATAGCTTTCATGCTTGGATTCCTGTCTGTATTAACTGACATCTCCTCTGAGTCTGAAAAATCTATAAACAAGTCCGAGGTATATGTGACTTGACACAAATGAAATCATGAAGATGATTAAAATGTTATGAGTACCACTGCAAATCATTCCTCTGGAATATTTATGAGAAAGATAATTGATCTATAAAACAGAAGTTTAATTTTAAGAAACCAGTTCCCACCATTTTAGTTACTCTTACTTTATTCTATGAGGGATTTTAAAAAGTAATGTATTCAAAGATTTGATAAAAATAACGTCAAGGGGATGTTAGCTGCTACATACTGGCTATTACCTAGAAGCAAAACTGCAGAAACATAGTGTATTTAACATGTCTTATACATAAGAAATGCCCAGTAATGCCCAATAAAGAGTGGATATTAGTGTTGACATCACTGGAATAGAAAGGGAAAATGGAATTCAATTATGACAAGAAAAGAAAAAAAGAGTAAGAATGACTCTGGAAATGAAAAATAATTACAACTTTTCATTTTTAAATTGTAATTTGTAGCATCCACTGGCTGCATGATTTGTTTGCCCAAGGGCTAGGAAGCACTGAGCTGATTCAGTTAAATTATACATTTTTGGAACTGCAGGATCCCAATTCATCTTGCAGAGTTATAGAGCCTCTACCTTCTAACACAAACTATTTCTATCAAGATCCAAACTGTTATCTAATTAGCACTCGCTAGAAAGAGCTTGCTCTTTGTAACCTGGCGATGTGTGTCTGCACGTGGGTATCAGTTCAACTGCTCTTTCTGGCAGACTATCATCGACACAGACTTCTGCAGAATCCATTCAGATACAGCGACTGATTCTGAATGAGAGAGCAGTCAAAATGAGTAAACCTAGCTTGGATAGACCTTGCCTGTTGATTCTCCTCTCACCCAAGAACATGGTGGGCCTGTATGTCTGTACGATCAAGAGATTTACCTTCCACATTGGTTGATGACATTCTTTGGAATCATAATCTTCACAGCATACCTGCAACACAAAGATATTTTAACAAATTTGTCCAAATTTCCTGGGTTAATGGAGAAAAGAGCGATACTGGTTAACCTCAAAGGGAATTAGGGGATTACCCAAGACATCTGTACCTTTTGAGCATTTTTTTTCAGTAGGAATAAAGGAGTGTCAAGTGCCAAGCCAGAGTCTCCTAGCTGTGCCTAGAAGTGTGGCAGCCGGAAGTTGTCCCTCTCTGTTTTGCAGAGGTCCTCAAGCCCTTATCATAAAATTAAAAAAAAAAATCTGTCCAAGGGGCGCCTGTGTGGTGCAGTCAGTTAAGTGTCCGACTCTTGATTTTGGCTCAGGTCATGATCTCAGGGTTGTGGGATCGAGCCCCTCCATGGGATGCTCAGCACGGAGTCTGGTTGAGTTTCTCTCTCTCTGCCACTCCCTCTCCAACATCTGGCTCTCTCTCTCTCTTTCAAAATAAATAAATACATCTTTAAAAAAAATCCCCTCAAACTAAGATGATGATGATTATTATTATAGATTTTATTTATTTGAGAGAGAGCGGGAACACGAGCTGGGGGAGAGGGAGAAGAAGCAGACTCTCCGCTGAGCAGGGAGCCCAATGCGGGGCTCAATCCCAGGACGCCGGGATCATGACCTGAGCTGAAGGCAGACGCTTAACCAACTGAGCCACCCAGGCACCCCTATAATATTTTTCTTAACCACTCAGAATCCATCATGTTAAGAAAAATCTGGTAGCCCCACAGAACCACTAGAACTCTCTTACAAGAGTTACCCCGAGGAGAGACAATTACATGGGTTATACAAGCTTGCAATCAACTAGAGGTGTTGATAGTTGGCGAGTGAAGCCAAATAGTTTCCAATATAAAATGAAATTTCTCTCCAGCTTGTAGCATTTACATTTCTGTACACAGTGGGGATGCCAGTTAACATTTTATCCAACTGAGAGGGTGTTACATAAACTCGGTGAGGCTTGCAGCCACAGAGAATCTGCTTTTCTAAGGGGAGAAATCTCCTGTTTGGGACAATTAAGAGCCCCGCGGTTCTCTCTCGCTTTTCTTTGTGCAGGCCACTGGGGCGCCTCGCATCCTTTCAGAAATGCACAGGTTGATTCATGGAGCACAGTTTGTACGAGCAAGCTGCGATGAAATTTTTTTTTTCCTGATAGATGGCAGGGCTAATTTTGAGAAAATGCATTGTTAGGACCATCGCGTCCCTTCCCTGCACCAGCATGCCGAAATGTCTCATTCTGAGAGAACCAGGAGACAACCCCTGTGCCCAAAGTGGCAGCTGGGAAAGATTAAAAAAAAAAAAATAGAGACAGATAAAGGGAGCAAGGGCTGAGAGGTAAGAAAGACAGCTGGGAGATTGAAGGGACCGTGGCCTCGAAGCAGCTGAAAGAGACAGCAGTCCAGAGAGAGACTGTTTGCGAGATAAGAGGCTTTGTGCAAGCCAAAGAAATATGCCAAAGATGATAAGAAACGCAGCTGTTATGAAAGCATGAATTGTTGAGATTCTCCGTACGCCCCGGACGGCAACGATGAGTCCCCACGTGTGCTTTAGGGGACAAACGCAGTGACTTCTTTGGCCAGCCAGCTTCCCCTCTCAAACTCTCTCCAAGGGAGGATGCCATGCATTCTTCTAGCTCGGTCATTTCCAAGATGCCCTGGCTCCTGTTTCTGGAACTATTTCTTCTTCAAGTCCTCATTTTCTCCTTCAGCTCTTCTCAATTCTCATTGAGACAGCCAGGTTCTTAATGGCACATGACTTGAACTATACCCATTTAATAACGGCATTCTGCATTTAAAGCCAATGTGGTTGTTGTTAAAATTGGCAGTGTTCACAGTTTATAATTAATTGACACTCCTTGACATAGACCTTTACTCAATTTTATAGTAGTTCATAATGATAAATCACCATATAATATCTTTCCCATAAAAGCCCAAGTGGATGGAGGTCAAGATGATAAATAACCAATACAATCCTTAGCACTATGACTAAACAAATGTTGACCACAGAAATTAAATTTTTTTTTTATTCTTATGTTAAAACCATACATTACATCATTAGTTTTAGATGAAGTTTTCCATGATTCATTGTTTGTGCATAACACCCAGTGCTCCATGCAGAACGTGCCCTCTTTAATACCCATCACCAGGCTAACCCATCCTCCCACCCCCCTCCCCTCTAGAACCCTCAGTTTGTTTTTCAGAGTCCATCGTCTCTCATGGTTCGTCTCCCCCTCCGATTTCCCCCGCTTCATTCTTCCCCTCCCGCTACCTTCTTCTTCTTCTTTTTTTTTTCTTAACATATATTGCATTATTTGTTTCAGGGGTACAGATCTGAGATTCAACAGTCTTGCACAATTCACAGCACTTACCAGAGCACATACCCTCCCCAGTGTCTATCACCCAGTCACCCCATCCCTCCCACCCCACCCCCCACTCCAGCAACCCTCAGTTTGTTTCCTGCAATTAAGAATTCCTCATATCAGTGAGATCATATGATACATGTCTTTCTCTGTTTGACTTATTTCACTCAACATAATACCCTCCAGTTCCATCCATGTCGTTGCAAATGGCAAGATCTCATTCCTTTTGATGGCTGCATAATATTCCATTGTGTATATATACCATATCTTCTTTATCCATGACCACAGAAATTAAATTTAAAAAAATAGAAGCATGGAGACATTTATGTTCTAGGACTCATATGAAGGGTTTTAATCATGCATATATTTGCCTCGGGGTCCTTAGATTTGGTTTGAGCCCCACAGTCTACTGAACCCAAGGCATGTTTATGAAGCTTCCCTGAGAATTTCTGAGACAACTCCTCCAGACACAGAAAGAGATTGCAAAAATAGTCCAATGGTGTTGAGTCTTTGGTATCGTCCAGACTCGGGGCTCCTCTCTCAGTGTATCACCTCCAGTTGTGATTTCAGGCCAATTATAATTAGCCTTTTTCTCAAATGAAAATGGTAATGCCAAGCCTACCGTGAGGTTGTGAGGAATTCATATAATGTATACAGTGTGGATGCCCAGCCATATACAGCAAAGAAGTGAATGATGGGAATAAAGAGAAGAGTGTTCCATCTGCTCTGGACTATTACCAGTATTCCTTCTCGAATATGGATCCACGAGATGGAATGCCTCTTTATAAGAGAAAGTAAGGGCTACAGGGAAAGAACCAAACAAAGGGTCCACGAGGTCAAGGCTTTGTCCTGACTATTTCCCTCTGTGTCCCTATGGGACTTCCGACACTTACATTAGCTTCCCATTTGCCAGTCACACTGTCCCAACACATTCTCTTTCCATCTGGCAGTGGTTTATGCCATCCGCGTTGCCACACATGGTCAATGACAGAGCATTTGGAATGCTTTGAAAATATTATTTATGAAGTAGGCATAGGGTGGAAAATGGGCATCGGAAGATTTTTTTAATATGGTGCCCCGATGATAAGCAGGTACATTAAGTACAGTTAGATGTCAGGCTAAAGGTCCAAAGAGTGGATTCAGCTGTGATTGGGAATGAATCAAAATGGGTTCAGGGCAATCCTGAAGTCTCTTTCAGCTCCTCTGGAATCTGCTATCCCTGTTGTTTCCAGTAATTCATACCTATGCGCAGGGATTTTCTCTCCACTAATTCAGTGGTTGTTTGCTTACGTGTAATAGGAGATTGAGGGAGCAGTGCTGTATCTGGAACCCCAGGGTTAACACAAAGGGCTCGCCAGGAAGGGAAGAGTCAGGAACAGCACGGTGAGGTGGTGTGCATACGAGATGCGGTTTCGGCCCCCCGCCCCTTGAAATCCTGATTGTGCACCACGTGGACATCGTGACTTTGGGCAGGCTGCTTTCTGCCTTTGCACTCTTCTCTTTGTCTGAAAAATGGGGCTACTATCCCGTACCT
Source organism: Neomonachus schauinslandi (assembly GCF_002201575.2). Taxonomy (NCBI): domain Eukaryota; kingdom Metazoa; phylum Chordata; class Mammalia; order Carnivora; family Phocidae; genus Neomonachus; species Neomonachus schauinslandi. Next base: position 135,763,805 of record NC_058410.1, on the reverse strand, counting down.
TACATTGCTACGAGGATTAAATACAAGTACCTGGTACATGGTATGTGGTTAGTGCTGCAAGCCTGTTCCCTTGCAAACTTGCCATTATTTCCACAAAGGTCCACCATCAACAGTACAGACCCACCCCAGGAGAGAAGCAGCACAGCACAAGCAGATACCGACATTGCGAGCTTGAGTCTCAGCCATAGATGACGTTTTAATTTTTTTCTGATTTTAAGTAATCTCTACACCCAGTGTGCGGCTCGAACTCACAACCTTGAGATCCAGGGTTGCACGCTCTACCGACTGAGCCAGCCGGGCGCCCCACAAATGATGTTTTAATACATTGGAGGAAAGGATACTGGACAGCAAGGTAAATACACTTTCTCTAATCTTCCTCCTTTCTCTTCTGACTCGCTTCTTGGCTTAAGATGGAAGTGATGACAGATGCCAATGTTCCAGGTCTCTGGAGGTGCAAGGTCCATGGCGAAGCTCCGTGGGATCAGATCCTACCAGAGACACCTCTTTATCTGTTTCTAAAAGTTTTCTGCTACAAAGAATATACCCCAATTTTTTTGATGTCTCAACCTTTGCAAGTTAAAAAACTCAGCTGTTGTCCTAAATGTCTTTTAACTAGAAAACAGAAAACCAAATATCCAATTATTGTCTTCTTCTTCTTTTTTTTTTTTAAGAGAGGGAGGGGCAAAGGAAGAGGGAGTGAGAAAAAGCTTAAGCCCGCTCCCAGTGAGGAGCCCAACTTGGGGCTTGATCCCAGGACCGTGAGATCAGGACATGAGTCACAATCAAGGGTCAGATGCTTAACTGACTGAGCCACCCAGGTGTCCCCAATTATTGTCTTTTAAATGATTCCCCCAGTCCCCATCCCCAGATGAAGTGTCCTGCCACCCAGCAAGCCACTTCTCCCTCTCTCCCTTAACGTGGCCCCTTTACTGATAAGCCCTTGCCTCATGTGACCCAGCCCATGCGACTCGCACTCCATCATCTCATTCTTCAGGGATGCTTTTAGGAGATGTTTTTGACCTTCGTGCCTTTTTTCTTCATTTTTTTCATCTACATCTTCACATCCCTCTTTTCTCCAATGTTAAAATGTACATAGGTGGGTGCAGGGTGGAAATGCATACCCCAAGGCTCTCCCAAGGCACCCACTGTATCTCTTGCACCCCATCTGAGGCAGGGGTCAGAGGACTTACAAACAAGTTCTTACCTGGTTGGGACTGTCAGATGAACATAGTTTTAAGATAGAGTGAAAACACACTTTCTACTTGGCAAAACGGTATTTTTGTATTTTAGACTCATTTGGAAGTCAGTTTTAGATATTTGCCCTTTCAAGAACACATTATCTGAGCTATTAAATGAAAAAAAAAAAAAAAAAAACTGGTACTCAGTCCCCACTTTAAACAAAATTACCTCCAACAGTGGCAAAATGGAAAACAAAGCACACCCTCCAACTCACTTAAAGTATATTAATAGCTCAGTGGTATCATCTTGGATTTAAAGCAATGGCATCCATCTTCCAGAAGACAAGTGACTGGAAAAAAAGGGGACTTTATAGACTTTCTCTCTGAAGAAGTTGGTCAAGGGTCAAGAATGACCAAATACTGTGCAATAAGACATAACTAATTTATGTTATCAAAGCTATAAATGTATATCACTTTTCTTATCTAAAATTTCTGAAGTGCTTATACACATCTTGTCTGACTTCTTTCTCATTTTGATTTACGACTGGGGTTTCAAAGCCTGGAATTTAAAGGACTTGGCTAAAACCATTATTGAACTTCTGAAATTCAACTCGGAACAAACACCCCCAAATGAAACCTCTTCTGTACGAAGTGCTTAAGCAAAACAAGTTAGAATTTCCATGGAAACAGCCTGGAACTCTTGAAGGAGAAGATAGGACAAAAGTAAGCATGAAAATGCATTTATTTATTTTTTGGTTCATCTTTACCTCTGCCCCTCCAAACCTCAGGCTGTCATCTTAATGAACGCTTTCAAGCCTCAGAGGGAATTAAGAAGAACAATATTTGACAAGAGTGAGGAAGGAGCTAAATATAACTCCCCTGTGAGAGAAATGTATTCCAGAACCTTCTCGTCTCCCCTTCCTTCCCCTTTCTGGGCAAACTTGCCATCTTTCAGTGCTATTTTTGGACCTTTCCTCTTGCACAACAATTTTAGCTGTTACTTGGTGAGGACCCAATAAAGATCACATCATGAGATACGATTATGTCCTCCTTTGGAAGGGTCATTCAATACGAGACAACGGAGGATCAATTTCCAAATTAATATTGCATATATTCCCTCAGTATAATTTCCATTTGCCTAATACTTCGGCATTTTTAGAATGCTTTCATAGAATTCATTCATTTAATCAACAATGTGAGAGGTAGACAGAACCACTGTGTTGGACACGATCAACTCCCATCTTACCAGGATGAAGAGCTTCAAGATCACCCTGCTGGTAGGTACAGGAACCAGGACTCGGCTGGCTCTTTGCTTCTCGAACCCATTGGTATCTCTACCTCTACATATGCAACTGGCCTGCCTGGCCACTGTGCACATTAGGCCATGGCTACCCTCCCTTCTTAATGAGGTAAGAACTTTTATTTATAGAAATATATAGCATAGTATTAGAAAGTAAAAATCTCGCCCTCTTTCCAACTGCTAATATTGGTATTAGTATAGATCAGAAATACCCCCAAGAAAGGTACAGCCAAGGGTAGGAGGGCTTTCGGCTTTCCTGAGTATGGCTATTTTTGACAAGGTTTTCCCAGAACTGTCTGACCTATTCTTTGCTGATAAATCAAATAATGTTTCATTCTTGAATTCAGCAATCAATATGTGGCCTATTGAAGACATAAGTGACCTTTCGTAAATCTGAAAAATTAAATGTAGAACATGTCTTTTGGAGTAGAATAATTTGATACACCGACTGAATTAAGTAGCTTAGAAATTATCTTGCTGATCCAAGATAATACCTTGAAGGTGCGTAATGTTCCTGCCTGGGAATAAGTTGGTCTCTATTTTTCTTTGGAAAATTAGAGGCAATTAACATTTGAGATTGTGATGGCTCTAAATAGGAAATTGGTGATCGTAAAGTAGAAAGCGTGATAGAATCTGTTATCACAACTTTCTGCTGCTCATAATTTTCGCAAAGGAATGGAGTTTGATAAAAGACATTGTATCACAGGTTTGGTAAATCCCAAGACCAAGGGACCAACCAACAATCCATTCCATAATTAACATAATATACACACTTTAAGACAGTCAATATGCCAGTCAAATGAATTTTGCCATCAAAATGAATTTGATGTTCTAATATACACGTTATCAGAGACTGCCATGTCGATGTGCACAAAAATTGAAAAATGAAAACATTCCAAAAGGTGACTTCCTTTTTGGTTAGCTTTTACTGTAGGGTATTACATCAACTACTACCAGTGATCATTTATCAAGAGCTTACTATATATTTGGCTTTGGGCCAAGTCATTGATATACTTTAAGTAACTGTGTGAGACCAGTATTATTGTCCCAATATTATAGAAATCAGTGAAAACCTCACCCCAAAAGTGGATTACAAAAAGCAACCTACTCCATTCATATTGCTGGAAAGCGGCAGACTCTTAATACCAAACCTCAGTTTACTCAACTCCAGCTTTGGATGGACTGGCCCCCTCTGCACCCACTCTGTTGAGTGACCTTTAGTTAAGCAATTTTCAGTGACATGAATAGCCCTTTAGGGTTCACTGTGGGGGGAGGACCTAGATCATTTGCTGAATATAAGAAAGATGGTGGGTTAATAAAATCTACTTAAAAGGTATAAAAACAGGGCATCTGGGAAGCTCTCTGCTCACCGAAAATGTTACATGTAATTAGTGTGAGTTAGAAGTTGTCTTACCTTTATGACAAAATTAGAAACAATCGATGCAACAGAAGTTTTTAAAAATTATATTTAATACAAGTGAATAGATTAGAAGATCTGAAATGTTATAAAGCAATATACACAATGAATAAATAATCTGCACAGGAGAGTCATGTCTACATTACATAACACTGTCTAGTATGGGAATACTTAAAGTAAATCCAGTGATAATGGAGAAAAGTCCATAAAAATGCTAACCTGTCTTCCCTTGTACGAAATTGTTCAAGTATAAAAATCCAATACAGTGTAAAATAGTATTCAATTTAGTTTAAGAATAAAAATTGCAAATATTGCAGTTTTGGAAGAAAAAAGTAAAGCAGCATTTTAAAACTACATAAACTACATAAGAATAGTGTTAAACTAATGAAGTACCAATAAATGAGATCTACACGAGCAAAACTTAGAGAAGGAAGCATGAAACTAGCAATATCTCTTGTTTAAAAAAAAAATCTAAAAACTAAAATAAATTAAAATGTGTTAATGTAAGAGGATTCTCTTATACAGTGCACATATGAATTTAAATAAATCCAAGTCAACATCTTTCGTTGGATAGGTTAATATTTAATATGCTACATCTAGACCTACTAAATAATTTATGCCATGAGATGAATACATAATTTTACAGTGTCACATCTAAAGTTCCTTTCTTTAGAGTGCAGCATAGTAAAACTTAAAAATAAATATCTTAAATAGCATTACTATTAAGGCACAGTATAAACCACATTATCGTTAACCTTTGAAGAACTGTAATCTCAGTCACCTTGTTGTCTCGTGTACTGTGTTCACTAATAAATAGTTTTAAATATGACTCTGAAATAGATACTAAAAAGTGTAAAATTATTTTAAAAGGGGGAGGGGGGGAGAAAGAAACGTCCTTAAGACAGTTCTTAAGGGTTTAGAGTCTACAAACTTTGCCTGCCTTTAATCGTAAGCCACGAGTCAACACAATAAATAGAAAGAGAAGGCTGTTGTAGTAAAAGCCTGATCCTATTTCAGAATCAGAACTGCTGAGACCAGCAGATACAAGTTTCCCAAAATTGAAACAGGATGGGGAGAGGGATTAGAATGTGACAAGCTCATCAAACAAGCACAAGTGATGTGTTCTTTCCAGAACTGTGTGTGTTATTGATTGTCTGTACAGCTGCTGCACCCATTAATTCCACATCACTTGCCCCACAGTCCCGCTCATCCACAGGAGAGATGAGAAAATCGCTTTGGTGCCTGTCCACCATTTTACCCACTGCCACGCTCCCAGGTTGATTGTTCGATGCCCATGTTTTGAGAGAGTAAGAACGTGATCTTCTTACCTGAAAAAGTTCTAGAGGCCATAGTGACTGCTAAAAATGACAATCAGTGCTTTCACCATTTTGTGTGTGTGTGTGTGTGTTTTTAAATCTGCTTTTAAAGGTTATTCAAGCTACATATTGCTCACTCTGTATTCCCTGGTTCGACTAGATTCAAATAGCATCTCCTAACTTGTAAAAGGCAGTTTGCTTCCCTGATACTATAAAAAGAGCAAAAATAAAAATCCCGTTATAAAAGTGAAGTTCCACTGTTTACTCCCACTTTCCTTGACTCAGGCTCTCTTTGGGATCGATTTCCAAAACTGCGCCCACTCCCCTCTCTCTCTCTCATCTACGACACTACTGGAGTATAAAAAAAAAAAAAAGAATTCTGCTTCACTAGACCATTTTTTTGGTTTTTTTTTTTTTTTTTGGGTTCGCTTTTTTTGTTTTTTTTTGTTTTTTTTTTTTTTTTTTCCCTCCGGAAAGCTGTTAAGTCGATGTTAACTCGCCTTACCTACGACACGTCGGGCAATGGGGGAGGGGAGGGGGGGGAAACGAGTCGACTCTGGTCACGTGGCCGCTCTACTGCATGCGGTCGGTCTGCAGCTGCTGCGGCTGGTACTGGCCGAAGGCTGCGGCCGCGGCCGCGGCGGCGGCGGCGGCGGCGGCCGTCCCGGGGGCGGCGGCGGCGATTGGCTGCTGCACGGCGTAGCCGTAGCCCCCCGCCGTGACGTAGCCGGCGGCGGCCGGCGAGGCCGCGTACGGGTACTGGTCGTAGGCGGCGGCGGCGGCGGCGGCGGCGGCGGCGGCCGCCGAGTACTGGGCGTAGGCGGCGCCCGTGTAGTCGATGTAAGGGGTGGTGGAGGCGGCGGCGGCCGTGGGCTGCACGTGCGGGATGACCACGCCGGGCTGCACGAACGCCTGCGGGTACACGTAGTGGGCGGGGATCCTGCGGACAAACGGGACACCGAGTCAGGCGCCGCTGGCCCCCCTGGTCTGCAGCGCGGCTCGTTCAGAGATCAGACAGACTCAAATTTAGTGGTTATTACGAGCATAGGGTTGCCACAATATCTCCTCGCCAGGGGTCCGTCGGAGTGCTCTAGGCGGTAGCCGGATCACGGAGCGCCCCCGAAAGGAATTCAGCGACAAAAGCATTGGGGGGGGGGCGGTGGGGGGGGGCGGGGGGATGCCCCTCCCTGCTGGAAGTTGGATTGAGGATCGGTTAAGAGAACCAACGCTTATCGTTCAGCAGCAGTTTGGCAAATAAATCAAGGTTCGTGAGGGCTACGCACCGGAGAGGTAGTGAATACATGCTTAATTGATTTTAAGACTTTGGAAAATTTTGCAATGAGTTCGTAAAACTGTAGCAAAGAGAAAAAAATTCTCAGCGGTGACTATAATAGGACTCCAAAGGTAATCCGTGATCGTTCAATTCCGGGGGGGGGGGGGGGGGAGGAGGGAGGGGGTTGGCCGATTTCCCAAAAGTAAAATAAATTTTTCCACAAAATCCATATGTTTATTATCATGGCAACCCTACTTGAAATTGCTATGCAGACTCAGCACACATTAATCTCTCTGCAACCTCAGTCACCCTTATTAAAAATAATGATGATACAAGAAGCAGGCGACAAAATAAAAAAGTTTAAAAGTGTGGTAAACACAGCAGAATCACACTTCTCAAACGAACTGTAGTGCAGCTCACTCTATCACAAGAGGCTGTTGTGGGAAGCTACAGAAATGCTATCAACATTCATGGCAGTGATTCCCAAAGAGATGTGCAGCACGCTTTTTGCCTTTCTTTCTTTCTTTCTCTCCATAAAATTCATAAGGACACAAGGGTCAACCAAACCTGTTTTGACTATCAGGCACCTGAAGGTCAGCCAGCTTGTTTATCTCTATGCAAGACAGACAGAAGGGGTTTTGGGGAAATGATGAGGTTGAGGGAAAAGGAAGGAATAGGAATATTTCTAAAAATTCATATAAACTTAAAATGTTTACATAACAAAATGAGTAAGGAAACATTTTTTTTTTTTTGCGCAAATAGGAATTCTTGTTTTATCCTCCAAATCAACAAATAGATTAGCATGTTGCTTTTAAATCTGCCCTACTCATAGATATTTGATACATATCAATTGTGTTATGTATTATCCTGTAAAAGTTCAAGAAACAAAATCAAGTACCTTTAACAATTATACATTCAGAGATCACATACAAGACACACTCCAATGACCTTACTTAGGAAGTTAATTTTGTTAAAAAAAATTAATCACAAGAGGTATTTTTAAGAAAACCCATGCATTTCAATTCTCACACTCTTGCGATTCATTACTGCCCCTTTAAAATGCTCCCATGAGTATCTGACTTATTTTCACCTTTCTTTAAAGCAATCTCCCTCAGAACCCCCTATATTTCTAAAAATATGACACTATAATGCCATCTGGTTGTTGGCAAAGCCAACGTAACAGGAAGTAGAAGCAACAAGTAGCAATCCTTATTTTAAAGTATTTTAAAGGAATCAAGACTGAAAACTTCACATTTAGGTTTCCGAAAACACAGATTTTTGCTTTGTCTTTTCAGAGTTTCACTGAAAGTCCTTATTAACGAACACCCATGGAAAAGATGAATTTATCATAGAGGGTAGTGAACTTTGACCCCAATGATAAAAATACACTCGATTTTACTAGGCTTGTAGATCTTTCCCAGTGCCAGGAGAAAACACGTCATCAAGTGTTTCTGAGGACACTTAGAGATGTTCTTAACTGCTTGTCAGAAACCAGACGCATGGTCATGCACATACTCCAAACTTTTCTCTAGGTCAGGTGACTGACTCACTCACAGCGACAGGTGTGGCTTTATGAAACCCGGTCCCTGGAGGCCGCCGCGACCACAATGTGCGGACACTGCAAAGAGAGCCTCCACTCAAGCCCGTTTACATGTGGTGATGGACAGCAGGGGCTGCAGCCGGGCTATTTTTGATCCTGTCATGCGACAAGGGTTTCCAGCGGGTAAAATGTCTTTATAAGGCCAAAGTAAAACATCTATCAACAGCGAAGTCCAGCCAGTATGAATCTCACTGACAGGGAAACATTAACCCCTATACTCCCAAAGCTCTAAGGACAACAGGATGGTTACCAGGTTTGTATCTTTGAAAGAATGCTGGTAACTGAAAATGAGTTTAGCCTATAAAAAGGCAGGATGAAGTGTGTGTGTGTGTGTGTGTGTGTGTGTGTGTGTGTGAAGAATGCACTATAAGATAGGCAGGGCTGCTTACAGGACTCTTGTCTCTGCACTGATTTTATATTAATAGTTTTCATTTGATAATGCCAACCAATGAGAGTGTAGAGTTCCCTGGCATATCAGAACCCTACATGAAGTCTGGCAAGGGTCAGGAATACGTCTGGAAGGCACATGAAATCCAGAGGCTCAGGGAAAGGAGAACCCAGAAGACCAAGGAGAGCCTAAAATACCTCCGTTCAGGAAGGAAGGCAGGAAAGGACCAAAGGCTAAGGTGGTGCTTCGGAAGCCATTCTTGCATTAGGAGGTCTTTTACTAGTTTAAGGAGCTCATGAAGGCAATCTGAGAATCTGTCTCCCCTACCTACCAGTGTCCCTTCCCTCAATTAATCACACAGTGGGCGTACCTAGCGGTTACAAAAGCACAAGAACAAGGCAGATACCTTGGGCAACTGTCAAAAAACACTGATTACATTTTCCTTTTCTTTTTCAGGTCCTCTGACATCTCTTTGTGACTTCTGACATCCTAACTGGTGTCCTCTTCCAGTCTATCACCAGACTGCTGGCAAAGTCTTCATTCCATTTGCTTGTTCTTATAACCTGTGGCCCCTTTGGCATGCTACGCCTTTTATGCTTCTGGCTCCAAAACATTCCTTCCAGTATTTCTTTCCACCTTTCCTTGAACCCGGGTCAGCTGGACTCCTCAGTGCTCCCTGGACAAGCCACGCATTTCTAGATCCTCACTTTGCTCATGCCGTCCCTTTGCTAGGGAAGCCAAACCTCATTCCATCTCTACCTGTTGAAATCCAAATCTTTTCCACCCTAGGTCTAGCGCTCACTCTGTAGAGAGCCTTCAGGAATTTGCTTCATGTTCTGGTCTCACACTTCTCATATGTGACATGAATCCAATTATTTCCAACCCTGAATTGCTGTGCATTAAATAACATTATCTACACGCAGAGCCTACAATGATGAATAAAGGAGGCACTCAATACAAGAGTACCTTATTCTCGACCATCCTTTAAAAATCTAGGTCAGCTTCTAACTCTTTCATGAAGACTTCTTGGGTCCCAAGAACCTGATGTCTCCCTCCTTGTCTTAAGCCACACCCTTCTGGGGGCTTCTCAGTTTTCTTACTAGATTACAAGGGAGAATGGAATTGTGTCTTTCTGGCTATAACTTGACAGAGGAAAGAACACAGCTTTTGAGGTCAGGAAAATCATGATTATGAACCTAGAACCAGACTCTATTACTTATTAGCCCTGTGGCAAGTTAATTAACCTCTCTGTATCTGTTTTTTCACCCATGGAAAGAACATTCACTGGCTGACATGAACAGCTTGAGTCAAATAAGTACTGTGAGAATTACATGATTTATGTAAATCTCTTACTAGTACCAGGCATGTAGGAGATGTTCACTTAATGTTACTGTCCCTCCTGCCCCCCCTTAGTGGATAGTATAGTATCTAGTACAGTGTTAATACAACTAGCATAAAGCTGAGCACTTAAGGGGCACCTGGGTGGCTCAGTCGTTTAGGCTTCTGCCTTCAGCTCAGGTCGTGATCTCCGGGTCCTGGGATCGAGCCCCGCATCGGGCTCCACACTCAGTGGGGAGTCTGCTTCTCCTTCCCCTTCTGCCCCTCCCCACCTCTCTCTCTCTCTCTCTCTCTCTCTCTCTGTCTGTCTCAAATAAATAAATAAACTCTTCAACCCCCCCCCAAAACCCTGAGCACTTAAAAGTATACTCAATAAATGTTTAAGGGTATTTCAAACTGCTCTAAACCAGCCTAGAATTTTCTACTCACAGATGCATAGTCTTTCCTCTCTAAGGTTTCAATAAGAAAATGCTTCTTGCAACCAGGAAGTATTTCTAAGACATTGTTTAGCAAATGCACGAGTCTCTATACATCTGCCCACTGTGTTGCATCAGAAATTCCTTCAAGCCAGGATTTTCTCTTGAAAAGCCCAGTAAATGGCCCCCTTAAATGGGGGCCATTTAAGGACCACATAAAAAATAGTTCAGTTACTAGAACTTCAAAGAAGTCAAGTAAGATTAAAAATTCTCAAGCTTTTTTCCAGGCCTAAAATAAAAACGTGTGGCATTCCAACAGAATTGAGGATGACCAGGTGTGATTTGTTAGGTACAGACTCTGGGAATTAGAGCAGTGTTAAAGAACCCCTTAAAAAAAGAAAAGAGAAAGCCTGCAATGCTATCTATTTCTAATAAGAATCTCAAGTTCAAACAACTTATGCAAACAGTAATAATCACCATCCTTTATAAAGACAGCTTAATATTAGCAGGGATGAACAACAAAAGGTTACTATCAAAGCATACTTGATTTAAAATTTCCATAGGACATTTTATTCTGGTTATTCTTATTTTCCTTGTGCTACTTTCTTTCTCAAGGATCAATGCAGACTACCACAGCCAGTCCAAATTTCTATGTCCAGCTCTCAATATCTTCCATAAACAGTCTGGTTTCTCCATGCACTAAATCTTTTTCTCTTCTCTGCCTTTGCTTATGTTCACCTCATCCTACAGTCCTCAGGCATGTCCCTTGCTCCTGTTACCTGTCCAGGACATACCCACTGGTCCAAGACTAGTTCAAGTCCCATGAAGCCTTGTGCACCTCTCCAATTCTCCTGTTTTCTTGCTATTCTGAATTCCTTTTGTCCTAAATACCAAGTATCTTAGCAACTAGTAGTTCTTGATTGGTTTGTGTTAGTTTTGCAGTCTCCTTATTTTGTATCACCTACTTAGCACAGAAAAACATAAACACATGCTAATACCTGTTGATCGATTTAGCCGCATAACTGTTTCAAGACTATTATTGTGAGATCATGACTAAGTTTATCACCACTTCTTAGGATGTATGTTCTCCTCCCTAATCCCACCTTACACGTAGTCTAGACGAATGAGGAGAGGACCCACAGAAGTAGCTGGACCCATCAACCCACTATTTGTTGTTGGTACCCAGGATGGTTGGGATGGGGCACTGATAAATAGCTATGAGGTATGAGGGCCCTTTCTAATCATATTGGACAGAATACTCTCCCACGGTTTTAAAAAGTAAGAGTTGGCGGGAAGGTGAAGAATCCCTATGTTAAAGGGAGGGTTTTAAGAAGGTATTCATGGAAAACAACCTGGCCCTACCAAGTGCAATGATTATTACTTTTTCTGGTCTATCCTTGGAGACACATAAGGTGGGATATCTATCTATCTATCTATCTATCTATCTATCTATCTATCTATCATCTATCTATCATCTATCTATCTATCTATCTATCTATCTATCTATCTATCTATCTATCTATCTATCTATCTATCTATCTAGAATCTGACCTTCCAGGTTACACAGGTAGATATTTAGGTGCTAAACTAGAGAAGAAACGATAGCTGAGGATAAAACGCCTCTTGAGCAATTAGACTATTTAAAAAGCTGAAATCTCTGTCACTAGAGTTCTAGCAATGTCAATCAGGTAGAATACAGCCCAAACAGACTCTAAGTAGTCCGAGTAAATTTAGGTGGTAGGGATCGCCCACTTATGTTGTCTGAACAGAAGGGAAAGACGGGCACTCAGAGGAGGAAAGCTGGTAATCACAGAGCCCAAAGGGAACACAAAGATGAGCAGCCTGTTCACCCGAGTTAGGTCTGAAAGGTGAAAGTGCCACTCGACTCAAAAAACTGGCTAGTGTCAGTGAAATCTGATGAGTGTTTGTTGAACCTTTAAATGAGAAGGCCTAAAAGTGGATATACATTGCAAAAGAAAGAACCCCATTCCCAGAAAACTCCCCAGTAAAACAGAAACTTAGGACATGCAAGCAATGAATCTGTATTCTCACAGAGGGAAATCACACAATTTAGCACTCACTACAAAAATGTGGTTAAGTGGAAGTCACAGGCTACAGCTTAAAAGCAAGAAAAAAAAAAAAAGGCCCTTTGCTTCCCATGGCAAAGTCAAAAGTCAACACTCCTCAACACCACCACCAAAACCAAAAACACAAAGAGCCCCTTCCCCGAGGAAAAGAAAACACTTTCACTACAGCTCTTTTCAATTAAGTAAAAAGCACACAGTTTAGCTATCAACACCACTTCATTACTGTAATAAATAAAATAAAGCACACGGAGGTCTATTGACTATTGTGAAAAATAAAACAACACCAACATCCATGCATCGTTAATCACCATCTGAGCTTGTGTGTCTGAGTCTACTGGTTACAGAGTTTAATTCCAAACAGAACTATTCCACCTCTTATCATCGTATCCTTCTGATCAGTTAGCTTAACTGTATACGAGCCCTGTCAGGTTAGAAAGAGATAAATAACATTGAGTCAAGTTGAACAGTAATCATGGTGCTGGGACACAATCGTCTTGTACACAAGTCATACCTGGTAGTTTTGTTTTGTTTTGTTTTGTTAATCATAAGCTCAAAATTTGTCTGGTTTGGAGGCTGCAAACTTGGTCAGTAACTTGACTCATCTAAAAATATTTATATTATCAGCATCAAAAAGGTACAAACATATATAAATATGTATCACAAGGAACATTCTGTGACATGATGGTCTCGTCTGTATATAACAGAGGCAGGTTAACAGATGATACTTATCAAAACTTAGGAGGGCCTGATGAACTGACTTACCCAAAAGGTCTTTGTATGAGGGCTGGATGAAGTTGTTGAACACCGAAGGCAAAACCTAACAATAAAACATACCACATTCTCTATTTGTGCATGGTTAGGCATTTATTACTCCTACATATTAAAATGCAATCACAACTTTCACTTGGAGAAGATCACCATTCTTTTGATGCTTTACAGAAAATATTATAAATATTATATATATTACAAATATATATATTTGAAAATTCTTTTTACTGATGTTATCATTATAGATATATATTATAAATATATACATACATATATTTAAAAGTTCTTTTTACTAATGTTATCATGGACCCAAGTAAAAATTTTAATAGGCTACAGGTGGAAACTAAAAATTATCTGCAAAGTTTGACAGTCATACAAGAAGACCGTAGAAAATTAGGCCAGGGAAAAATTCTTGTGGAATGAAACCAGGAACAACAGGACTTGATAATGAAGTTACATGTCACAAATATTCCTGCAATTCTGAATCATGATCTATAAAAAGTCTTTGTAATTTGGAACATGCTGGACAATGCTTTGGAAGATTATGGGTTTTACAGATTATGGTATTAAAAATGCACAAAAACAAAGTCTCCTTTTCTGGATAGCACACACACAAACACAAGTCTTTTAATGTTCACGGATATGGGCACATGCACTCACTTTCTTGACAATCTAGTTCCCTAGTAAATCCATTTGGATGGAAGTGTCAACCTCTTTCCAAAATTTCGGATGGAAACACTTGAGTGAAGAGTATAATGACTTAACAAAACAGAGTTGCTTACCCAAGAAAAAGATTACCATTTGCTCAACAGTCAACTCTTAATCATTCATGCTAATGGTAAAGGCAGTGTTGTAAATAATCCAAAAGGTCAAATTTTCACATAGACAAAAGCCTGCTTCCCTTTTGACGACTAATAGCTGCATGACTTTGAAGTAAAACATTTTCCATCTCTAAGTGTCAGTTTATCTGTTACACGAGGGCCCAGGCGTACCTGAAATCTCCCCATTTTCTTTGATTACTAATAGTCTTGTGATTTTATGTTAAAGCTTTACCATCCAGACACCACCCCCTACCCCTAGGCTTCTCCTGGGTCAGTGTTCAAGTTGGATTGCCCGCTCTGAGCACAGGGCCGCTGGTGGTAGAAGGAGAGACAACAGTATGTAGGGAAGTATAACTAGCCAGAGGTGACACATTTGGCCCACAAAATCCACATGTGAATGATCTACAAGTGGCGAGAAACTGGAAAATAAAAGAGTAGACTGACTGTATGTCATACCTGAAACAGATGAGTCAAGCCTAAGTCTGGGTGGGTACAAACTGTCCAGACCCTCAAGATCTACTTTTGCACATAGGTACATTTCAAGTCCTGCAAGAGCCGGTGACAACGCTCATTTAATATCTTGATAGAATAACCAGCCATGGTTCAACTTTACTAAACATCTACAATGTCTTCTGAAACAGGGATTCATTCTATTCAGAAGTTGCGGGGGGGGGGGTCCTCAAGATGGGGGGGTGGAGTGGGTAGGAGGAACATTTCTTACCTGGTTGCATGATCCTTGGTTTTGCTCCCAAGTATGCCAGATTCACATTGGCCTTCCTGCCATCAATGATGGGGTTCGGATCCTTGCAGGCTCTCTCAGCAGCAGCTCGGTCAGCCATGGTGACCTTAGCAACATACACACACACACACATACATACAAAGCTCTAAATCAACCCCTGAAGGAAACCAAGAATCACACTGGAGAAGTCATTCATGAGAAAACTGAGGGGGTTCTTAAACTCTTTCTTTCTCTTTTTTCTTTCTTTCTTTTCTTCCTTTCTTTCTCTTCCTTCCTTCCTTCTTTCTCTCTCTCTCTCTTTCTTTTCTTCCTTCCTTCCTTCCCTCCTTTTCCTTTTTCTTTTCCTGGAACTTACTCCTTAATCCCCCGTCAAAAAAGAAAAGAAAAGAAAAGAAAAAACAGAGAGGAAGAAAGAAACAACCCCCTCCTGACACCCCCAAAGTCTTCAGGGCGCTAGTAGGGCCTAGCAGGGAGTCGGAAGCCTGAATTCCGTCTTGCAACTCTAGATCCTCCCTCCCCGACTGCCCCCCCCCACCAGGTCCCTACCCAGCCCAAGAGGCACGGTTTGCTTTAAAGAAAGTCCAGCCTCACATCCAGCCGGTGCTCCCAACCATCAGCAAGCACTCCCTAACGACCATAGCTATTGTCCTACTCTGGAGCTCCCGGCTCTCCAGCAGCTGAATTTGCACGCTTAAATCCCCAGGAGGCTTAATATGCTCTCCTTCAGTTCAGCAAAGAGCTAGAGGATCATCTTTTTAAAGAATCCATCTTTGCCATTTAAAAAAAAGTGGGGGGTGGCATAAGGAGTAGAGCCCTAGACCTCCTAGGGTGTCCCCTCCCCGCCCCAGCCAGAACGCCTGAAGACACGCATTTTCACAAAGCAACAGCGCGCTTAACCACCGGCCTCCAACCCCGGCGTGCCGATTCCGAGGGGCTGCGGCCCCTCCCTCCCAGCCCCGCGCACCCGCAAATCCAGCAGTGGTTAGTTCTCTCCTTCCACCCCCGCTCCGCCTGTCCCCCCGACACCGCAGGGCGCTGGGTCCCCTCGAAACCCCGCGAGGCAGCAGAGCCCTCCCTCCCCCAGCTCCGCGGCGCGAACTTTCAGTTCAGCCGGGAGCAAAGGGGCAGCGCCGCCCGCATCCGCGGGGTTCTCACATTGTCACCCCGACCCCCCCCCGGCAACCCCCGCCCCCCCCCCCCGAGGCCCTGCGCCGCCCGAGCCTCCCCGCCCCCGCGGTCCTCGATTTCCCCGCCGGGCCTTTTGTCGCCCCCACCCCACCCTCCCCAACCCCAAGCCCACGCCAGCCCGCAGCCGCGCAACTTACAAATCCGTAGCCCCGGGACTTGCCCGTCTGCCGGTCGGTGATGACCACCGCCTCCTCGATCTCGCCGAAGACCTCGAAGTACTTGCGCAGGCTGGCGTCGGTGGTGTGGTAGGGCAGCCCCCCGACAAAGATCTTGGTGTACGTCGTGTCCTTCTGGGTCGTGTGCATCTTCGCGCCCGCCCCGCGGCTCGGGCTCCGACTGCGGCTGCGGCTGCGGCTCGGGCAGCGGCTGCGCCGCCTCCTCCGGCTCCGCGTCTCCCGCACCCTCTCGCGGCCGCCGGGGGCCAAGGGCGAGCCCGGGGGCGAGGGCGGCGGCGCGGCGGGGGCGAGAGGCCGGGGGCGGCCGAGGGCGCGGGGCGCGCGGCTTCCGAAGTCGCCAGCAGCCCCGGAGACTTGACTTCGCTCTCTCCTCCCGCCCCCCCTGCCGGTCACTGTACAAATTCTCCGGATCGTCTGGGTTAGGATCCTGTTCTATAGAATGTGCAAGCGGTTTCCACTCACCAGGCTGGGAAGCCAAAAATGAAAAAGAGAGGGTGGTCCTCGAGCGAAGAAGCGGGCGCGTTTAGAGGTAGATTTTTTTTTTCTTTCTTGGAAATTAGGTAGGTGTCTTGGGTGGGGCGTGGGTAGGGTCGGCCGCCAGCGCGTCCGGGCGCGGAGGTGGGCGGGCGGGCGGGGGGCGCGGCGGCGGGGCCGGGGGTGGGGGACTCCGCGCCGCTCAGGCTCCGGTTCTGTCCCTCCCGCCGCGGAAGCTGGAAGACAAGTGACGAGTACTGCTCTCCACCTCTCTGCTCCCTTCCCCCGCGGGCCGGGGGTCGGCGCCGGGCTGGGGAGGGGGCGGGCCGGACGCCTGCGATTGGCCGCGGCCGCACCTGGGGTGCCCGGCGCCGCCGCCCCCCAGCTGTTGGGAACAGCTGCTTCTCTCCCGGCGCGGCGCTGGGCCGCGGGGCTCGGGCTCTGGAGCCGACGCTGGGGTAGGGCTGGGGATGGCCCGAGGCGGCCTTGCTCTCGGCGGTCGCCTGCTCTAACCCGTCAAAGTCCTAGGGACTCGGCGCGGTCCTAGCCGGGGCTTGGGACGCACAGACTGCGTCCGAGGAGGGAGCTGCGCGTCGCTTTCCCAAAACGACGACGCGAGCTCTTTGCGCTCGGCCACGGTGACACGGCCGGCGACCTGGACTGACGAGCTGGGGGCCGGGAGGCCTGGGGCGGTTCGTGGAAAGGCCAGTTCCTTCCCGGGCGCGGAGGGGCCGGCAAGCTCGGCCAACGGCACCCGAGTCTGATAGTCTGGGGTCTGGAGAGTGAGAAGGAGGGTCCCCAACCTTCCTTGACCCTCGAAGAGCCAGTGCTGGGGAGAACCAGCGAGGCAGAGCCAGAAGGGAAGAACGCGGGGGGGGGGGGGGGAAGCCCCAACAAAAAACAGGTCTAGTGCTTGGGTGTGCTGGAGAAAAGCATTAGCTTTAATTGCTCACGGTCCCAGCCAAGCTAAGTAACCGTAGACACCACCTTCTATTTCAGAGGACCATAAATTAGTACTTTAGCCCCTACAGTTACCAAATTTGTGTTTCCTCCCTACTTATTCCACCCTAACTATTTGGGGAGATTGGTACAGATTTCTCATTATAAATCCTCTTCCCCCCCCCCCCCGAAGCAAAGAATTAATCTATTTCCTTCCATTTGAATTGCAGGAGTGTTTAGTGACTTGACCTCAACTGTTTTACTAGGATGTACTGTAGTTGTAAAAGGTGTAATTTTTTGAAATCGACTTGTTACATAACCACTGGTTTCTACCAGCAGACCTTTAAAGCATTTGTAGAAAATACAGACTTTAGTGCAACCCCTGTACATTTATTTTTTAATATCAGCTTTTTGCAACTTCTTTTTATCAAGAGTACATTCAATTAAGCATAAAATCCTTGTCATATTTGAGGTTTGGATGAAGGTATTTAATGTGAGCACAATGTTCCACCCACCCCTGTAGGAGGGGCATGATTTGCTTTTAAGTCATTTCCATCAGGAGTGTCTGTTGAAGTCCATACATTAATTGCCCCTGGGCTGAACCATTTAAAGCAGGTCAGTATGTTAACCTATTAGAGAAGCACATACTTGTGTTTCTCTTTCCAGGGTACTTTTGCAGTTAGCCCAGAAGGATGAGATACATTGCATTTGCCAAAGCGAACGAATGGGAATGCAAATATCCTCGAGCTTTTCACCTTGTTGCCTTCTGCCTGAAGTTGGCCTTTTGAGGTCATGAGTTTCTTTAAGTTTGAACCCCCAGCGGGTGATATGGAGAAATAAGAAATCCAAAGGTTTTTGGAAAATGTTTTAAAAATCCAATTGAAGGGGCGCCTGGGTGGCTCAGTCGGTTGAGCGGCTGCCTTCGGCTCAGGTCATGGTCCCAGGGTCCTGGGATCGAGCCCCGCGTCGGGCTCCCTGCTCCACGGGAAGCCTGCTTCTCCCTCTCCCACTCCCCCTGCTTGTGTTCCCTCTCTCGCTATGTCTCTCTCTCAAATAAATAAATAAAATCTTAAAAAAAAAATCCAACTGAAGAAAAACAAGGTACTTCACAGCTATATGAGAGCCAGAAAGGGAAATTGTAAATAGCACTCTCTCCTCATTGCTTAAGCAAAAGTACAAGTTTAAAAGAGACTCTGTGTACTGGTATGATGAAAGGTAGGTTTTAAAACTTAGAAAAACAAAGCAGCCTATGAAACAAAGGAGGCATGTTTTTTTAATATTCAACATCCATCTTGCTGGGTCACTGAAGAATTACTATACTTAGATGAGGCTCAGGCAAAAACTCTTGTGAGGGAGAAGCTATTCCAGAGAAGCCTGAAGGAGAAGAGTGACTTTGGCTATCTCACCTCTCTTCCTACCTGGATGAGGAGCCCACCCCGGAGGGGACTGTGATAATATCAGGGACGGAGGGTGTCTGGGAATGTGGCCAGCAGCTTGGATGTTCACTAAGTAAAGTGGTGAGATCTACAAGGAAATTCTGATCCCAGGTTGGGATAGCTGTGTCCTAGAACTCGGCTTCTGGAAACAAGATGCTTCCCTGCCATAGTCCCAGAGAAAATAATGCAGCCACCCTCCCTGAGCCCCATGCAGCCCCTGACTGGTGTGCTTTTATTCTTTCAATTGAGCGGTAAATATTTGGTAGCTTGGTTTGAAACTTTGTTCATTCCGTATGAAATGATGCCTGAATATTCCCGATTTTGAATTCCACAGATAATTAAAACATTACTAATCATCTGGTGTTATGTGATTGACAGAGAACAAAGGTTAAGAGAAAAAGAGATTCCTTATTTTCCATGCCGATTTAAATAGAAGCCTTAATTCCTACCCAGTTCAGCCTGAGAAACCGCGGAGTGCCCCTGACAGGCGGGCACTGGGCTAGAGCAACCCATTATTGATACTGGGTTTTGTTTTCTATCTGCTCAAAGGTCGGTTCAGTTACAAGGGCCAGAACCATTCCTGGTGGTTTTGTGAACCTGAGCCATTGGACCATGTAGCTTTGGGGCCGTAAAATCTTCCTGAATTCAAACTTTCAAGGTTATTAAGTACCAAATATTTCTGCATAATTACCCATTACAAAGTCAAGTTTGAAAAACAATACTTGAGTAATCCTTTTGCTTTCTCAGCTGCTTTTGGCAGCGAAGAACACTTGTATATTCACAGAGCTTGTGCAATATGATGTGTACTTCTTAGGAAAGAAAGAACCATAAAATACTTTAAAAGTTATAAATAGGTTCCAAGCTTGTCCTATCCAAATTAGTACATATGGATGGCCCTGAATCCTCGGTTCCTACACCATGGAAAGATCGGTAATATTTTATTACTTACAGGAAATTATTGTCCACTCTGTTCAAACTCTTTATTTGGCTATTAATGGAGGGAACCAAATGGACAGGTTTTCCATTCTTTTATCTATTTTCTCCCCCCATCCCGTTAAATTGATCATGGAGATCAACTCCAGGGCCAAGACTTATGGAGAATTGTGAGAAAAGAGGGGAATATTTCACGAAGGTAGAGAAGCAATCCTCCAGCTCATGGAGATGTCTGCTCCAGGGACAGCGTTGCTTTGGATAGTAAGTCACCTGCGGGCAGGGTTGGCCCCTTGGATGTCACTGTATTTCCTGCAGGTCCGTGAGATCCTCCGCAGAGTTCTACACATATACACACAGAAGAAATATTTACTGAAGAGAATTGGTATGTTAAAGCTATCTACCTGCAAGCGTGATGGGGAAAAATACATTCTTTCCTTTTTTATGATCTTATTTATTTATTTGAGAGAGAGCATGTGCACGTGAGCACAAGCAGGGGCGAAGGGGCAGAAGGAGAAGCAGACTCCTCGCTGAGCAGGGAGCTGATGTGGGACTCGATCCCAGGACCCTGAGATCATGACCTGAGCCAAAGGCAGACGCTTAACCGACTGAACCACCCAAGCATCCCCAGAACACATTCTTTTTTTCAAATTTTATTATGTTATGTTAGTCACCATACAATACATCATTGGTTTTTGATGTGGTGATCCACGATCCATTGTTTTCATATAACACCCAGTGCTCCGTGCAGTACGTGCCCTCCTTAATACCCATCACCGGGCTAACCAATCCCCCCTCCCCCCTCCCCTCTAAAACCCTGTTTGTTTCTCAGGTCCATAGTCTCTCATGGTTCATCTCTCCCTCCAATTCCCCTCGCCCATTTTTCCCTTCCTTCTCCTAATGTCCTCCATGCTATTCCTTATGTTCCACAAATAAGTGAAACCCTATGATAATTGACTTTCTCTGCTTGACTTATTTCGCTTAGCATAATCTCCTCCAGTCCCATCCATGTTGATGTA
Source organism: Neomonachus schauinslandi (assembly GCF_002201575.2). Lineage (NCBI taxonomy): Eukaryota > Metazoa > Chordata > Mammalia > Carnivora > Phocidae > Neomonachus > Neomonachus schauinslandi. The sequence continues at coordinate 135,743,002 of NC_058410.1, read as the reverse complement.
AAAGTTGGGTATTCATCTTTTCTGATGGCTGAGTAATATTCCATTGTATATATGGACCACATCTTCTTTATCCATTCATCTGTTGAAGGGCACCTCGGCTCTTTCCACAGTTTGGCTATTGCGGACATTGCTGCTGTGAACATTGGGGTGCATATGGCCCTTCTTTTCACTACATCTGTGTCTTTGGGGTAAATACCCAGTAGTGCAATCGCTGGGTCATAGGGTAACTCTATTTTTAAAGTTTTGAGGAACCTCCACACTGTTTTCCAAAGTGGCTATACCAACTTGCACACCCACCAACAGTGTAAGAGGGTTCCCCTTTCTCCACAACCTCTCCAACATTTGTTGTTTCTTTCCCTGTCCATTTTTGCCATTCTAACTGGTGTAAGGTGGTATCTCAGTGTGGTTTTGATTTGGATTTCCCTGATGGCTAATGATGATGAACATTTTTTCATGTGTCTGTTAGCCATTTGTATGTCTTCTTCATAGAAGTGTCTGTTCATCTCTTCTGCCCACTTTTTGACTTGATTATTTGTTTTTTGGGTGTTGAGTTTGAGAAGTTCTTTTCAGATCTTGGATACCAGCCCTTTATCTGTAGTGTCATTTGCAAATATCTTCTCCCATTCTGTGGGTTGCCTCTTTGTTTTGTTGACTGTTTCCTTTGCCGTGCAGAAGCTTTTTATCTTGATGAAGTCCCAAAAGTTCATTTTTGCTTTTGTTTCACTAGCTTTTGGAGATGTATCTTGAAAGAAGTTGCTGTGGCCGATGTCAAAGAGGTTACTGCCTATGTTTTCCTCTAGGATTTGGATGGATTCCTGTCTCACACTGAGGTCTTTCATCCACTTTGAGTTTATCTTTGTGAATGGTGTTAGAGAATGGTCGAGTTTCATTCTTCTGCATGTGGCTGTCCAATTTTCCCAGCACCATTTATTGAAGAGACTGTCTTTTTTCCATTGCATGTTTTTTCCTGCTTTGTCAAAGATTATTTAACCATAGAGTTGAGGGTCCATATCTGGGTTCTCTATTCTGTTCCATTGGTCTATATGTCTGTTTTTGTGCCAGTACCATGCTGTCTTGGTGATCACTGCTTTGTAATATAGCTTGAAATCGGGCAACGTGATGCCCCAGCTTTGTTTTTCTTTTTCAACATCTCCTTGGTGATTCGGGGTCTTTTCTGATTCCATACAAATTTTAGGATTGTTTGTTCCAGCACTTTGAAAAATGTCATTGGAATTTTGATCGGGATGGCATTGAAGGTATAGATTGCTCTGGGTAGCACAGACATTTTAACAATGTTTATTCTTCCGATCCATGAGCATGGAATATTTGTCCATCTTTTTGTGTCTTCTTCAATTTCTTTCATGAGTGTTTTGTAGTTCCTAGAGTATAGATCCTTTACCTCTTTGGTTAGGTTTATTCTGAGGTATCTTACGGTTTTTGGTGCTATTGTAAATGGAATCGTTTCTTTAATTTCTCTTTCTACAGTTGCGTTGTTAGTGTATAAGAAAGCACTTGATTTCTGTGCATTGATTTTGTATCCTGCCACATTACTGAATTGCTGTATGAGTTCTAGTAATTTGGGAGTGGAGTCTTTTGGGTTTTCCACATAAAGTATCATGTCGTCTGTGAAAAGAGAGAGTTTGACTTCTTCTTTGCCAATTTGAATACCTTTTATTTCTTTTTGTTGTCTGATTGCTGTTGCTAGGGCTTCTAGTACTATGTTGAACAACAGTGGTGAGAGTGGGCACCCTTGACGTGTTCCTGATCTTAAGGGAAAGGCTCTCAGCTTTTCCCCATTGAGGATGATATTTGCTGTGGGTTTTTCATAGATGGATTTTATGAGCTTGAGGAATGTTCCCTCTATCCCTATACTCTGGAGAGTTTTAATCAGGAAAGGATGTTGTATTTTGTCAAATGCTTTTTCTGCATCAATTGAGAGGACCACATGGTTCTTCTCCCTCCTCTTATTAATGTGTTCTATCACATTGATTGATTTGCGAATGTTGAACCACTCTTGCATCCCGGGGACAAATCCCACTTGGTCGTGGTGGATGATCCTTTTAATGTATTGTTGGATCCTATTAGCTAGGATTTTGTTGGGGATTTTGGAATCCATATTCATCAGGGATATCGGTCTGAAATTCTCCTTTTTGATGGGGTCTTTGCCTGGTTTGGGGATTAAGGTAATGCTGGCCTCATAGAATGAGTTTGGAAGTTTTCCTTCTGTTTCTAGTTTTTGAAACAGCTTCAGTAGAATAGGTATTATTTCTTCTTTGAATGTTTGGTAGAATTCCCCAGGGAATCCATCAGGCCCTGGACTCTTGTTTTTTGGGAGGTTTTTGATCACTGCTTCAATCTCGTTACTGGTTATTGGCCTATTCAGGTTGTCAATTTCTTCCTGTTTCAGTCTTGGCAGCTTATAGGTTTCCAGGAAGGCCTCCATTTCATCCAGATTGCTCAGTTTATTGGCATATAGTTGTTGATAATAATTTCTAATAATTGTTTCTATTTCCTTGGTGTTAGTCGTGATCTCTCCCCTTTCATTCATAATTTTATTAATTTGGGTCCTTTCTCTCTTCTTTTGGATAAGTCTGGCCAGTGGTTTATCAATCTTATTAATTCTTTCAAAGAACCAACTTCTAGTTTCATTGATCTGATCTACTGTGTTTCTGGTTTCTAATTCATTGATTTCTGCTCTAATTTTAATTATTTCTCTTCTAATGCATGGCTTAGGCGTCGTTTGTTGCTTTTTCTCTAGTTCTTTAAGGTGTAGAGTTAGTTAGTGAATTCGGGATTTTTCTATTTTTTTGAGTGAGGCTTGGATGGCTATGTATTTCCCCCTTAGGACCGCCTTTGCACTATCCCATAGGTTTTGGACCAATGTGTTTTCGTTCTCATTGATTTCTATGAATTGTTTAAGTTCTTCTTTGATTTCTTGGTTGACCCAAACATTCTTGAGCAGAGTGGTCTCTAGCTTCCAAGTGTTTGAATTTCTGCCAAATTTTTTCTTGTGATTGAGTTCCAGTTTTAGAGCATTGTGGTCTGAGAATATGCAGGGAATAATCTCAATCTTTTGGTATTGGTTGAGACCTGATTTGTGACCCAGTATATGGTCTATTCTGGAGAAAGTTCCATGTGCGCTCGAGAAGAATGAGTATTCTGTTGTTTTAGGGTGGAATGTTCTGTAAATATCTATGAGGTCCATCTGGTCCAATGTATCATTCAAAGCTCTTGTTTCCTTGTTGATTTTCTGCTTAGATGATCTGTCCATTGCTGAGAGTAGAGTATTGAGGTCTCCTACAATTAACATATTATTATCAATATGACTCTTTATTTTGGTTAACAGCTGGCTTATGTAGATGGCTGCTCCCATGTTGGGGGCATAGATATTTACAATTGTTAGATCTTCTTGTTGGATAGACTCTTTAAGAATGATATAGTGTCCTTCTGTGTCTCTTATTACAGACTTTAGTTTAAAGTCTAATTTGTCTGATATAAGAATTGCTACCTCAGCTTTCTTTTGAGGTCCGCTGGCATAGAAGATAGATCTCCATCCCTTCACTTTCAGTCTGGATGTATCTTTAGGTTCAAAATGAGTCTCTTGTAGACAGCATATGGATGGGTCCTGTCTTTTTATCCAATCTGTAACCCTGTGCCATTTTATGGGAGTGTTTAGGCCATTCACGTTGAGAGTGATTATTGAAAGATATGAATTAATTGTCATCATGTTGCCTGTGAAGACGTTGTTTTTATAGATTGTCCCTGTAAATTTCTGTTGTAGATCACTCTTGGGGTCTTTCTCCTTTTATAGAACCCCCCTTAATATTTCTTGCAGGGCCGGCTTAGTGGTCACATATTCTTTCAACTTCTGCCGGTCGTGGAAACTCTGCATCTCTCCATCCATTCTAAATGAAAGCCTTGCCGGATAAAGTATTCTTGGCTGCATGTTCTTCTCATTTAGTACCCTGAATATGTCTTGCCAGGCCTTTCTGGCTTGCCAGGTCTCTGTGGATAGGTCTGACGTTATTCTGATGTTCCTCCTTCTGTACATAAGGAATCTCTTCCCCCTAACTGCCCTTAAGATGGTCTCCTTGGTTCTAAGATTTGCAAGTTTTACTATTACATGCTGGGGTGTTGGCCTGTTTTCCTTGATCTTAGGAGGGTTCCTCTCTGCCTCTAGGACTCGAATGCCCCAAACACATTCTTGATTAGAACTGACCATGTGCTGTGTAGTTAGGCCAGATTACTCTTTGTTTCGTTTCGTTTTGTTTTGTTGTTTTGGAAAAACAAAAATATGGCTTCAATGAGATTTTTTGTTTTGGTTGGTTGGAAATGTTTATCTTCTTCTGAGAGCCTGTGTGAGCATTCTGATGTAAAACCAACAAGTTTCCTGCCCTTTTGAGAAGTCCCACGATCAGCTGTATTTCTGTTTCTCTGGGTGGGTTGGTAATTTTCTCTTAGTAACAGATAACAAATGTGGTAATAGGTTATGCTGCTATTTTAATGTGCAGAAGTATTGGCAGTCAGAAACCTAGTCAGTTCAGCTCACATCCACCTCTGGGCAAATTCTATTCATGCTGCATTAAGCCACATCTAAGCTGGTAAGTAAAGTGAAATGGAAATTTGTAACTGTTATCCACTCATTAAAGTCATAATGCTCCCTTTACATCAACATCCAGAAAATGGAAAGCAGGATAGGGTTCCTTGGAGAACAAGGGAGGGGCAAAAATCAAAGTAAGGGGGACAGAAAGAGCTCACTGCCAACCTCACCTGACCAACAGTGGCCCTCTGTCCCCCAAACAGTGGCATTAAGTGTAGGCACCCTTTAAAATCCTGTTCTAGAAGTCTGAAAGACAAGGCAGAGAATGCAAACATGTTAAACCCGCTCGGTGCTTCTTCACATTTTAAATTCAGGGAGTACTTTGGTTTTAAGTCTTTAAACAGTGAGCCTTGGAGCTGCCAAGTTATTTTTACGGAGCGGATGATACTCTCCAAATGTATTGAATGACTCTTTCTTGATGACAGATTCGTTCTAATGATGTTGCTTGTGTGCTGAGCAGAGGACACGGTGTGGGGAAAATAGCTTTGGGTCCCCAAACCAAGGAGACCTAGGGCCTAGCCCAGGCAGTCCCGAGCCAGCTCCGAGACCTTGTTTGGCTCACTCCATTAAAAAGTCTGAATGCGGTTAGAAAAACCTGCAACAGTCTTCCCTGAGTGGACACTTCCTAGAATGGAGGACATTAGTCTGACCCTTTATTTACAGATATGTTTAGAGAGTTACCTTCGATTTATGAGACAGCGCAATGCTAACAAGTGCTATTTGCGTTCTAGTTTAAAATACTTGAGATCATTTTGTAAGACTGATATTTTCTCTGCTAACAAAGGAAAGACACGTTCATGACAGAAAATTATAAAGATGCATAAAGACATACAAAGAAGTAAATAAAACCCCTCACAATCCACAATTCTATTCAGAATAATGTGACATTTTAGAGTGTCTAATATCAGGTCATTTCTTATACATAAATATCCACGTATAAGTGTATAAATATGAGCTACCCTTTACATTCTTTTTTTTTTTTTAAAGATTTTATTTATTTGACAGAGAGACAGCGAGAGAGGGAACACAAGCAGGGGGAGTGGGAGAGGGAGAAGCAGGCTTCCCGCCGAGCAGGGAGCCCGATGCGGGGCTCGATCCCAGGACCCCAGGATCATGACTTGAGCCAAAGGCAGACGCTTAACGAACGACTGAGCCACCCAGGCACCCCTACATTCTGTTTTACTATAAGCTTTTTTCACCTAATAGTCTATGGTGAATATTTCTGTCTATTATTAGTTTCTTCAATTCATTTTAAATGCCTAAAGAGCATTTTAACATGTCAATGACCCATGCTTTGTTTAAGCAATCCCCTTTTGTTGGGCATTTATGTTGTTTCCAAATTCTCCCTCTTATAAAGGGCTCCGAAATTAACATCCTGTAGATAAATCTTTTTTTTTTAAAGATTTTATTGATTTATTTGAAAGAGAGAGAGAACGAGCAGGGTGGGGAGGGGCAAAGGGAGAGGGAGAGAGAGAATCTCAAGCAACCTCCACACCCAGCGGAGAGCCGGACAGGGCTTGATCTCATGAGCCTGAGATCATGACCCGAGCCAAAATCAAGAGTCAGATGGTTAACTGACTGAGCCACTCAGGCACCCCTTTTTACACATTCTTGTTGATTATTTCCTAAAGCAGTTTCTATAAAGAACTTTGTTTCGTCCACTGCTAAACCCCTGACTCCTAGAACAGTGTTTGGCTCATAAGAAGAGCTCAAATCTTTGTTGAACAAATGAATAAATTCTTACAAGTTGATGTATTAGAGTGAAGGATATGCCCACAGTTAGATCTTTTGATACATATTGCCAAATTGCTTTACAAAAGGTAGTATCAGATTTTATTTCTACTACCAGCATATTGATGTCAGTGTTCCCAGAATCCTCGCTGATGCAGCTCTAGCAGATAGAATAATTTTTTTTTGGCAAGTAAGAAAAATCCTAAGTCACACTGACTTAAGTTATAAGAAGGAATTTCCTGTCTTATATAGTTGAAAAGTCCCGAGGCAGGGTAGGCTTCAGGTGTGGTTTGACCCATGTCCCCAAGACTATGACTGCATTTGTTGAGATCTTCCTGTCTTGATCGTCCTCTGGTGGTTGGCTTTAATTTTTAGCTGACGCCCTCAAGATAGCAAGATGGCTGCCAACAGCTCCCAGAGCCAGGAGCCTCCTTATTCACGTGCAGGGGAAAACATCTTTTTTGCACACGTATCAAATAAAAAGTCCGATCTTCTTTACATTGTATCATCTTAGGTTGTGAGCTCACCTTGAACCAATCTGAGAAGCCAAGGAATGTGATTTGCTAATTGGCTTAGGCCTGGCTCCATTCTGTGTTTCCATAATGGAACAAATCCCTAGGGCCCCAGGGTGAGACAACCCCAATTTGCTCAGATCCATGATGGCCCATCCCTGGAACTGGGGAACCCTACCAAACCCCATGGTTGTGAGATTCTGGGTTTTTTTTGGGGGGGGGGAGAAGAAATGGTAGAGAGAATGATTTGGAAACAATAAAAAACGATCACAAATATTGGCATTTAATTTTTTAAATGTATGTATTTTCTAGAGTAAAAAGGCTCTTATTGCTTAATTTTTGTCCCCATGTTTAGGGACCATTTGTTTTTCTTTTGAGAACTGCCTTTTTTTTTTTTAAAAAGGTTTTTGTCTTTTTTCTTTCAATTTCTAAGAACATTTTAAAGAGCTGTTTTGAGGGGTGCCTGGGTGGCTCAGTCGGTTGGGTGTCTGCCTTCAGCTCAGGTCATCATCCCAGGGTCCTGGGATCGAGTCCCACAGTGAGTTCTCGCTCAGCGCAGAACCTGCTTCTCCCTCTGGTCTTCCCCCTGCTCGTGCTCTTTCTCTCTCTGACAGATAAATAGATAAAATGTTTTTGCATGAATTGAAATGTACGCATGTATACAGTCAGGTAACCACTACCCGGATCAAGATGTAGAACATTTTCAATTCAAAAGATTCCTGTGCTTGTTCCCAGTCGGTAACCACCCCCACCCTACACACACACTCACTCACACACACACACACACACACACACACACGCACCATTCTTGCTTCTATCATCATGGATTAGTTATGCCTGTTCTTGTCTGTCATGTAAGGGAAATGATAGAGTATTTATTCACACTTTTGTGTCTGGCTTCTTTTGCTCAAGTCACAGGCACGGTTGGAGGTGTTAACACCTCTTTCTCAGGAGTTTAAGGAAGCAGGATTCGGCACAGGGGGAAGTTGGGCTGCAGTGCAGTCTTGACAGAGTTTCAGCCAACCCTAAGGGGAGTTCTGAAGCTGGGATGACCCTTCAGGGTTGAGGGAGTTGTGACTTTACACCTTCTCAGTGATCCAGTCATTGGTTATACCCCCCACCCCCCGAAAGGACACGAGACTTTGGGCAAATTGGTCATCTTTAGCCAATGTATTCCTCGTATGAGGCTGCCAGCTGGAGGCTTCACCCGGAGGCTCTTCCAGTCCCTGGAAAAATGCAGGGAACATGGGCCGTGCATCGCAGGGTCCTTTGTAGTTGAGCCTGTGCCTCTTGGATTTTCTTCATATAGGTTATGGGAACGGCGACTCCAGGAGTCAGGTGCTCCTTTTCCTGAAAGGACTTAGCAGTGGAAGGTTAGTGGGATGAACCACAGCCTCCGGGGCTCCAGGGGACCTTGGAGATGCAACTGATACTCATTTTCACCTTTTTCACTATTCTATATTCCACTCATCTTCAACTAGCATGCCACTTAGTCATGATGGTTTGCTTAGAGTTTTCCAGATAAACAGAACCAATAGGAAATGGATATTGGGTATATGGATGTATAGGTATGGATATATGTGTGTGTGTGTGTGTATGCAGAGAAGGTGGGGGAATTGGCTTATATAATTAGGTGCCGGCAAGTCTGAAATCTGTAGGGCAGGCTAGCAGGCTGTGAACTCAGGCAGGACTTCCGTGTTACAGTCCTGATGCAGAATTCCTTCTCCAGGAAACCTCAGATTTTGCTGTCTAGGCTTTCACGTGATTGGACGAGGTCCACATATATTATCGAGAATCATCTCCTTTAATCACGTTTATTTATTTAAGATTTTATTTATTTATTTGAGAGAGAGAGAGAGAGCATGAGCAGGGGGAGGGGCAGAGGGAGAGGGAGAAGCAGACTCCCCACTGAGCAGGGAGCCCGATGTGGGGCTCAATTCCAGGACCCTGGGATCATGACCTGAGCTGAAGGCAGATGTTTAACCAACTGAGTCACCCAGGTGCCCCTCCTTTAATCAGATTTATAAAATACCTTCACAGCAACATCTAGACTAGGTGTTTGGTCAAACAACTGGGCACTATTGCTTAGCCAAGTTAACACATAAAATTAACCATCACAGGACGTGATCAAGAGCCTCAATCCCTAAGGGGTTGAACCCCTGGTCACCATGCCCCTCTCATAATGTAGCCGCTACCCTTGTCTATTCATTGTCAAAATAAGTCAAGGTGGTACCAAGAGGCCTCCAAGTTGATCATGGGCCCCTGTAGGATAAAGCAGCCTGTTTCCTCCTGTGATTACATCAATTACCCCTATCAGGGTGGTGACTTCCCTTCTTGTCTGCTGGTCCCTTGACATAAGGAGCTTAGATGGCAACAGTAACTTAGAGTTCTATGTGACTCTCGCTGTGTCTCATGGCATAGAATTTCTCTTTGGAACCAGGACCTCTACACACACAGAGCTCAGAGTTTCAGGGGCAAGAAGGATAAACCTCTCAGAGAGTCACTGGGGGGTGATGGAAATCAAGGCCACTCTTTTTTTTTTTTTTCCTCAAGGCCACTCTTGATTTACCCTCTTGATTTACCCATTGGTTCCCAGACTCACTTTGCACCTATTGGGAACTGTGTTATAGTAAAAAAAAAAAGAAAAAAAAGAAAAAAAAAAAGTATTTGGTCTTTGTCTTCAGCTCCTGCAGGGACATCCTAAAACCCTTGGAATTTACTGTCTTTTGTATGCTAATGAGATGACCAGGGGAAGGAGACTCTATAGTTTCCAGATGGAGTTTAGTCACTAGAAAAACCTACCTTGATTAAAGGGGTAAAACTTTCAGCCCCACCCCACCCTCAACCTCTAGGGAGGAGAGAGGGCTGGAAATTGAGTTCAATCACCAATGGCCAGTGATTTAATTGATCATGTTTATATAACGAAACCTCCATAAAATCTGCTAAACAACAAGGTTCAGAGAGCTAGGAGACTGGCATATCTAGAGAGGCCATGAGACTCGGCACCACCGCCCTCCCCCATACTTTGCTCTGTGCATCTCTTCCATTTGGCTGTGCCTGAGTTGTATCCTTTATAATAAACTAGTAGTCATAAGTAAAGCACTTTCCTGAGTTCTGTGAGCCTGAGGGGGTGATCGTGAGAACCCCTGAATTGTAGCCAGTAAGGCAGAAGTGTGGGTCACCGGGGGACCTCATTTGCTGCTGGTAAATGAGGTGGGGGCGGTGTTTGTGGGACTGAGACCTTGAACTGTGCTACTTGGTCTGTGCTAACTTGGTAGGCACTTACATTGCTGACAGATCAATTCTGCCAATAATTAAATTTAGAACTTTTTTTTTAAGTTAGTGGTTTTTAATTATTTTCTTACTCCAACAAAGTAGTCATCACTCTTAAGCAAGAACTTTCTAGAGTCCCACCTGAATGAATGGAGTGTTCATTAAGGTCTTTTCAGTTCGAAAGAGTTAGAATGTTAAGATCTTTGTAGCATTTTGCAACCTCTGCTTTGCTTATCAATTACTGCTCCCTCCCACCAACCCCCCAGCCCAAAGCAGGTTTTTTTAAAAATATGGTCTGCTCTGAAAGAAATAATACATTATATGTTAAAAAAAAAAAAAGAAGATAGTAGGAAGGGAAGAATGAAGTGGGGGAAATTGGAGGGGGAGATGAACCATGAAAGACTATGGACTCTGAGAAACAAACTGAGGGTTCTAGAGGGGAGGGGTGTGGGAGGATGGGTTAGCCTGGTGATGGGTATTAAGGAGGGCACGTTCTGCATGGAGCACTGGGGGTTATACGCAAACAATGAATCATGGAACACTACATCTAAAACTAATGATGTGATGTATGGTGATTAACGTAACATAATAAAATAAAACTTAAAATAATATATAGTCTGTCTTCCCTTTTAAGTATGTCCATTAGCTTAAAATCCAAGGAGAATTTTTATGGAGATTTTTTTAGGCTCTTTATCTTTACTTCTCCCTTATCTGCTACCTACCTCCCAAATCTCAGCATTCTTATCAGACCAAACTCTGATCTCTGTTTCTCCTGCCCAACGAAACTGACCTTTTTGTGCTTGGGCCCCATTTCCCTGTGCCAAGGATTGGAAAATAACTTCAGGGAGAAATCTGGAGTGAATGTAGGACTCATTTCAGGAATTCCCATTCTCTCGAGATTTGTACGCCTCCATTGCTCGCTGTCCAGTGCCTTCCAACAGTTGTTTTATATATTGTGTTCAGTCTTCCTAGCTCTTACTTAGTGGTGTGAATTTAGTGATACCAGTTACTTTGTCATGGTTTGAACCAAAATTCTTTTAAATCAATGATAAATATACTTTTGGTGAAAACTCCCTTACACTAAACATATTTATGTATTTCTTTATTTTTTAAATTCATCGAACAAACCTGTCTTGAGGCTTGTTTTATAGCAATTAGAGTATTTATGTGGCGTTTCCAGCAAACTCTTACCAAAAATGCAGGAGATTTTCCTTCGTCTGTTTGGAAGGTCTATATTCATACAGGAAAATGTACCAAGTGCATAAATATCTTCTTCACACTAAACTTTCGTCTTAGCCGAAAGACAAGAAACTATTCGTTTTCATGATCGGATTTTGAAATACCAAAGCAATAAAAAAAAATCATGGGTTTGTCAAAGTCAGCTTCCAGATTGACTTCCTTTATCTCTCACCTTCTGGGCCAGTTGTATAAAATTGATTTTAATAGAGCATATCGTTATTACTCACAACGCTCAGGAACAGTGTGAGTGAACTAAGATCGGCAACACAAAGAGACAAAATTACAATGCAAATATGTCTTTCAAGGCTCAAAGTGTACATCTTCACTGCCTCAGACATCTTTCTCCTTTCTGCATAGATAGGTAGGTTTGTTCTCTGCAAATGTAGTTCGTGGCCTCCAAGCATGGGGATTTTATGCTCACTGACACCAGGATTTGCAAACACTGCTTAGGTGTACATATGTGAATTTATGAGACAGCATGGGAGAGAGGAACCAGAAGTGTCTAGCAAGGTCATGTGTACCCCCCTGGTTGTCAACACTGAATTGAGGAGGGACACAAAAATAAGGATATATCTGTTTCTAGACATGTGGTTTTGCCAGAGAATTATAGTGTTCTTACACTGGTTTGGCTTTCTCTTTTTGGATGAAGCTTCGTGCGCTTGAAAGCATCATTCCAGATGTCTTCTCTGACATCTTTTTTTTTTTTTTAAAGATTTTATTTATTTATTTGAGAGAGAGAGAATGAGAGAGAGAGAGAGCACATGAGAGGGGGGAGGGTCAGAGGGAGAAGCAGACTCCCCGCCGAGCAGGGAGCCCGATGCGGGACTCGATCCCGGGACTCCAGGATCATGACCTGAGCCGAAGGCAGTCGCTTAACCGACTGAGCCACCCAGGCGCCCTTCTCTGACATCTTAATGTCGATCTTTCCTCAACCAGCAAAATTCCTGCATAACTACAGGTATATGTCCTTGTTACGAGAGGCAACTCGAGAAATTCGGAACTGAATGGGAGAAATAGAAGAGATAGCATAGCGACCAGTTGATGGACTAAGGGTGTCAGTTAAGGAAAGCAGGGGAGTTTCCCTATATACTCAAACTACTTCAATTAGAAAGTAATTCATCAGGCTCTGACAAAGAGACAAGTGCCAATAAATCAGCAAAAAAGCACACTGAAGCGTCAAACACAATCAGGCTTTCTGTCGGATTCTCACAGTGATTCTGAGGGGACCTTGTGCAAATCAAGAAGCCTTTCTGCACCGTGTTTTAAATCACATAAACAGTAAAAGTAATGTTATAAAATTAATATACATGTATATGTATTTATAGTTATGATGAAGAGATCTCTTTTTTCTGTGTACAAAGCAAAGCAATTTATCTAATTATATCTACAAAAACAGTGAAATATACATTTTATGAAAATCATCTATTTTGGTTTATCTGTTCTGTTTCTATTTATATTACCGTATAACGTACTTGGCCCCCATTTGTATATGGAACATTTTCTACTTGAACCAAGACTCCATACCAATGTAGGATGTCATAATTAAAACAGTTTCCTTTTCACTTCAGAGGACAATTTAAGAGATGAATCGGTGGCATAAAACTTATTTACCTTAAGTAACTAATTGCACAGTTGGTTATTTTTCTAATCTCTGGAAGATGTTTATAAAATATTTTTCCTCATGGCTTTAAAAACAGTTCTTTTTTTCTAATTGTATTTCTCTTCCAGTTTCAAATTTCCTTCTTTGTTTTGCATATTTATGGATGAAAACTATCACTATTTTTTTTATTAGAAAAAAAAGACCAACTAGTGATTTCACGTGCAAAATGCAAATAAACGTTTTCTCAGGATGCATTGTACTTCACAAGCAATATCATAGTACCATGTACCAAAATAAATTATCCTAGTCCAAATATATATATGTATGGGCATTAAATATTTAACTTTTCTGGAAATATGTTTGTTATTTATATATATACTTTCTATATACAGTGTATATATATATATTTTTTGGGCCATTTGAGATCCATACAGTGTATATACTTATATATTATAAATTTTATATTATTATTATAAAAATATATACATTTTTCCTGTTGATGTTGAGGCATCATTATCTCAGCCATATCAGTAAGTTTGAGAAGGATAAAATATTTATGACTAGTAAAATAGTTCAGGTTTGGAGATTTTTTTTTTTAATGTTAGAAAACCTGAATCTACCCTTTGTTTTCCTGGAACCATCCTGGATACTTTCCACAAAACTCTCTATACGCCAAAATGCATGGGTTAAGGATTTCCAGAACCATCCTCAGATCATATTGAGCCATAGACAAGATGGGTTAAAAAGATAGGTTACTCTATTTCATTTCTTATTGCTTTAAGGAAGAGAAGAACTTTCCTGAAAGTGATTCGTGTGTATGATTTCTCTGCCACTCTTTTATTAATATTAATTAGGTGTATACACTTGTGTTATTTTATATTAGCTCAGCAAAACCTTGTTAAACTATCCTAACTGGGAGGAAAGGGGGAGAACATGAAGATTTTAAAATAAATGAAATTTTAATTAACTATAAGTAGCAGCTAAAAAGCAGGAAGAAAGGACTGCTTTTTCCTCACTTTGAAATCTATGAGCTGCTCCACATTATCCATTTATACATATCAGAACCAAAGGATGTTTCCCACATGAAAGGATTCTATCTGGAGAAGTTGCTTGCAATAGTGTAAAACTCCATAAAATGTGCAATGTGCTAGGAGTGTTCAGAACTTCCAAAATATCATGTATTTTTCTTGTTCAAGAGAAATCAAAGGGTCTAAACACCTAGTTTCAGAATGTATTGGTGGAGGAAAAGTACTTCAGCAATGGCAGAGTAAAGACCTTTGAAAATGTGTTCTCACATAAAAGCAACGAGAATATTGGCAAAAAGAAAACAGTCAAAATTAGTGTTTTCAGAATTCTGGAAATTTTCATCTTCTTCCCAGTTTCATAGTGATCTTGAAAACCAATAGTGTTGTAGGTGTGAGAAACAGCAGACTAGCAGCTCCTGAAAGGGGCAAAATGGTGTTAGAGCATCCCCCCAAAGCACGATTCCCAGAAAATTGTCATTATTTGACCCTTCTGACGGCTCCTTGGAAATCTCCACTCACAGAGCTTGTCTTGATTTGACCTCACACAGAACTCACCCAGTGCAAACAGCCTTTTTCCTGGGGGCACTTGTCAAAAAATTTCAGGGGCAGTTGTTTAACATGGTAGCTGTCTGAGGTCGTGGTAAACAGCAATGACTAAAAAACTTAAAAGAAAAACCCTGGGAATGAGAAGTCCATAGGGAGGTTTGAAAAACTCTGCCATGTTCTTGAGAATCTAGGAGACCACATGCATAGGCAAGATTGTGCACGTGCCCAGGAAAAACCTGCGAAGACCCTAATCTCTCACTTTTGGTTGACCTTGTGCAAGCAGGAAGTTAAGGCTAAACAGAGTTTTTAACTCCTGGAGCATCGAATGCCTATCTCAATAGGACACAAAGCTTCTTAGGAAAGGCTGGGAGACTTATTTGTTCAAGGCAGTTTGGGAAATTTACATCCAATTGGTAGATGACAACAAAGCTAGCCAGGCTGAGACTTTAGTGGTTACACACAACAAAGAATACACATTTTATGGAATTAGTTCAGCAAGTCACTCAACAAACAGCAGCAACAGAAATAATAACAATCAGCTACAAACAGAGGGGTGGGGGGGAATATGAATTCCAGAATTGCTACATTGTATTATTGTAAAAGTCCAGTTTTAACAAATTCTAACAAAAAAATGTGGGTCATGCAAAGAAATAGGAAAGACCATGGATTGGGGGGGAGAAGGGATAAGAAAAGCAGTCAAAAGAAACTGAGCAAGCCCACAAATTGGACTTACTAGACAAAGACTTCAAATCAGCTTTATAAATATTTTCAAAGACCTAAAAGAAGCCACATCTAAAAAAAAAAAAAAAAAAAAAAAAAAAATTAAAAAAAGTTTTTAAAAAAATTTTAAAAACCAAAAAAAAGCCACAACTAAAAAAAAAAAAAAAAAAGGAAAATTATAAGACTGATGTCTCATCAAATAGAGATTATCAATAAAGAGGCAGAAATTATTTTAAAAGCATCAGATAGAAATTCTGGAGTTGAAAAATACAATAAGTGAATGAAAAATTTGTGAAGGGGCTCAACAGCAGATTTGAGATGGCAGAAGAAAGAATCGCTGAATTTGAGGATAGGTTGGAGATTGCCCAGCCTGAGATACAGAAGGAATACTGAAATTTAAAAAATGAGCACTCAGAGACCCACGGATACCACAGGTTTACAAATATATGCCTAATGGGAGTCCCAGAAGGAAGAGAGAAAGAAAAGAATAGGAAGAATATCTAAAGAAATTATGGTTGAGAAGTTCCTACTTTGGATGAAAAATATCAATCTGCACATCCAAGAAGCTCAATAAACTCCAAACAGGAAAGCTCAACAACACCCTCAGCTATAAACATACTGTAGTCAAACTGTCAAAAGCTAAAGCCAGTTGTAATACAGTACAATATAACACAAAATCAGTTGTGTTTCTATGCACTTGTAATGAACAATCCAAAGATAAAATTAAGAACACAATTATATTTATAATAGTGTCAAAAATAAAATGCTTATGAATAAATTTAGCAAAACAAATGCAAGAATTGTACATTGAAAACTGCTAAACATCACTGAAAGAAAGTAGGGAAGACCTACATAAGTGGAAAGACATCGTATGTTCATGAATTGGAAGACATACTATTAAGGTGACAATACTTTTCAAACAGACCCACAGATTCAGTGAAATCTCTTTCAAAATTCTAGCTGCTTTGCATTGGAAAAATTGGCAAACTGATCCTAAAATTATGGAATTACAAAAGACTCAGAATAGCCAAAACAATCTTGAAAAAGAAAACAAAGTAGGAGGGGGCTCATACTTCCTGATTTCAAAAGTTACTCCAAAACAACAGTAATCAAGATTGTGTGGTACTGGCATAAAGCTAGATATATAGATCAGTAGAATAGGATTCAGAGTCCAGAAATAAGTCCATACATTTATGGTCAATTAACTTTTGACAAGTGTGCCAAGAAAATTAAATGGGAAAAGAATGGTTTTTTTCAACAAATGTGCTGAGGCAACAGAGTATCAGAGCCCTAAGTATAAGAGGTAAAGGTATAAAACTCTTAGAAGAAAACATAGGAGTAACTCTTTGTGATCTTGGATTAGGCAATGGTTTCTTAGATTTGACACCAAATATACAAGCACCAAAAGAAAATACAGATAAACTGGACCTCATCAAAATTAAAAACTTTCGTGCCTCAAAGAACACAATCAAGAGAGCAAAAAGACAACTCACAGAATGGAAAAAATATTTATAAATCACATAGTTATAAGAAACTTGTATCCTGAATATATAAAGAACTCTTAAAATGCCACAATAAAAAGACAACCAACTCCAAAAATGGGCAAAAGACTTCGACATTTCTCCAAAAGGAAAAAGAAAAAAGAAAGATATACAAATGTCCAACAAACCCATAAGTCATTAGGAAATGCAAGTTAAAACCACAATGAGATTTCATTTCACACTCACTAGGGTGGCTAAAATAAAGAAAATAGCAAGGGTAGACAAGGAAGTGGAGAGACTGGAACCCTCATACATTGCTGGTGGTAATGTAAAATGAAACAGCTACTTTATTTATATTTATTTATTTATTTATTTATTTAAAAGATTTTATTTATTTATTTGACAGAGAGCGACAAAGCGAGAGAGGGAACACAAATGGGGAGTGGGAGAGGAAGAAGCAGGCTTCCCGCTGAGCAGGGAGCCCGATGCGGGGCCCGATCCCAGGACCCTGGAATCATGACCTGAGCCGAAGGCAGATCCTTAACGACTGAGCCACCCAGGCACCCCAAAACAGCTACTTTAGAAAAGTTTGGCAGTTCTTCAAAAAGTTAACATAGACTTAGCACACGACCCTGCAATTCTATTCCTAGGTATATACCTAAGAGTACTGAAAATATAAGTCCTAAGAAAAAACCTGTACATGAATGCTTTTAGTAGCATAATTCATGTTAGCAAAAAAAAAAAAAAGAGGAAATGATCCACATGTCTATCAACTAAGTAATGGATAAAGAAATGTTGTGTATCATATAATGGGATATTATTGGGCAATAAAGTGGGACCAAGTGCTTACCCATGCTACAAAACGGATGAATCTTGAAAATATTATGTTAACTGCAAGAAGCTGTATGTAAAAGGTCACAAATTATATGATCCCATTTATACAAAATAGACAGAATGGACAATCTATAGAAACAGAAAGTAGATCAGGAGTTGCTAGAAGGAGCAATACGGGGACGTGATTGCTAATGGTTTTGAGGTTTCCTTTTGGGTAAAGAAAATATTTCAAAATTGGGGCACCTGGCTGGTCCAGTTGGTAGAGCATGTGACTTCTGGTCTCAGGGTCTTGAGTTCTAGCCCCACACTGGGTGTGGAGCCTACTTAAAAGAATATTTCAAAATATGATAATTGTGATGGTAGCACAACTCTGTGAACACTAAAGATAACTAACTGTACATTTTAAATGGTTGAATTGTATGGTATGTAAATTATATCTTAATTAACCTGTTACTAAAAAATAATACATTGAGAAAGTGATACACTTGTGAGCATGAGCCTTGTTGGAAGGGATCCACTTGGGCTATTGAACATAGAATGGCAGTCAGAATTGACTATAGAATAAGGTGACTCTAAAACAAATACATGGAGTGCCCAGCTGGCTCAGTGGGTAAAGTATGAGACTCCTCATTTCAGGGTCATGAGTTCGAGTCCACAGTGGGCATAGAGTTTATGTAAATTAATAAATAAAACAAATACGTAAGAATATTTTACATAGAAGAGTATATTATCCCCATGGGCATCTGTATTCATCAGGATTTGCCAGAGAAACAGAACCAATAGGAAATATATATATATATATATCTATACATATATAAAAGGAAATCTATTTTGAGTAATTGGCTCATGCAATTATAGAGGCTGAGAAGATCCACAATCTGCCACCTGCAAGCTGGAGACCCAAGAAGACTGTGGTATAATTCATTCTGAGTCCAAAGTCCTGAGAACCAGAGGATCCAATGCATAAATTCCAGTAGAAGGGCAGAAGAACCCATGTCTCAGCCCAAGCAGGTCGGCAGGAAGGGAATGAGCCCTCCCTTCCTCCATTCTTAGTTCCATTCAGGTGCTCAATGAATTGGATGATGCCCACCCACATAGGGGAGGGTGGTCTACTTTCCTGAGGCCACCGATGCTCTCCTCTGGAAACAACCTCACAAACACACCCAGAAAGAATGTTAATCTGGGCATCCCACGGCCCAGTCAAGTTAACAGACAAAATCAACCACCCCAGCAACCTGTTGATAGTAAACGACATGCTTATAAGAGAGGTTCTGCCATTCCTGACATCATTTCTTGACCTCTTTTTCTGCAGTTGCCTAGGAGCAGGTTGGACCGGTTGACCAGTTAGATGTTCATCAGTGCTGTCAAACATTTCATTGAGGGTAGACTGTTTACAACCAGTTAAAAATTATTCATAGCCTAGTTAATGGATAAGGTGGGAGATTAAACCAATTAAGCTGAATAATACTATCTTACGTGAAATGAAAAGTGAAGTTGGAAGGCTGTTTTCCCATATGGTTGATAACCTGTGTAGACTGCAGTAGATCAATCCCAGTCCACCAACTCCAGTATACAAGGCATGTAATGTTCATTACAGGACAGCATAGATGCTAAGGTCCCAGATGGTGCTGTCCGATTGCCTGGTTCAAGTCCTAGCTCTGCCTCTTGCTGGCTAGCATAAACACATTTTTTTTTAAAGATTTTTATTTATTTGAGAGAGAGAGAGAGCAAGCGAGAGAGAGCACAAGCAAGGTGAAGGGCAGAGGGAGAAGCAGACTCCCCGCTGAACAGGGATCCCGATGCAGGACTCGATCGCGGGATCCTGGGAGCATGACCTGAGCGGAAGGCAGACGCCCAACCGACTGAGCCACCAAGGTGCCCCACATTTTTTAGTATTTCTTAAATTTTGCCCTGCTTCAAGGAAAATCCCAAATAGAAATGCCAAGAATGTTTTGAGCGTTGGTAGCTTCACTGGGATCAGTGAATAGCTTATGGTGACTATTCTGAGAGCACTCGTTATCATACACAAATTCCAGTATGTTTGTAAAAGTAGTCTCTTTACTTTCTGGTCATGTTTTTATATAGGATCACAGATTTTTAGAGATGGAATGGAGCTTATGATAGAAGTGAGACATCGGATACTGAGTCATCCCTTGACTCTCCCAAGGTCACACAAATATTAGTAGCAGCGGTAACTGGAAAGGACAAGTAGAAGTCAGGTGTGCGGGTTAATGTGGGTCTTGTTCTCATTCTCCATATACTTCTTCAACAAGAGACGACACTTGACCTCAAGCTCTAGCTGTCCACTTAATATGATTTCTCCAACATATATCTCAGCTTCACATCTGGGGACTTTTCATTGTCTCTTTGACTGCTATTATAAAGCCTAATGCTTAAAACTGTTTACTGTATCTCTGCTCTTTGAATTTCAGATGGTATCCTTAGCTTGTTTCATTTGGGTGTTTTTGACAATATGCTTTCCCTAAAAGTATTTATAATAATAATGATATAGTATCTTTCTTGTGACAGTCCAGGGTATCTCCAGTTAGCCCAGAATATCATTAAAATGTCAAAACCAAATTAATTTTGATTAAAAAAAAAGTATGTGTAATGTTTCCCCTAGTGATGATGCCAGGTCCTGTTCTAAGTAAGGGTTGCAAGATTTAGGAAATCAAAATACAGCATGCCTAGGTACATTTGAATTTCAGCTAAGCAACAAATAAACCAACTGTTGCATGGGACATACTTAGACTAAAACAAATTCTTCATTGTTTATCTGAAATTCAAATTGTGCTGGGTATCCTTTATTTTACCTGGCAATCCTGATTTAGGTGCTTAGGGTGGAATAGAAGATTCATGCTTTCACAGAGCTTGTATTTTAGAGGGGAGACTTGGACAAGATAATAAGCATAATTAATAAACTATATAGTATGTTAGAAGAGAAATGCTTTAGAATAAAAGGAGAGCAGGACCCTGGGTCAAGGATGGAGGGCAGGTTCTCATTTTAAGTAGGGGTGTTGCTGGGATAAGCCTCACTGAAGGGCAAGATTTGAATGAGGACTTGAAACATCCCTCCAGAATTTGGGGCAAGAGTATTCCAGGCTGATGGATCGTGTCTACCTATTTGAGGAACAGCAAAAGGATCAGCTGGCTGGAGTCAAGTGAGTGGTAGGATAGAAAATGGGAAGCCAGATCTTAAGAGTCTGGTAAGTCAGCCTAAGGACTTTGGAGCCCCTGCTGAATGCTGACCAGAGCTGTGATGTGACCCGACTTCTCTTCTTAAAGGACAATCTAGACTGTAGGGGGATATGTACAAAATCAGGGAGATGATTAAGAGGTGATCACAGCTATCAAGATGAGAAGCGAGGGAGCTCAGACTATGGTGGTGGTAGTGGTGGGAAGTGGTGAGATTCTGGAGGTGATACTGCAGGTTGAAATAACAGGATTTCCTACAGTTTGACCTACGGGATGTGACAGAAAGAAAGAACTTAGAGATGATAGCAAGGATTTTCCTCTAAGCAAGGACTTTATGAATAGAATCAGTGTCGTCGTACCTCTCTAAGAAATTGGCAAAATGGTGGACTACAGAAAAATTGGAGTTCATTTGTCTTACTGATTGGGCTGTACCGGCTGTTTCCTGACAAGATGCTTTTGTGCAGATACAGTCTAGATGTACGAGGTAGGCAGACAGAAAGCCTGCCCCATCTGCCCTTCCTCTGGAGCTTCCTTGACGCATCCCTCACCTTCCCCAGGGGTGGCTGTTGAAGGGCACCAAGCTGTGCCTGGCATTGGGATTTTAGTAGAGACCACAGAACAAAACTGAGGTGCCAGTGTGTCAACCACCAGCTAATGATTAGCCCTGATCTTCAGGCTGGGGACATTTATGAGGAGCTGGGTGTCAAAAGCTCTAAGGACTGATTGTGATTACCTTGAAGTGCCATTTAAATAATACACTAACATACACCTATGGACACAAATTAAAGCATGAACTACTGCTTCTTTGGGGGAACCTAAAGACGACGGAAGAGTATCATGTACTATGAATCAATTTTTATAGAGACATTTTATTTTATTCCACCTATCAGGATAAAGAGTGGGGCGGACAGCTCTCCAGCTTACCAAATGTTACCAAGCCCTGAATGCTTCAGCCTCAAGTAATTATATCCTTTTTATTTATTGATAAACACCAGATGCCTGTCATGTCAGAGATCAGAGAATGTCAAGGAGTCATTCATTAGACTCAGCTACAAAGCCTCCCTCATTATACTCCACTTCGTTCATTCTAGCTACACCTTCGCGTCTGAGGACCCCTGTCTCTCGGGGCTTCACAACGGGGCATTCAACTCCGATAGCTCATCTTTGATAGTTGAGGGGTTGGTGGTATCATTAAAATGTGACTCCCTTTTTTTCCCAATGATTTGCCCTGATGTGGGGGAGTCATGATTTAGATAATTTTTAAAGAGAGAGAAAAGATAATAAAAATTATTATCATTAGTTCAGAAATATATAAGTGGTCCTTGAAACACTTCACTCTTCCTAAGGATAGTTTACAGAGACCAAATTTAAAGTTGATTTGCATCCTCTAAGCCTATGTGAGCTAGAGAAAAGAGTCTTTTTTTTTTTTAAAGATTTTATTTATTTATTTGACAGAGAGAGACACAGCAAGAGAGGGAACACAAGCAGGGGGAGTGGGAGAGGGAGAAGCAGGCTTCCTGCCCAGTAGAGAGCCCGATGTGGGGCTCGATCCCAGGACCCCGGGATTATGACTTGAGCCGAAGGCAGATGCTTAACGACTGAGCCACCCAGGCACCCCAAGAAAAGAGAGTCTTATTTAGGATGACATATGGCAGGGTGATACTGTTTGGGGATTAGGGTGGAAAATATCTTGTAGCATTTCCAGTAAGAAAGGGCCCTGCTTTTGGTATAAACACATGGGATAATAACGGTGATGATGATCATAAGAGAAATACAACAATAACTAATAACTGAATAAACTTGTAATATGCACACATCCTGCCCTTGGCACTCCAGCTCTGCAAAGCCTCTTAATCCTCATGTGAGGTATGTATTATTATTAATGCACATTTTACAGATGAGGACACTGACGTCTAAAGAGCAGAAGTAACTTGCTCATGGTCACACAGTCAGTGACAGAGCTGGGATTTGAGTCCAGGTGGCCTGATTCCACACTTTTAACTTCTATATGATATTAAATCCTATAAAAATATCAACCACAAAATGATACATTGCTTGGCTTCATAGAAAGGGGAATACCTTGGTGCCAGAACAGAGAAGAAACTCAAAGTAGGAGTGATAAAAAAGAAACAGAAGTAAGGCCCCAGGGACTATCAGACCCAAATACAGACCCTAAGAACTGAGCAGGGACTTTAATGTTCACATAAGGGAACAGGATACATAAACTTGTACCTGTGCAGGGAGGGGAGCTTGGGACAAAGGTCCTTATCAAAGCTGGGAATTGGAGGCTTGCCTCGGGTATGAAAGGGATCAGAACAACTTTGCCCCGATCCCGGAAAGCTATAAGGAAGGTTGTCGTCTTCTTGGGGGCAGTGGTCAGCAAAGGTATTTGTAAATGCGTGAGCAAATCTAAATAAAGGAGAAAACAAAATTATTCCAAACCCGCGTCACATGGCAGATATGAAGTCCACACTTCGATTGCCCACAATGTACAGGAACGTGAAGCTTAGAAGTAAACATAAATATTAGTCCACCGTCAGTGAAAACTCTGGGACCTTGACTGAAGGAAATGCACTGGGGGTGGGAGGGAAACCCAGTGTGACCTGCCAGAAAAAAATCGCAGAGCACACAAAGGAAGGAACCATGTGAGGATGACTCAACAGGTAAAACAAGTGGTACCTCGGGTCCTGGACATAAGAGATCATTGGGGAAAATGCTGTAATATATGTTAAAAATTATTCAGAAGAAAACTAAAAAAAAAAAAGTACAAGAGAAAAATTACTCAGGAGACAGAAGAAAGAATGTATTGCAAGATAGGATCCTGCGAGATAAAAAGTGGGTTTGTAAAAGGGCCAAATAGAACTCCAGGAGATGACAAAATTAAAATAAAAACCCAATAGAGAGAGGTAAGCAGGAGATTTGATACAGATGAATGGAGAATGTGCCAGTGGACAGAGCTCATAAATTCATCCACAGAGGGCAAGAAATGGGGAGGGGTGGGGTGGAATTACCCCCAAAGATAAACTGATGGAAAATCAGAGAGGTTAAGAAACATGGAGGAATGAACCAGAAGGCTCAGCAGATACCTGATAAAAGTTCCAGGTAGAAGAGACATTACTTGAAGAGAGGCAATATCTGGAGAGATAACAAATGAGTATTTTTTAATTTTGATTTTTAATTTTTTTATGATTTTATTATTTTTTTATGATTTTATTTTTAAGTTATCTCTACACCCAGCATAAGGCTCGAACTCACAACCCTGAGATCAAGAGTCACAAGCTCTATCGATTGAGCCACCCCTAAATGAGTATTTTCTTCTTCCCTTCTTTTTTTTTCTTGTAAAGTAGAATCCACACCCAGCCTGGAGCCCATCAGGACCTGAACTGAGATCAAGTCGGATGCCTGACCAACTGAGCCACCTAGGCACCCCAAAATGAATATTTCTTTTCTTTTTTTTTTTTTTTAAAGATTTTATTTATTTGAGAGAGTGAGAGAGAGAGAGCACGAGCCAGGGAGAGGGGCAGATGGAGGGAGAGAAGCAGAAGCAGGGCTCAATCCCAGGACCCTGAGATCATGACCTAGCCAAAAGCAGACGCTTAACTGACTGGGCCACCCAGGCGTCCCCAGAATGAATTTTCTTAAAGCAAAGAATGATTTGTAGATGCACGCCAAGTTAGGAACAGAATAAATACAAATAAATCCACACTTAAACACATTGGAGCAAAACTGCAGCACACCAAAGAAAACCAGAAAATCTTAGAAACAGGCATAGAAAAGATATGCAATAAAATGTCATAAATAGGACTCTTTCTGTCTCTACTTCTGCAGAGGCCACCTAAGGCCAATTGCAAAATAATAAGGAGCAAGTTCTCCCTCATTACAAAGAGAGGTAACAAGAGTACCTATGCAGCTCATAGTCAAGAACAGGGGATTACACAGGCTATGCCTGCCAGGAGGCAGGGATTACTAGAAGCCATTTGAGACTGCCTTTCACAGAGATCTTTATATATCTTAGGTACATGTCCTTTGCTGTATCTTTTTTTTTTTTTTTTTGAGAGAGAGAGTGCATGTGTGAGACCAGGGGGGAAGGGCAGGGGAGGAGGAAAAGATAGAATCCTAAGCAGGCTCCACGCCCAGCCCAGCGCAAAGCCCCACACCAGGCTCAATCTCACGACTCTGGGATCATGACCTGAGTTGAATGAAATCAAGAGTTGGATGCTTAACCCACAGAGCCACCCAGGTACCACTCCTTTGCTGTATCTATGTATCACAAATAATCTCCAGCTTTGCATCTTGCCTAGTCTCTCTCTCTTAATGATATCTTTTGATGAGCAGAAGGTTTTTAATTTTAATGTAACCCAATTTATCGTTAGTACATTTTGTGTCCTCTTTAAGGAATCTCTGACTACCCCCAAAGTCATGAAGATGTTCCTCTATGCAATCTTTCAAAACAGGTTGGCAAATTTTTCCTGTTAAAGGCCAGATAATAAATATTTTAGCTTTTGTGGGCCAGTCACTGTTGCAACAACTACTCAACACCACCATGATAGAGTGAGAGCCACCATATACATTGTGTGAATGAATGGGCATGGTTCTGTTCCAATAAAACTTTATTTGCAAAGCAGGTTTCAGCTTGATTTGACCTGTGGGTTTTAGTTACCTCTGGCCTACATGTTCCAACTGCTAACATTTTGCTAATTTTTTTGTGTGTACACATTCTTTCTCTCTTTCAGCTAGATGACAGATAGATGGATAGATAGATATGCATATATTTTGCTGATAAGTTGTATAAGCTCATACATCATGACACTTCTTTTTTTTTTTAAGATTTTATTTTTTTTATTTATTCATAAGAGACACAGAGAGAGAGAGAGGCAGAGAGAGAAGCAGGCTCCCCGCCGAGCAGGGAGCCCAATGTGGGACTCGATCCCAGGACCCTGGGATCATGACCTGAGCCGAAGGCAGACGCTTAACCATCTGAGCCACCCAGGCACCCCATCATGACACTTCTTATCTAAATTCTTTAGAACAGTTTCCCAGCCTTTTATTTTTGTCTTTCATAATGTTCACAATTTCTAAGACCATTTGTTAAGCGGAATCTCACTCAGTGTAGATTCATCTGATGGATTCCTGATGTTTATATTTAGAATCAACATTCCTGGTAAAATAATTTTTGGGTGATAAAATATGCCTCAGGCATCACAGTGGGAGATGAATGATGTCATTTTGGCTTACTGGTGATGTTAATTCCAATCACTTGGTTAAGACGGTGTTTGCCAGATTGTAAATTATTCTGTATCTTTTGTAATTAATAAATAAATCTGTGGGTCAATACTTTGACATTGTGTGAATGTTCTGTCTGCCAATGATCTTTTACTTAATGATTCTTAAATCTATTAATCTTCTTGCTTGAATTATTGCTGTGGTAATTTATGCCCCTTTTATTTTATTGCCTATTACACTGGCTAGGAAATATAATATGATGTTCAGTGAGTGTGGATAGTAGGAGTCTGTGTCTCTATCCTGATCTCAGAGGGAAAATGTTCATTACTTCACCATTAAATACAACGTTAGTTGTAGTTTTGTTTGTTTGTTTTAGTCATTCTTTATCATCTAGAGAGGGTTTTTTTGTTTGTTTTTTTAAAGAATCATGAATGGGTGTTGGATTTTACTAAATTTTTTTTTTTCTGCATCTATCAAGATAATTATATAATTTTTCTCCTTTTTTATGTTAATACTGTGAGTTATATTGATAAGATTTTCAAATTTTAAACCAACATTGCATTCTTGGAATAGAAATTTATTGGTTCATTTTCAAATATTGAAACATTTTTAGTTATATCTTTTTTTAAGATTTATTCTATTTATTTTATTTTTTTTAAGATTTTTATTTATTTCACAGAGAGAGAGTGCACAAGTAGGCAGAGCGGCAGGCAGAGGGAGAGGGAGAAGCAGACTCCCCACCGAGCAGGGCTAGATCCCAGGACTCTGGGATCATGATCTGAGCCGAAGGCAGCTGCTCAACAGACTGGGCCACCCGGGCACCCTTATTCTATTTATTTTAGAGAGAGAAGACACAAACGGGAGAGGCAGAGGGAGAGGGAGAGAGAGAATCTCAAGCAGACTCCATGCTGAGGGTGGAGCCTGACTGGGGCTTAATCTCACAACCCTGAGATCATGACCTGAGTCGAAACCAAGAGTCAGATGCTCAACCTACTGAGACACCCAGGTGCCCCAGTTATATCTTTCTTAATTCCTAGCTTAATTCCACTGTGGCCAGAAAACATATCCTGAATGATTAAAATCTCTGAATTTTAATGAGACCTGCTTTATGGACCAACATATAGTGAATTTTGATAGATGTTTCTTATACACTTGAACACAGATGTATATATGTAGTCTACTATTGTGAGGTACAGTGTTCTATATATCCCAAAAGATTCAAATACATTAATCACATTGTTCAGACTCTTTATGTCCCTCCTGATATTTTTCCCACTTGATCCAGGATATATTTTATCCCTATTTCTTACCTTAAAGTCTACTTTGCCAGATGTTGATATAACCACACCAGCTTTCTTTTGCTTAGTGTTTTTATGGTTTTGATATTTATGTCTCTGGCATGCAACTTCTCTTTGTTCTTAGAGTGTGCCTCTTATAAGTAGCATATAGATGGATTTTACTTATTTTAATCCAGTTTGAAAATATTACTGACCTTTTTTTTTTAAAGATATTTTTATTTATTTGAGAGAGAGGGACAGACAGGCAGAGCACCAGCAGGGGGAGGGGCAGAAGGAGAGGGAGAACCTAAGCAGGGAGTCTGACACGGGGCTGGATCCCAGGACCCTGAGACCATGACCTGAGCCGAAGGCAGATGCTTAACTGACTGAGCCACACAGATGCCCCTATTATTGACCTCTAATGTGGCTAGAGATGTGGATATATTGCAGTTTATATTTATCATTTTATTATTTGTATCCTGTTTGTCTTATATCTGTTCTATGGTCCCTCTCTCCTTTCTTTCCATCTTTTGGACTCATCCAGTACATTTTTCATCTTTCTATCTCCCACTGGCACTACCACCCATTTATATACTGTTGACACAAAGCAGTATTCTTGCCATTCTATAGGCAATGATAAGACTTAAGAGCTGCAACTCCATTTATTCCTGCTGCTTTTTGTGTTATCGTTGTCATGTATTTTATTTCTGCGTATATTTGAGTCCTATAAAATGTTATTATTGTTGTTTTGTGTAGTCAGTGTTTACCTAGACTTACCCACATTTTCCCACTTGTGTTGCTCCTCATTTCTACTTGTGTTTGTGTGCGTCCACATGGCATCATTTTCCTTCCAGCTGAAGAATTTCCATCAGTATTTCTTTTCTTTTTTGTTATTGAGGTATAATTGACATATAACATTGTAACAGTTTCAGGAATACAACCTAATGATTCAATACTTGTATATATTTTGAGAAGATCACCATAGTAAGAATAGTTAACATCCATCACCATACATAGTCAACTTTTTGTTTTTCTTGTAGTGAGAACTTTTATTTTTATTTGTTTTATTTTTTTAAGGATATATTTTTATTTACTTGTCAGAGAGAGAGAGCGCACAAGCAGGGGGAGCAGAAAGCAGAGGGAGAAGAAGGCTCCCTGCTGAATAAGGAGCCCGATGAGGGACTGGATCCCAGGACTCTGGAATCATACTCAAGCAGAAAGCTGATGCCCAACCGACTGAGCCACCTAGGCGCCCCTAGTGAGAACTTTTGAAAGCTACTCTCTTAAGAACTTTATATATGAAATACACTATTATTAACTGTGGTCACCATGCTGTACGTTACACCCCCATGGCTTATTTATTTTATAACTAAAAGTTTGTACCTTTGGACTCCCTTCACCTATTTTGGGCACCCCCTCCCCCCCCCCACCAATCTGTTCTCTGTATCTATGAGATCACACAGTACTTCTCTTTCTCTGTCTGACTTATTTCACTTAACATTATGCCCTCAAGGTCCATCCATGTTGTTGCAATTGGCAAGATTTCATTCCTTTGTATGGCTGAATAATATTTCATTATGTGTATATATACTGCATTTTCTTTATCCATTCATCCATTGGTGACTCTTAGGGTGTTTTCATATCTTAGCTATTGTAAATAATGCTATAATGAACATGGGAATGCACATACCTCTTTGTGTTAGTGTTTTCCTTTTCTTTGTATAAATACCTAGGAATGAAATTGCTGGATCTCAGTATTTCTGTTCTTTTCTTTTTTTTAAGATTTTATTTATCCAGAGAGAGCACAAACAGGGGGAAGGGCAGAGGAAGAGGGATAAGCAGACTACCTGCTCAGTGGGAAGCCCGATGTGGGGCTCCATCCCAAGACTCTGAGATCATGACCTGAGCCAGAGTCAAATGCTTAACTGACTGAGCCACCCAGGTGCCCCTCAGTATTTCTTTTATTATGGACTTACTGGTGACAAATGCTTTCCATTTGTCTTTATTTGGAAATTTGTTCATTTCATGTTTGCTTTTGAAAAAAATTTTTTTTGCGAGATCTAAAATTTAGGTTGTTAGATATAAAATTTATTTTCTTTTATTACTTAAAACATGTCATTCCATTGTTTTCTGGTTTCCAACATTTTTGATGCATCTTAATATTCTTTCTGAGATAATTTTCTTCTTTTCTCCCACTGAGAACAAATAGAGAATACGAGCAAAAATCTCTTTGAAGACATAAGACAGATACCAAGACACTGAAGAATTATAGGGCAAAAATCTGGAACAGGAAGGAAAGTCAGAGAATTGAGCTCAGTATTTGTGACCGCTTTCTCCTGGAGGCATTTTTCTCCTGCAGATTTTGGAAGGAGCAGCTAAGAATCTAAGAAGAGCTCTCCTCTGACTCAGAAATCTAGAAGGACAAAAAATGGAGGTCATGATCTGCCAAGGATGGGGAGTTCCCTGGTAACCCTCACCTAAGCTTGGGGTTGAGACCCTGAAGAACTATATCTTAGAAGAATGGTTAAAATCAGAAATAGGCTGGTTTTGAATCATCTCAGTATTTGATTGGGTTAAGGTGATCTGGGGATTGCTAATGCCTTAGCCCTAGCCTGTTAGAGGTAAATATAAGTCTCTCTGGAGGAAGATAGCATCATCCAAAACCTAACATCAACTTTCCCATCCTTCAAATGTAATGTTCCACACAATAAAAATTAACCAGGCACAAGGGGAGACAATGTAACATGGCAAAAAACACAAGAGAAGCAATACAAATAGAAATACATCTACAGATAACAGAGTGTCAGATAAGATTTAAAATGTTCAGGAAAAATTGTAAAAACAGATGAGAATTTTGACAGATGAATGGAAAACATGAAAAGAACCAAATGATAATTTCAGAAGAAGAAAATATAATAGCTGAAATTAAGAGCTCAGTGGGTGATTTTAAGAGCAGATTAGACTCAGATGAAAAGAGAATTATTAAATGAAAAACCAAAAGAAAATATCCACACTGAATCCCAGAACAACAAGAGTAACATAAATGAGAAAACAGAAACAAAGAGTATGAGGCCTAAGGCATATAGTGAAAAAGTTAACATATATATTATGTTGGAGTTTGGAAAAAGGAAGTGATGAGGGGCAAAAAGGAATGTCTGAGAATTAAAAATAAACAAAAAAACCCCCGAACTGTGAAAGACATCAAGCCACAGATGTAAGAAACACTAAAAATTTTAGGTACCATAAATATAAATCAAACTGTATCTAAGCATATCACAGTAAAACTGCTAAAAAACAGGAAGAGAGAAAAATCTTGCAAGTAGCAAGAGAGGAAACAATGCGAGTAACAGCTGATTTTTCAACAAAACAGTGGAAGCCAGGAGCCAGGAGGATGAGATCTTCAAAGTTCTCAAGTAAAATAAGCAACTGCTGGTTTTGGCTGGACTCACTCTGACATCTGGAGCTGCCTGGGGGTGGTTCTACTACTTCTGTCTCTCATCCTCTTCTTGGGTCTAGCAGGCTAACTTGAGAATGTTCTTTTCAAGGTAAGGGCAGAGACACAAGAGAGCAAGCAGATGCGCGTGAGCATCCTTTAAGCTTCGGCTCATGCCACATTCACAAGAGCCCATTGGCCAAAGCGAGTCACGTGACTATACTCTTATTCCAAGAACACGGAAGTCTGTTCTGCCACTCGTTAGGAAGGGCTATGAACTCACGTGGGAAAGTGCAAGGCTAGAAGAAGGGGAGAGGAATTGGAGCCATCGATGTAATGCCCCACAAAGTAACTAGTGAAAAAGAGCTATACCGATTCATTTTTATAGGCTGTGTTCTCTGGACCGAAATGGATCAGGAATACCTACCTAAATAATTCTAGCTGTTGTATAAGAAGTGTTCAAACACGCTTTCAGTTTATATTTTCAGAAAGCAGATGTTTCATACTGCAGGTGCTTTAACGAAACTCTAGGAGAAACTCCTTTTGCAGGACAGGAGGTAAATTAAGAGAAGGGGAAAAAATTGTGTTTACTCTTTAAAACAAGAGAGTGATGGTAAATTGGGATGAAGTAGAACAATTAGACATGGATTTGGGTAATATTTTTGTGACCCAAACTAGTAAAAAGCACTATGTAGAATTAAGGGAGAAGATCTAAAAAAAAATATATGGAAGCTACTCCTTCCCAGGCTTCCCATTGCTACATTGGACCTATAATCCCAAAAGAATATGGCAGAGGAGGCATAACAATGATTCAGATTTCAGTGTATTAAGACACTGAAGCTATCCCCCTCTTCAATTCAGGAAGAAGAAAACAAGGTGGGTTCCAGTACATTTGGGGTGGGTCACTTGTACTTGGTAATATAGGGGTAGAGCAGAGGGAAATGGCCAGGAGAAAGAGAAATTAGCCAAAGGGGTCCTTGGAAGGACTTCCCGGGCATCACAGGCAGTATGAGGTAAAGCAGTGCTTGTCCATGACCAGCCCCTGAACAGTAGCTAGCTGCCCAAGCAAAACTTCCTTTAAGATTTGTGTGCTCTTTAAAAATTCATGTAAATTTTAAAAAATCATGTGAATTTTTCCTCCTGCATAATAAATATGTTTGTTTTTTAATAAAAATGTTTTAGCTTACTAATCTTAAGGTAATATTCAAGACTTAAGAAGAAGTGGCATATCTGTGCTTTGGCTTTGAGTATTTTCTGGCACATGAAGTTATATCCGTTAGGGCTAGGGAGTTCTGTTTAAGAATCTCAGGTGATAGTGTTGACTTGGGGGTCAGCAGGACTGGATTTTACTCTTGTTTTTGCTCAGTTCATGCTAGTTTTGGAGATGTTATTTGGATTCTAAGAAGAGATCTCAGTTTCCTTGCCTGTAGGCAGAGATTGGTCTAGACCATTGCTAAGGGTTCCTTCCAGTTCTGAGCCTCCATGAATCTCTTCCAGGTCCTCAACTAAATTCACCCTCGGTGTTTGCCTATGGGCAGACATTCTTGCTGAGTGCTGCTACCATCACCGAAGCATGTCTGGGGCTCATTTTACCGACCCATTGTAGAGGAAAGAGCTGATTTTCCCCGACAAGCTGACCATACAGATTGGTAGAGTCCTCTTTACATGCAACCAGGCACAGTTTCTCATTAGAAGACAATACAGACGCTGCAGACAATGACAGGAGAGGAATGTATGTGCCCCAAACAATCAAATTAGAGACAATGCTGAATTTTTTCTGTAATAGTTCAAATTAACATACTTTTCATGGGGGAGATGGGTGGACTTTGGCCTACTAACAGATGCAGGGCTTTTTGGTTTGTTTGTTTTGTCTGATTCCAGCAGCTTTGAAACTGAGCATGGAAATGAGACACCTGCATTAATAAAACAACAAAGTGCGTTTGGACACTTAAACTAAAGAAAAGAAATCGGACCTGGGAGTGAATTACTTATTTATGGCATCTCCTGTCAAGCTACATAACCCTTGTGTGAGGCCTGGGATGATCTCTTTGTTGGTCCTTAAGGCAAGTCTGTGTGTGTGTGTGTGTGTGTGTGCATGTGTGTGTGTGGTGCTCTGTGGTGGCTTATGGTTTAGGTCAATGGTGAGTTGGCTGTGGGAGCCATTTTGTCTAAAATGTCGGTACAAGGAAATGTGCTCCCTCTCCCTCTTTTCTTGAAGGCGTTCTGGAATCCAGCTCATAAGAAGCAGCAGATATGCTCAGGAAGTTCATGAGATGGTATATCCAGGGGTCAGGGACAAAATTAAATCAAAATGAAACAAGGCCGACAGTCTTAAGTCTGAGAAAGTCCTGAGGAGGTAGTGACAGCCCGATTTCTTGCATCTGTTATAAGTGACCTAGGAATAGTGTGAGTGAGTACAGGGCATCGGGCAGAACTTCTCTGCCAAGGAGCTCAAAATACAGAATGACCTAAATGGTCTCATTCATCTCTGGTTTCTACCTACAGGGGTTCTCACATAACCTTGTTTGATGTCATTTAAATAAAGATCACCTTGAGTCTGATGTGCTCTCTTAGAATAGAAGAATTTCACAATTTCAAATGGATTCTTGATAGGGTTTTTATGTATATGCATATGTGCACTATGAAACATAAGCCTTGCTATTATATATCCATGCCTCCAAGTTTACTTAAACACAAACTCATTGTTGTTGTTGTTGCATATGGGCACATCCCATATGGACAACATTTATAAGAACACACACAACTTTTGTCTTGGTATAAAATCACTTCTGCCATAGAGCATTTTCACCTTGTCTTATAACTAGGAAGAAAGGGTCAAATTATAAAAGGGATAGAAGAGAATCCCTCAGAAGAAAGGCCAGTCTTCCCGGCAGCACATTACCAAGAAGTCATGCTCTCCCACTCTGATCTACAAAGGTAGGATGAGCAACCTTCTCATGGTGCTGACAACAGAGGATATGGGGGCCCAGCATTGGGGAGACATCAAAGGATCACCAAGACCTGAGAGTCAGAGGGTATTAGAGATGTGGTTGTCAGTTGCACGGCTGATGGGGCAGGTGTCTACTGGGTTCTTAGGTAGGAAGGCCAGCAAAACCAGAAAGATCTGAACCCTAAGACCACTGCTTGTTGACAAGGCCCAAGATGGAATTCCTGATAGAAAACCGGGGGTGAGGGGTGGGGTGTCTCTTCACCTCCGGAGAGCAGCCCCATGATACAGCTGCCATGTCCACTAAAGCTCTCCTAGTCCTGGTCCCTTCTAGTTATCCAAGTTGACCAGCTCTTTTCCTTGCCACACTTTCCTCCTTAGCTCTCCTAGCCTTCAAGATCAATTATTTCAAGCAAGTTTTCAGCACCACCCAGTTTTCTCTCTCCACTGATGCCACCCACCTCCTCTGATCCAGTCCATCCCTAAGTAGGATGAGCCCAACCATTCATTTCTTCTGTTCCTGGCCCTGAGGTGAGGGTTTCAAGAAGAAACCCTCAAACCAAAAGCAAAACCTACACCCAAAGCTAGACCAGGACTGGCTCCACCACCTTTGTAGAATTCCTAGCCCATTCTTGTCTTCTCATCGCTGCCTGGCAAATTCACCCATTTCCCAAGGCAACAATTTCAGAAGATCATTTCTGATCTCAAATCCTGAATCTACCCTGTTCCTGTCACTCTCAACAGAGGGCTCTGATTCCTGTTTCACTGAGAATAATAAGAGGTCACTACGTGGCCACAGTCCCCTTCAAACATCCTCCCTCCAGCACCACCTACAGCTGTCTTTCCTTTCTCCACTTAGAGAGTTGTTTCCCTGTCCCCCTTCCAGACTCCCCTTCCCATGCACTCCCAATTCTCAACTGTTTGGTGCTTGTTTTATCAGTTATTTGTCTCTTACATATTTTCAGTGTCCTTATTCAATTTTTCCCTCATTCTCTTGACATAGTCAAATCACTGCCATTACTTAAAACAACAAAAATCTCTACATCTTTCTTCTGTGGTCACAAAGAGCTTTTCTCTTCTTCACTACCTCATATAACAAAGTTTATATTTTCTGTCTTCCTCATCTCCCCTTTTCTCAACTCACTGGGGCCTCGCATTAACCCCATCATGGTAATGGAAGGGATGGTCCGTGGTCACACGTGGATGAACGTCCATAGCTTCCCTCCCAGTGAAGTGGAAGGAAAGTGCGGACGACCTTGCTCGACAGATTGTAGTGGACCCTGTTGTTACCATGCAGATCCCCCCTTCAGGATGGAGGCACTTGTTTCCCAGCTGCCGGGAGAGTTCCCCACCGAGAGCTTACCCCTGAGTCCTTCCCCAGTGATTGCTCTCAGCAGAAGGGAGCCCCTCACTCAAGGTCACTCTCCACTCCAGAGGCAGCCTGCATGCACTAACTCGTTGATCTGGGGTCAGTACCAGACCCCTTTGCCTCAGTGAGGGACATCTTTGAAGAACCTTCCAAGCTCCAGACCTTCCCATGAGATTGACTGAAACCTTTGTTGCAACTTACTGCAAGTTTGATTTCTCCCGCAAGAGAAATTGTCTAGTTCAGCTCTCTTTTCTTCCCTAACAGCTGTTGCTTCCACGAGCATACTCTAATAACCGTCCTGCAAACAAATGTCTCTTTCAGAGTCTGTTTCCTGGAGAACTTCATCTAAGACACAGGGGAAACTAATTATTTCCCTGGAAAAACTGGCAATGGAGTCAGAAATTCCTCACTCTTAATCCCAGTCTTTGCCTCTTAGGCTCCTTTGCTGGTGCATCCTGATTCAGAAAACTTTGATCAGGCTGAATCCAAAAATTTAATTTTGTCCAGGCAACAAATGACCTCCAGGTCTTTGTTCAATCTCTTCGTTTTCTCAAATAACTTTTATCTGGGACAATACTGGATCAAAGACTCCCCCTTGGAGCCATAGTCAAATTTTTAGGAATTAAATTTTTAATGGCACTTCTCTCTCCAGGATGTGCTCCCCTCCAGGGAAGCTGTGCCCTCCTCTGTCCTCCTCTCCTTTTTTTGGTTCCTGCCCCCTCAAGTCCTCAGAGATTTGCTCGGTGATGAAAGTTTTAGCTTCCCCAAGTCTTCACACTACCACTCTGTGAGCATCACAGAAATAAATGGAATTCCTGGTTCTACTTTGGTCTGGACTTCCAGAACTAATGGAAACACCAGGGACTAAAAACGTGCTGTTTGTTAGGATTGTAGAAAATACGCGTTTTTGGCTGGATTTAAATCATTGTGATGTGTCTAATTACATGTGTTTGAGGGTGGATAACTATTCTAACCATCAACAATGCTGCCCTTTCTAATTCTGAAATATATTCTGAATCTAAACTTTGCTTCCCAGACCTTTTCTAGCATTTAGACCAGTTCACACTAAGTAACAAGCACTCTAAAAATGTAGTGGCTTTAAATCACACCCAATTATTATTGCTTACCTGTCCTTGGTTTGTCTAGACATTTCTGCTGATGTGAACTGGGCTCTGTGGATGTTGGCTGGATGGGCTTATGCATCAACATTCAACCTGAGAGTTGGTTAGGGGCTGGTTGATCTAGGATGGCCTCAGCTGGGACTCTGCAGCTCTGTTCCATGTGGTGTCTCCTCCTCCAGTGGGCAGCTAGCATGGACCTGCTCTCAGGGCACACACAGCAGGGCGCCAGGAGCAAAGAGGACTAATTGTGCAGGAGAGCAAGCCCTAAGGCACATGCTCTTTGCAAGCCTCTGCTTGGATAACATTGCTCAAAACCCAGTCATAATGAAAGGGGATCATAAATGATAGACCAAAGGGCTCGGATACTGGACGGCCATTCATTAGGACCATTCATGCATGCATTCTACTACACCACCCTTGGTCAAGTCAGTGTCATGTCCTGACTTGATGGCTTCTGTAGCCTCCATTATAAGGGTTGGCCTTCTACTCTTGACCTCTACAGCCCATTCCCTGCCTAATAGCTTGAATCATCTTGGAAAAACGCCAACCGGATCATGTCATTCCCTTGCTCAGCACTCTTCAATGGCTTCCCATTGCTCTTAGATTGAAATCCAAATGCCATACCATGGCTACCAGGTTGTAAATGATCTGATGGCCTCTGCCCATCTCTGTAACCTCATGCTCTCACTGGTACCCCCTCTACTCAGACACTCTGTTCTTCTCTCTGTTCCTCTGGCTTCAGGGGTCTCGTCCTTGATGCTCTCTGGCAGGCATATTTGCTCCAGGTGTTTGGATATCTGACTTCAGATCTTTCAGCTCATGCGTCCTGTCCTCACAAAGGTCTTTCCGGGTCATCCAAGGTAGAATAGCTGTGTCCCTCTTCCTCATGCCACTAACTCTAGCTTTTATTTTTCATGGTTTTTTTTTTTTAATAGCAACATAACATCTGAAATTATTATGTTTTAAGAAGTTTTTTTTCGGGATTTTATTTTTAAGTAATCTCTACACCCAGTGTGGGGCTTGAACTCACAACCCTGAGATCAAGAGTTGCTCATTCCACTGACTGAGCCAGCCAGGTGCCCCTGCTTTTTAAACTTTTTATTTCTGCTCTCCTTCCGATTAGAATGTGAGCTTCATGAGAGTAGGAACCTTGTCTGTCTTGAACATTGCTTTCTCCCTCACTGACAATAATATTTATAGACACACGTAGGCAGTCAATAGACAATGAATAAATAAGTAAGTAATTTAAAATCCAGGCATATTGGCCTAACATAAAATACATATATTCCATTTCACTGACTTAAGCTATAAAAAATGCTCATATCTTTTTTAATACTCAAAGTAAAAAGATTCTAAGCCCTTCCCTTTCTTTTCAGCCAGATATTCTGGTTCATTCTCTCCTCTTTTTGTGGGTCCATTTCTTATTTTTCACCCCTCTTCCCCATGTAACTGGGCGCCCCATAGCTAGTCCCGTTTATCCTCTGGTCATTGTCTGATAACCCTCGGGTGACAATGCGGTGGTACCCCGGAGAAGTTGGGACACTCTTTATGATGACTGGGAGACATCAGTGAGTGTGGAATGCATTGGCTATAGGAGCAGAATTTCTCTCTGGCATCTGTCACTTGCATCCTGACTTCTGAGAATAAGACAGGTTGTTGGTTGGAAATTCCAGCTGGAGTAAGCGTCCTGAGAGGTCTGATAGCAACAATTTTTCTATATTCGCTCTGCATTTGAGGCCTCGCAGGTTATTCTTCCGTGGGACATCATAGGAGCGTTTCAACTGAATGATCACTTAGATCCATAGATTGCCTTAAACAGCATATTTTCAGCAGGCAGAACTTCCCTGCTCTCTATTATCTACACTCTTTTTGCCATATTGAGTTCTGCCTCCTGATGAGATCTATATGTTTTTCTGAGCTTCTGCAAGTAACTGAGGTTCAGAGGTATTCATTCAAACTAATATTTTAAAATGCTTTCATTTTGTCTCTTTCTTGCTGAAAGCCTTTTACTCCTTGCTCTTTCTCTGTCTGGCCTTTCAAGGTCCTCAGAAATGGATCTTGGAAGCTTTATTGATCAGGACTCTGCTCCTATCTGACGAGCTACCCCAGGAGCCCATCGGTCCTTTACGCTTCTGCAGACCCCTTGCTCGTGTTCTTTCTCACATGTGGAATGAAGTCCCTTGGCTCCAAAGCCAGAAGAACTGAAAGAATTTCCATGAAGGTAATGAAGTTGAAGGTCAGACTCTTTCTAAGACTCTGGGAGGGACTCCCACAAGGTCATTGCAAAATTAGTGAAAATAAGATATTTTCATTACAACTGACAAGACAATTCTCTTTTCCCCTGCGTTGGGTGGTGCTGGGTGACATTTTGGGGATCCAGCTTGGAGGAAGTGACGTTGGAAAAACATTCAGTTTCAATTTATTAGAAAATGTTTTTGTGGAGGCAATCACTTCCATGTATTGCTAGGTTATTCCTGGCCACTCTGGTGTAGGAATGGCTCTTAGGAATCTCCTAGGAGACTCTCCCGTTGGCCACTCAGTTATGCCCCTGGGCAGGGCCAGGGGGTCAGTTAGGGTATGCGTATCTCCTTGGGTACCCAGCACCAGAAATACATGGACAGTAATAGAGAAACAAGGTTTGAAATGCATGGAGCCAGAAAGGTGGTCTGTGGAAAATTCTTTCATTCGCCAAATGTAGAAAAATGAAAGCCAAGGGGCACCTGGGTGGCTCTGTCAGTTAAGTGGCTACCTTTGGCTCAGGTAGTCCTGAGGGTCCTGGGGTCCTGGGATCGAGTCCCACATCAGTCTCCCTGCTCATCAGGGAGTCTTCTTCTCCCTCTCCCTCTGCCCCTCCTCCTGCTTGTGCTCTCTCTCTCTCTCTCAAATAAATAAATAAATCCTTAAAAAAAAAATGTAAGCCAAGTATTTGGCAGACAAAACAGAAACTTTCTCTGGAATGTGGTAGTTCTCCATTTCCATGGGGTGTACATTCCAAGACCCCCAGTGGATGCCTGAAACCGTGGATAGTTTCGAACCCCATATATAATATGTTTTCTTCCTATACATACATCCTTATGATAAAGTTTAATTGATAAGAAATAAATAAATAAAATCTAAAAAAAAACAAAGAAAGTGTAGGGAGAAACACTAGAGACACAAATTAGGTAATTAAATATAAAATAATGTTACATTTTTAGATTTTTCACCTGCTTAAGTTTTGAATTTATAGTGCTCCTTTATACTTGATTTTACATCACAAGTTTTTATTATATTCTTACAACAGGGCCTAAAAATTGTATAAGCTTGAACTCCCCGCCCCCATAAAATCTGAATCTTATCCTGGCAAAAACCAAAACATAATTTATCATCTCAATAAAATATCTCAACACAAAAATTCCCATTAATGGAGTGCTTGCTGTGGGTCTGACATCATTCTAGGCACTTTATATAATTCTCTTACTTGATCCTTGAGACAACACTGTGGGCTGACACGGTTCTCATTTCGGTGAGTTCAAGAAAATAAAGTCATTTACTCAAGGTCACACAGTTCAGACTAGTCATGTCTCCTTCTGCCGCCTGCGCTCTGCCCGGCATGCTTTGCTTCCATAACCCTCTGTGTTGCATAGTTTGGCACTTAACCACATTTTTTTCTGGTGTTGCCTGGCTGCTACTTTAAATTTTTGCCCCTTCACTCCAGCTGTAAGTTCCTGAAGACAAAGAAAAGAACGCAAATTTCTTCCGTATCACCCTCCACACATGGCAGAGACGTGCGCTTGGAGTGTGACCTCTTTAATTCTTGACAATCAAACTTGATTAAAAGTCACATGTATCTGGAAAATGCCTCAAGACAAGGACAAGAACCACATCGGGAATAAATGAAAGAAGATTTGTTTTCTGCCTCAGTACCATATACGAGCATGTGGTGCTGGGGAGGAAATCACTGATTTTCCATTAAAAATGGAGAACGAGTAAGTATGCAGTTTGAAGCCACAGGTAGGCTTTGGGTTTCTGTTCTGAGCTGTCATTGCTGGCTGGTGAGTGCACGCGTGCAATGGTAGTTACCATAGCAACCAGCGTAGCAAGATTTTCTCCCCCCTCCTTCGGTTTATGAATCCAAATCAATAAATGTTTATAAATAACTCTCCAGTTGGCCAAAAGAAGTTAAAGCATAAGCCAGAACAATCCTTCTGTCCCGTGAATGTGAGTCATAGATATGTTGCCCATATTCTGGGGACAGAAAAAGGCTATCCAGGGAATAAACAATCGGCCACATCATTTTCTGTGCAAGAGCACTCAGGAAAAAACCCGCTGGGTGGAAACCTATTTCACATGCTTGCCGACAACAAGAATACAAAGTGTGCATATCCGAGGGGCACAAAGACAAAGTGGGGACAGCACAGATGCTCGCTCTAAAAGAGAACCCTGATGTAAGGGGATCTAAATGATCGCACTGAAGTTCAAATAGAGTAGGTAGAGACGTTAGCCTGCGCTTGTGGGTTTTATGTTCTCTGCGATATGCAAGTGGAATTCATACAAGAATGGGATTTAGTATAAAGAGTCCCAACAAAATCAAATCAGGCCACCAACTATTGTAAGGATTCTTTCTATAGCACTCCAAACAGATGGCCAAACAGCCTCTCCTGGGATATTTTTAGTGAAAGGGAAAGTCATTTTCCTCTAATCTCTATCTAGTAGCTGTTAAATTTATTTCTGAGCCAAAATCTCCTCCTACTCCCATCCCTTAACGTCTATCCTTTGGTCTTAGTTTGTTCTTTGGCACAACAAAGACCTAATCCATCTGCTTCCCTCTCAGTGACAGGCCTACAAACCTTCGAAGGCAGTCAGAGTTTTTCTTTAGTCTTCCCTTGTCATTGGTGTGGTTCCAACCTTTCCCCTTTCTTGGTTTCTTTCCTCCGAATGCTCTTGCCTTGTCGGCATTCTCAAAACGTGGACTCCCGGGACGGTCTGTACAAAGCCTTAGATGTGGGGTAAGATTTTGGGGAGATGGCTCCCCATGCTCTCTATCCATGGACGTGGCTGAGTTTATGTGCAAGTGTTTTATTGTGTTTTGTTTTACACACAGCACCCTTGGCACAGATGAGACTTCTGGTAGGCTAAAACACACAGGGAACCCCACCCCAGAATAGGAACAAATTATATAAATATTTCTTCCAGGAAGAACCAACTAGGGCAGGGATTCCCTGGCAAGCCACTAGCCTGAGAAGCAGACAGGAACAGCCCTTCTGATCATTTTGGCAAAGATTTTAGCTGGCTGACATAAAGTGGGAAAGGAGTAATTGTCCACAAGATGTGGTTTGAAGGGTGTCAGAGAAGTCCCCTGCCCCCCAGAATGTCTCATTCGTCCAAGTGCCAGAATGATTAGAATTTGGAAATAGTAAACAATTTCTGGCTGCTTTGTTCCCCAAAGGACATACTAAATCACTAACAATTTAGTGTGAATGAGATGGTCACACTTCTTTCTTCCAGGAAAGAGGCGATAAGAAAAGATTAACCTCCTGGATTTGGAGAGAGGGGAAGAGGTGTTAAATAGGGGAAATAGTTTAGAAAAAAGTAGTAGGATGCTCTGGAGTCTTTGCAGTTTTGCTTGGGACCAGTGCCGCTGCATGGTCCATGCTCTGTATGGTGTGGGGTCCTGTACTCAAATGCACACCAGTGAAAGAAACAGGTGGATGGAAGTGAGACCAGAGTGCCAGTGTCATAATAAGCAGATCTGAGACAGTGGGAATGGTTGGAACAGGAAATGTGGGGTGGGGGTGGGGGGCCCCACTAAAGGGCCGACCATTGCTCAGCTCCAGTCAAATATCGCAAAGGAGGAATGCAGGCCCTATGTTGGCAGAACTTTCAAATTTTCAGAAACCTGATGTCTATATAAAATCTTCTAGTTTGGGAATGTTGACTCTGAGAGTGAGTCCTCTTGTAGAATCTAAAAAAGGCAACTCAGAAAAGCCAAGAGTAGAGTGGTGGTCACCAGGGTTTGGGGTGTGGGGGAAATGGGAGAGATCTTGGGTCAAAGGGTACACACTTTCAGTTATAAGATTAATAATTTTGGGGATCTAATGTACAGCATGGTGATTATAGTTAGTAATACTGTATCATATTCTTGAATGTGGCTAAGAAAATAGGTCCTAAATGTTCTCATCACAAAAAAAGAAGCGGTGACTATGTGACAAGATGAGGGTGGTGGCTAATACTATGGTGGCCGTCATTTTGCAACTTATGAATGTATCAGATCAACTCCTCGCACCTTAAATGTACACAATCTTATGTGTCGGTTGTATCTCAATAAAGCTGGAAAAGCCAGGCAGGACAAAACAAAAAACAAAAAAAACAAAACCAAAAAGCACGCCAAAATATCTCTGTGGCCAGACATAGCCGAGGCTCCCAGTTTGTGGCCTCTAATATTAGGGTGCATATCAAAAATATCTGTAGCTACATTTCCTCCAGTGAAGCAAGTAGCAGAGACTCCAGAAATAGTAGCGTAAACAAGTAGACGTTTCTGCCTTACCCCTTCTTAAACCCAAGAGTCTACTTGGAGAGCTTGAAGTGTGGCTCCTGTCCTTTGGAGGAGGATGACGCCTGATGGTTCATTTTGGAGCAATCCAGGGGCAGAAAGCCACGACCATCTGCCTAGAGCGACAGAGCACGAAGGAACAGTTACATTGGCAACAATACTACTCACCGTCTGGTACGCGTGCAGGTGCATGCTAGCCTCCCATGTCTGCAGAAGTTAGGGAACCTGTCCGAGATAGAACTGCATCCCAGAGCAGGTTTGAAGAGCTAGTGGGGAGGGGGGAAATCTGTTATGTCTTCAGCCCATTCAATAAAGCGATGACACACACGTATACAGACATGAATGTGTGTGGTTCTTCTTTTCTGAAACTTCCTGATAACATTAAAATATCTTGGAGGTTTCCCCTATCCCCACCTCCTTATCAGCCTTACTCTTTCAACTGCATAGTCAAGTATATGGGTAATATATTTAAACAGCCCCCCACTGAAGGATACTCATGTCCATTCTAAGTTTTTCCTGCCACTAAGAAAGCTGTGGTACATTTCCTTGTCAGCACATAACTTTGCATATGTCTGAATAGATTGTGGGATAATTACTAAAATGGAATTGCTGACAAACAGTATGTGCACTTTCTATTTTGAAAGATGGTGCCAAATTGCCCTCCAGACAGCTAATACAAACTCACATGCCCACTTATGATGTGTGGTTCACCAAGCGTGGTTGTGCTCTCCGGGGAGCTGGTTAGGAATGCAGATGCTCAGGCCCCACCCAGACCTTCTTAATCAGAATGGGTATGTTTGTAATGGTGGGTCAGGGGCACGGAAGTTTTGAGGAGTCCTGTCGCCTCTTCGTTAATAGCCATCAATCTGTGTCTCCTCCTGGTTGTATTTCGTATTTCCTTTAGTAGGGGTGAAATTGAACATCTCTTTATGTGTTTCAGGGTCATTTGGAAGTCTTTGTACATATCAAGGAAATTATTTCAGTATCTGTCATCTGAGTTGCAGATGTTTTTCTATTTGTCGGTTGTCTTGAATTTCTCATGCTTTTTCCTTGTTGTGCACATTTGTTTTATTTTTCTATAGGTAAATTTATCAGTTTTATGGTTTCTGTGTTCTGAGTCGTAGAAGGTTTTTGCCCACTCTATAATTATCTTAATTTTTTTTTGTTTCCTTTATGTATACTTTTTGGTTTTATTGTTTACATTTAAATCTATTTTTTACCTGGAACTTATTTTAGTCCAAGGAATGTGATGTGGATTTATTCTAATCTTTTCCAGGTGGATACCTCCTCAGTACGATTTACTGAGTAATTCACCTTTTCCACATTTATTTGAAATGCCACTGTTGTCATTTACTAAATTTCCCTACCTAAGCTTTCTCTATCAATTACTTACTGTGTTATGTCACCTTTTGATCTTGATTCTCTACTGAACAGCTGAGTATGCTCTCCCAGGTCTGTGCTCCCGATGATCAAAATGATCAAAATTTTTTTGTCTTGTATCCCATTGTATTAGAGTTCCTGCAGGTGACAGCTCATCTGATAAGAAAACGCAGGATAAAGGCTTACTAGGGTCTGATAATGCATTTTTTTTTGTTTTAGTTTCTGTTTTTGTTTAAATAACGCCTTTAAACGCAGAAGCAAATAAAAGGGATAAGAAATCCTAGAACAGGTCAAATTTTTAGAATTTATTATTCTAGGGGCACCTGGCTGGCTCAGTTGGCAGAACAGGTGACTCTTGATCTTGGGATCGTGAGTTCGAGCCCCACATTGGGTGTAGAGATTGCTTAAAATAAAATAAAAATTTTAAAAACCCTTAAAAAAGAACTTATTATTCTGTACCACAGATGCAGTGGCTTATGTTGCTTTTTCAGTCTTGGTT
This sequence comes from Neomonachus schauinslandi, assembly GCF_002201575.2. Taxonomy (NCBI): domain Eukaryota; kingdom Metazoa; phylum Chordata; class Mammalia; order Carnivora; family Phocidae; genus Neomonachus; species Neomonachus schauinslandi. The sequence continues at coordinate 135,698,465 of NC_058410.1, read as the reverse complement.
CTAAGTTAGGAAATCAGACTTAATGTAAGTCTTTCATCTTCTCCCCGTGTTTTGAGTTCTCAAAGCTATCCATTGGTTATTTGGCACTGTTTATATTGCTGTGCCATCATCTTTTTCAGCTTCTCACTTCTGATTCATTCATTTCTCTTTTTCTTGAATCAAACTTAAAGTATTTCAAATAAGTGTTGGGTTTTGTTTTGTTTTTGAGAGACAAAGAGAGCCCCTGTGCAAGCAAGCGGGTGGGGAGGGGCAGAGGGAGAGAGAGAGAGAGAGAGAATCTTTTTTTTTTTTTTTTAGATTTTATTTATTCATTTGAGAGAGAGACAGACACACAGAGAGAGAAAGCATGAGCAGGGGAGGGAGGCAGAGGTGGAGGGAGAAGCAGACTCCCTGCTGAGCTGAGAGCCCGACCCAGGGCTGGATCCCAGGACCCTGGGATCAGGACCTGAGCTGAGGGCAGACACTTAACTGACTGAGCCACCCAAGCACCCCTCAAATAAGGTTCTTAACACATCCCTTTCAGCATCTTTCTCCCTGAAGAAATTTATGTGTCACCCTGCTAACAATTAAAAACAAGAGCTGAAACTCAAATATGTCACTTAAAATGGGAATATTGATTTTTACTGCATGTTTTGTAATACTCCTTTTAATTATGAGAGAGTTATTTTCCTCTGGGGACATAAAATGAGGACACATTATGACCAGAACAAGGTTGTTTCCTCATGGGTCTCAAGATGTTCCTGCAAACACACCCATGTGAATGTTAGCAGGTGATTTTGTGTGAAGAAGTAGGCAGTTTTCCACTGAGAAATTGCCTTCGGGGAATTAAGCTGAGGATTCCTTCTTAAGGGCACCAAACGTTTTAATAACATTTTTGGTTGGAAGAAGAAACTCCATGAAACTCAGTAGTAAGAGGGATATGTTAAATTTCCTCTTCTCTAATCACGGTTGTATTCCTCTTACGTATTTTGGAACATGCCCTCCTTTTGTGAGACCGACTTAAACTTTGCAATCCTGCAATCTGGGGACACTCGGTGGTTCCTGATACTCTTAGCAACCAGCACATAATAGCATCACGATTGAAATCAATTTTCCTCTTTAGGGGCTCTGTGGGGTAACACTGTTATAGAGCCTTGGCCGAGGGCTGCTCTGGTGGTCGTCCCTACTACCTTAGCCTGGAAACGCGTCGCCTAAAAGTAGGACTTTTGTGCAGCCGGTATATTTAGGAAATTGGGCCCAAGAAATAAGAGTGGGGAATGGGAGAACGGGGAGAGTGAAACTGAGAAAGCAGGGAAGCCAAGTCAAGAGAGCATGATTGGACTGGTGACTGCTATTGTCAGGTGGGGATCTAGCCCACTGAGGACCCCTTGAGAAACCTTCTGGAACATTCTTCAAGAAGAGGAGCCAGGGAGTATTTACTTCTTGCTTCAGTTTCCCTTGCTCAAGGATTGTTCTGAAGGTGTGGACTCCCTCCTGTCCCAGGGCTGTGTATGCAGCAGAGGGGCTGGGCCGTCTCTGTAGGTATCCCGGGGGGGACAGCGTGGGCGGTCGGCAAGAGAAAGCTCCCTCTGCTGAGGCCAGTGTGTCAGGTCCACCCTCAGGGAGGACCGAGAGAAGGACCCAGCCTGATCCCGAGACTCAGAAATGGCAGAAGCAATGAGCAAGGAGGTGTGGGTGTGCACGCCTGCTCAGCGGTGTAGGATGCAGGGACACACTTGGCTGGACGGCTCACTTTTCATCCCAGGCTCCCTTCCCTTCTTTGTTCTGTGTTAGCTTGTCAGCCCCTGCGTCTTGTATAATGGCACTTAGGAACATTTATTATATGCCAGGCGCTAGTGTAAGAACTTCACAAACGTGCGCTCACCTAGCTCTAAAAAGTAAAAAAAAAAATAGTAGGAAATATGTGGTATTATCTTCCCCATTTTACAGATGGGGAAGCTGAGGCCCAAGAGGCCACAAAACGCACAGGTGAGTGGGAGAGTTGGGAGACAGGGTCTGTGCTCTTAAGTCCAGGCTGCTCTCTGTCCTGTGCCCCTTTGGTCTGCCCTGAAGATTGATAATAGTATCTTACTCTCTTTCCTGAGCTCCCATGAGGTTCGTCGTTGCGGTGTCTGATTCTAGCTGATTCCGTACGATTCTCTAGTTGTTTTGCGTTTGCCCTGTTTCCTCAACTAAATTTTGAGAAACCTAAAGGTAAGGGTGTGGGCAGAAGCTTCCCGAGTGCCTCACATTGTCAAACAGAATCTGAAGAGCATGAACTTTCAGAGAGTCCCCAGACAGTCCTTCGGGGTTTATGGACTGCGTGCATCGTCTTAGCCAGCTTAGGTGTCTTATTTCACATAAAGAACAGACCATAAAGAGCAAATCGGAAGTGCGGACCATTGTAGGAGGCAGGCACATCTATGGCAGGGGGGCAATGCAGAGACCAAGAGCATGGCGAGGCAGGGACTGCCATATTGTTGCATCATGAATGTCCGCCTTGTCCCCGCAAGGGAAACGTCAATGAGGTTCTGTTGAAGAAGGTAGCAAAGTGGGGGCGCCTGGGTGGCTCAGTCGGTTAAGCATCTGCCTTCGGCTCAGGTCATGATCCCAGAGTCCTGGGATCGAGCCCTACGTTGGGTTCTCTGCTCGGCAGAGAACCTGCTTCTCCCTCTCCCTCTGCCTGCCGCTCTGCCTACTTGGGCTCTCTCTCCATCTCTCTGTCAAATAAATAAATAAAAAATCTTAAAAAAAAAAAAAGTGTCCGACTCTTGATCTCGGGGTCGTGAGTTCAAGTCCTGCAATGGAAATGTCCAAACCCAGATGGCTTGGGTTCAAATTCCAGCTTTGCCATTTGCTGACCGTGTGGCTTCAGGCAATTTATGACCCCTAAGCCTTGGTCCTCTCCCCTGTGAAGTGGGAATATACTAGAAGCTGCCTCACCTAACAGAGTCCATGCAAAGCACAGATCACAAAGCCTGGCGCATTGCAAATACTCCGTAAATGTTAGACACACACACACACACACACACACACACTCCAGAGCATTTACATCTTTGTGGCAGAAAATATGGTTATGTCTATCTTCATCCTACTTGTGAGGCCGTCAAGACTAGAGTAATCAATAAACTAGGGAAATTCACTGCCTTTTACAGAAAGAGGGGAGGCGGTGTTTAATCACGAAGCCCAAGCATGCAATTTCTCTCCTCCGTTGGGAAGCCGGGTGACACCACAGGCCAGGCATTCATTGCGTTTTTCCTAATCCTCTCTACAGCCCTTTGCGGTGGGCATTAGTATCCCTAATTTTAATGACATGAAAATGAAATTCAAGGGAGGCTAAGTCACTTACTCAAGGTCACGGCCCTAATCAGTTGCTATCGCGGGAAGCCTAGCCCACGTCTGATCAGATTCAAACCCTCTCTTCCGTGGCTGCACTATGGGCTAGAAAGTGGGCAGGCGAGAGGCCGGGAGACGGGCAGATGAGGCAGGCAGAGGGACCCTGGGCAAGGTTACGGAGGGGGCATTTGTCTAGAGACACCAAGAGTGACCCACAAGAGCTGTTCTTTTAGCAGAGGGAGCTGAGATTCCTTGACGGATGCTAACAGTGGACAGGAGTTCTGCCTCCTCTATTTTTTTAGGGAACTTGAGAAGGAGAGAGAAGAGACAGATGTCAGAAACTCAGCAGGAGTAGGTGTATATGGTGAAGAGTTGTTTTGTGCTGTCTGCGGTGATGAGCAGAAACCGAATTGAGGCTGCCCTTAGAAACGCAGCCAGGGTGTGTCCTGGGGTCAGAGGGCTGGGCGCAGAGAGCAGAGATTTTGAAGTCAGCCTTGGCTGAGAAGCCCAATAAGTATTTGGAAGCGAATGTGTCGGACAATATACATGCTCAGCTGCTTGATCTTCCCGGAGCCGTCCATTTCAGCGGACCACCCCCCCACCGGCCCCGCCCCAGGCAAAGCACTAAAAGGTGAGCTCTCTGGGTGTTGGGAAGTGGGGGACGTGGGGGGCTGGGAGGGTGGGTCTGGAATAGCTTGGGATCCTTAAAAGCCAACATACCAATCTCTGACTCCAAGTCTTTTGAATAGAAAAATCCAGCCCTTAGAAAATAAGCGGCCATTGATAAACTCGGAGTAAATCTTGTCTGCCTTTGGCAAGGAGCACAATGGCCTCCAGGCCAGGGGTGGGCTGAGGCAGCAGCTGAGTGTGTTTGGACCTTATTCCTCTTTTCAAAGGCCCCTGGGCCAGCTGGAGGCTTTACAAGGGCCCGCACTCAGGCCGGCCAACAGGGAGTTGAAGTAATCTAATTTTAATTATGTGACAAAAGCATGAAGAATCATTTAAAGGTCTGTCTGAGGGAAAAATGGCTCCAGTCTGCCAGGAGTCCTTAGATGGTAATACAGAGACCCATGGGCTAAATGCTGGGTTTTGGTGCTTAAAAAAAATTAAGTCCCATAATCACCAGATTGCACACGACTGAAAGAGAGACAGGCTGAGAGGAGCATCCACGGCTCTGTCAGATACGGGCAGAAGCAACTACGAGGCGCCAGCTGCATGCCAGTAATTCTAAGTTGTTTGGGGGCTTTAAACAGTCTTTCAAACATAAGGTGAGTGTTCTCCATCTCTTTAAAACCGGCAAGAGAGCATTTCTGTGCATGGCAGCGAAAATGAATGGCTCATAAAGCACTTTCAAGTACATTATCCAGTACTGCAAAAACTGATTTCGTTGGATCTTTAAAGAAAGTTCTTGGTCTTAAGTAAAAAGGATTGATTTTGAGATCCAAATCGGTTTTAATTTACCGCTGATTATTTATGTCAAAATGAAAAGAAACGTCCTTTTGTCTAAGTGCTAGGTTCTAGCGCATGGTTTTAAATTGATGGGAGCTTAGAGCCGAGAGGCACTTTTTCTCCGAATTGGCTGACCTTGACCAGAAGATCCTAGAGGACGGGATGCAGCCTGGTGCCATAGAACGTCTTCCACCTCTGTTCAATAAATGTGAAGGCAGTGTTGAAAGCATAGAACAAGTGGCTTCATCAGAGGTATTGCCACATCTTTCTCGAAGGCAACACCAAAGTTGGCTCAGGCTCAACCCTGGGTAAATGCAGGAAGGTTTATCGAAAAGGTGGTCACAAAAGGCATTTGTTGGGAGGTAAGTGGAGACCTCCGAGGATCTGGGTGAACAGATACAAAATTCTCTTGCCTCATTGTGTCTCTGCCTCAATTGACCTTGCAACTCCCACCAAATGGGAAGGTAGCCTTGCTGGGGTGCTTTCCTCCCTCTACCCGGTTTTCTAGGAAGAAGGATAACAGAACCTGTTCTCCATTTTCCCCAGGAACCATGTTAGGGTGATGCTGGGTTATGCTTCAGTGATAAATAAAGCTCAAGGTCTCAGTGGCTTGACATAACGAAAATGTACTTCTCGCTCACTTTGGCAGCCCTTATCCATGCAGTGACTCTGGAGTCTGGGTTGCTTCCATCTTAGAGCTGGGCCATCAGTATCATGCAAATTCCCAGTCACTGTGGAAAGGGGAAACGAGAAATAGAGAAAACTCATTGGCCTTGAGATGCACAGTGAGTGACGATCATCGCTTCTATTTTAAGTTCTTTGCCCACCTATACTCATGTGGCTCCAAACCCAATGCAAGGAGGTGGGGAGTTGTAGGAGAACCCACCAGTATTTGGGGGATATTAACCATCTCTGTCCCCAAGTACCGTATTCAGCTCCATTTCCAAGAACACCCTTCTTGGTTATTTTAAGCAAAAGGAAAGGAGTTCTTCATCACAAGAAATTGGGTTTGTACAAGATAGATAGTGGTCTGTGTTACTACGGACCGGCGAGAAATTTTTTCTTGCTTCTCTCAGATGACGACCTACAAAATATTTGAGATTTGAGATTCCATGTGCAATAGAATGTTAAGAACACATGTTGCACTTTGTTTGTATTTGTTTTCCAGTACATGTTGTTTTGTTCTTGATACCGACAAATCAACTAGTCAAATATACATGGTAACTCTTGACAGCTTATTAATAAAAATGCATATATATGCAGACAAGGTGGAGTGTGGGTTCAAGGACTTTGCATCTAATTTACAAAGAGAGCAGGAAGTCCTTGGGGTACCACCATAGCTTCTAAACCAGGTTCATATTTACACAATACTTACATATCTGGGACCAGTCTCGGAGTGGTGATGCATTCAAGGAGCAAGAGAAGGTACAGATCTTTCTTGACTTAACATGGGGTTACATCCACATAAACCCTTCACTAGTTGAAAATATCGTAAGCCGAAAATGCACTTAATGCACCTAAGCTCAGAACATCATAGCTCAGCCTGGCCTACCTTGCATGTGCTCAGAAAACTTAGACGAGCCTACGGTTGGGTCAGACCATCCAACACAAAGCCTTTTTGATAATAAAGTGTTGAAGATCTCATCTAATGTATTGAACACCTCAGTAAAAGTGAAAGCAGAATGGTCTGTGGGCCAGAGTGGTTGTCAGTGTGTGGTCATTCACTCCCGTGTGGTCTTGCTGCCCCTGTCCTACCTCACAGATGAGGATGACACTGCATATTGCTATCAAAAATAAAAACACAAGTATGGTTTCCACTGAATGCATATCACTTTTAGACCGTTGTCAAGTTGAACCACTGTAAGTCGGGGACCACCTACACTCAAAAATCGACTCCATCCTCTTATTTGGACTTTTCATGGATCATGCCAAGAGATTCCTCTCAGCCACATGGCCACACTCTTGTCTCTCCAATCTAATTCTCTCACATCCAAAGCTGGTCCCAAGTAAAACACTCTCCACAAAGAGCCCCTGTGGTTTTCTGGTCTCTGTCCTCTCTTCCCAGTGCCTCTGTCTACATTTCCCACCACCAGGGGAGTGGGGTGGAAAGCAGCTGAACAAGACAGCATGACCTCCAGCAGTGGGGAAGGAGGAAAGCCATGCCTACCCATGTGCTAGTAATTGGTGCCTGGCTTCATCTGCCTGCTTTGCGACTCGCTGAAGCACCACACAGATTCCTGTACTTGTCAATCCTCCCACAGTCCGCCTTCTTTAACACCTCCCCACACCACTCAAAACCGGAAGGCCCAAATGCAATGTGTTGGCTCAGAAGAGCCTTTGCAATAGCAAGAGAGAGATAAACACTTTAAAGTGGGTGTAGAAATAATTTTGAAAAGGAAATTGAAATCCGAATTCCTCTCAGCAGAAAAACATCTATTTTCTACTCAATCACAAAGAAAAACTTTAGTTTGTGCTTTGGTCCTTCCATTTTCCGGTAAAGGTTTCCCCCACTATCCAAAAGTAGAGTGTTCCTATGAGGACTTTCCTATGCCCAAATGGTATAAAGTGAACAAGCAGTTACTATTAATTTGTCTGGAAACAGTTTTGAGTGTCCCCAGACCTAAAAAATAAACTTTCTTTGGCTTTTCTGAAACCTTAAGACACATCTTGCTAATGATACACAAAAGAAATCAAGATAAAATCCAAATGCTCGCAGACACAGTTCAAGGCTCCAGCGGGGTGGCACCATCTCTGTAACAACTTGCTGCCAAACCGATGCTGAGCACTACTTTCACTGTTTCCATAAAAGTGAAAACTCTCTTTGGATTTCTTCCAGGGAGCGAAAACCATGTATGCATTTCATACATGCATAAAAAATAGAAATAATATGATGAATGTTCCCTATTGCTGCATAACAAATCACCCCATAACTTGTTTGTTTACAACAACAACATGCATGGATTTTGCTCATGAATCTGCAGTTCAGGCAAGGCTCAGTTGGGGCAGCTAGTCTCTGCTCCATCTGTCATCAGCTGGGGCAGCTCAGCTGGGGCTGGAAGAGTCACTTCCAAGATGGCTGTCAGCTAGTGCTGGCTGTTGGCTGAAAGTCAGCTGGGATTGTTGACTGGGACCTTGGTTTCTCTACCTGTAGCCCTCTTCACAGGATGCTTGGGCTTCCTTACAACATGGCAGCTGATTTCCAAGAGTGAGTGTATCAAGAGACAGGAAGTAGAAACTACCAGTTGCTTAAAACCTGGGCCAAGAAACTAGTATAGTTCCTTTCATATTCTGTTGATCAAATCAGTCAAAAAGTCATCCCAGTTTCAAGAGTTGAGGACATAGGGCTCATCTGTTGGTGGAAGAGGTATCAGATTTGTGGCCATCTTTAATTCACCACAATAGACTACCATATATCCTCCACCTACCTCTACTTATGTCTACTTTTGGAAACTGGTCTTTTCCTCTTATTGAAGCCTTGAGGTCTACCTTGAACCCAATTTTATAAGTGGATTCCATCTTTCTGAGTCCACCTAAGTTCCAGCCAATTTCCCTCATGCCACCTTCCCTCTGTTTTTCTTGGATCTCTGAAAACTCACAGCTCTTGGATTCCCTGTCTCTGGCATTTGGGATTCACCAATTCTGGATTAGAGAACCCCCCAATATCCACTTGGCATTTTCCGACCAGTGAGATCTCAGTCTCTGCTTGCTTCTACGTCTCTTCCTAGCTTCCATAGCTAGGTACATTCTTTCAGAGCCTTTTCTCACCCAACAAAGAGGCTGAAACTAGCCCACTTTTGGGTCCTGGTCCCTCCTGGTCTGCCTTTTACTGCTGTAGTTAAGATGGAACATGATAATCATCTCCTGAGGTAGCTCCAAATGTTTTGCATACCTGTCTTTCCTCCTTTCCACCTTTCTTTACTCATATCACAGAATTTCAGAATTATAGAGTAGGAAGGAGACTTACAGTCCATCTAGAATCTAGACCCAAGTTTTACAGGTAAGCAAATCTGTGTTCCTTCCCCACATTTCCACCTGGGTTTCCATTTGAATTCTTGAAATAAGTTTTTACCTCATATTGCTGAAGTGACTTTCCCATTCTTCTGTTCAAAGCACGCATTCTCTGAAAGGGAGGAGAAGGAGGAGAAGAAAGATGGAGAGGAGAAGAAGGAGAAGACCAACTTTATATTCTGGAAATTGGCTAGTGAGTAAAATTGGGTGGGGTGTGATAGCAATAAGTTTCCATGTTTTTCCTATATAAAAGAAAAATAAACCTATTTCCAAATTATTTGAACATATTCACATATCTGTATGCTCTTTGTGTTTTCTACTGAGCAGCTAACAGTTTAATAAAAGCAAAACAACATTACTGTTTTCCTGTTACACTATTAGGAAGAGAGAGGGTGTTTCAGGGACAAGGATAATACAACTGTGGGGCTGTGCCTTGCAGAGCCTCATCTAGCGATTGTAGCAATCTGAGCAAGCCACACATATTAGCTTCCAAACTAATGGAGGTGCATATGGAGGTGAGTAGGAAGAAGGGAGGGAGGCAGGTGTCTGGCAAAGCAGGGGGCCCTTGCCTTTGACCTTGATTTTCCAGTTACGTAGGCCAGAGGTGAGTTCAGGGTATAACTGGGCTGGAAGATGAGGGAGGTCTTTAGTTGATGGAGAAGAGGTTGCTTAATTTGACTTTAAAATTAGGGGGGGGCGGAGCAAGATGGCGGAGGAGTAGGAGACCTGGATTTTGTCTGGTCTCAGGAATTCAGCTGGATAGGGATCAAACCATTCTGAACACCTACAAACTCAACAGGAGATCGAAGAAAAGAAGAGCAACAACTCTCTCATCAGAAAAGCGACCACTTTCTGGAAGGTAGGACGTGTGGAGAAGTGAATCCGAGCCGATATTCGGGAGGATAGACGGCGGGGGAGGGGCCTCCGGCGGCCGCTTCTGGCAAGTGATAGAGCCGCGGAGCATAAAATCGGAACTTTTAAAAGTCTGCTCCACTGAGGGACGTCACTCTGGTGGCTAAGCGGGGGGTGGAACCCTCCGGGACAGTGGGGCCTCAGGACCCTCGGGATCACAGAAAGACCGGGGGTGCCTGAGTGCGGCAGAGCTCCCAGGTAACGGAGCAGGGAAGCCGGCTGCAGAGGCGGAGCCCAGGCGCGGGCTCTCAGCTCGGGGTGGCCATAAACCGTGATCCGCGGCACAGTCGGGCCCCTGCCCCTCCAGCAGGGACCCAACAAGCGGCAGATCCGGGGAGACTCACCTTCCTTCTCCGGGAGGAGCCGCGAGGGAGTGCTCCGCAGGGATCTGCTGGGTCTGGAGACTCCACCCCGGGTCGGGTGCCAGAGATAGAAAGGCGCGTTCACAGGCCGGGTGAGCACGGAGTGCGGCCAGAGACCGGGGAGATGGGAGTGACTGATGGCTTTTCTCTGGGGGCTCACTGAGGAGCGGGGACCCGGGTTCTCAGCTCCTCCGAGGCGGAGATTGGGAGGCCGCCGTTTTCACTCTCTGCCTCCAAAGCTATACGGAAATCTTGCAGGGAACAAAAGGTTCGGAGAGCAAACCCGAGCAGATTACTTAGCCCGGACCAGCAAGGGCAGGGCAGTTCCGCCTCCGGCAAAGACATTTGGGAACCACAGCAACAGGCCCCTCCCCCAGAAGATCAGTGAGAACAGCCAGCCAAGACCAAGTTTACCGATCAATGAGAACGGCAGAACTCCAGCGCTAGGGGAATACTGCACATAGAATCCATGGCTTTTTTACCATGATTCTTTAGTCTTTCAAAGTTAATTTTTTTTAACTGTCTTTTTTTTTTTTTGAATTTTTCTTTTTCCCTTTTTCAACCAACATCTTATCAATCCCTTTTTAAAAAAAACATTTTTATTTTTCATTTTTAGAGTCATATTCTATCCCTTCATAGTAGTTACCCGTATTTTTGGCATATATATATAAGTTGTTCTCTCTTTAAAATTTTGAGATAGCTTCTTCTAACAGATCAAAATATACTCTAAATCTCTAGTGTATGGTTTTTTCCTACTCCCCTGCCTGATCACATTCTCTCCTTTTTCTTTCTTTCTTTTTTTTTTTTAAATCCTCTTCTTTCTTTTTTCAAACAACTTCTTATCAATTCCTTTTATAAAATTTTTTATAATTTCCATCTTTACAGTCATATTCCATCCCTTCATCATATCAACCCTTATTTTTGTACATATATAAGTTTTTCTTACTTTAAAATTTTGGGAGGCACTTTCTTCTAACAGACCAAAATACACCCAAAATCTAGTGTGTGGCACTGATCTATATACCAGCCTGATCATACTTGATCATATTCTGTTTTTTTGTTTTGTTTTGTTCTGTTTTTGTTTGTTTTTATCTTTATCTTTATCTTTTTTTTTTTCTTTTTCCTTTTTTCTCTCTTTCCCTTTCTTTTCCCACTGCTTCAGGTCTTTTCTGATTTGTTTAGAGTATATTTTCTGGGGATGTTGTTACCCTGTTAGCATTTTGTCCTCTCATTAATCTGTTCTTCTCTGGGAAAAATGACAAGATGGAAAAAATCACCTCAACGAAAAGAACAAGAGGTAGTACCGACTGCCAGGGACCTACTCAATACGGACATTAGTACGATGTCGGATCTAGAGTTCAGATTCATCACTTTAAAGATACTAGCTGGGCTTGAAAAAAACATGGAAGTTATTAGAGAAACCCTTTCTGGAGAAGTAAAAGAACTAAAATCTAACCAAGTCAAAATCAAAAAGGCTATTAATGAGGTGCAATCAAATATGGGGGCACTAACTGCTAGATAAATGAGGCAGAAGAGAGAATCAGTGATATAGAAGACCAAATGATGGAAAATAAAGAAGCCGAGAAAAAGAGACATAAACAACTACTGGATCACGAGGGCAGAATTCGAGAGATAAGTGATACCATAAGAGGAAACAACATTAGAATAATTGGGATCCCAGAAGAAGAAGAAAGAGAGAGAGGGGCAGAAGGTATAATGGAGCAAATTATAGCAGAGAACTTCCCTAATTTGGGGAAGGAAACAGGCATCAAAATCCAGGAAGCACAGAGAATCCCTCTCAAAATCAATAAAAATAGGTCAACACCCTGACATCTAATAGTAAAACTTACGAGTCTCAGAGATAAAGAGAAAATCCTGAAAGCAGCTCGGGAGAAGAGATATGTAACCTACAATGGTAGAAACATTAGATTGGCAACAGACCTATCCACAGAGACCTGGCAGGCCAGAAAGGACTGGCAGGATATATTCAGAGCACTAAATGAGAAAAATATGCAGCCAAGAATACTATATCCAGCTAGGCTGTCATTGAAAATAGAAGGAGAGATAAAAAGCTCCCAGGACAAACAAAAACTAAAGGAATTTGCAAACATGAAACCAGCCCTACAAGAAATCTTGAAAGGGGTCCTCTAAGCAAAGAGAGACCCTAAAAGCAACATAGATCAGAAAGGAACACAGACAATATACGGTAACAGTCTCCTTACAGGCAATACAATGGCACTAAATTCATATCTTTCAATAGTTACCCTGAATGTAAATGGGCTAAATGCCCCAATCAAGAGACACAGGCTATCAGATTGGATTAAAAAACAAGACCCATCGATATGCTGCCTGCAAGAGACTCATTTTCGACCCAAAGACAGCCCCAGATTGAAAGTGAGGGGGTGGAAAACCATTTACCATGCTAATGGACACCAACAGAAAGCTGGGGTGGCAATCCTTATATCAGACAAATTAGATTTTAAACCAAAGACTGTAATAAGAGATGAGGAAGGACACTATATCATACTTAAAGGGTCTATCCAACAAGAAGATCTAACAATTATAAATATCTATGCCCCTAACATGGGAGCAGCCAATTATATAAAGCAATTAATAAAAAAAGCAAAGAAACACATTGACAACAATACAATAATAGTGGGGGACTTTAACACCCCCCTCACTGAAATGGACAGATCGTCTAAGCAAAAGATCAACAAGGAAATAAAGGCTTTAAAGGACACACTGGACCAACTGGACTTCACAGACATATTCAGAACATTCCATCCCAAAGCAACGGAATACACATTCTTCTCTAGTGCCCATGGAACATTCTCCAGAATCGATCACATCCTAGGTCATAAATCAGGTCTCAACTGGTACCAAAAGATTGGGATCATTCCCTGCCTATTTTCAGACCACAATGCTTTGAAACTAGAACTCAATCACAAGAGGAAAGTCGGAAAGAACTCAAATACATGGAGGCTAAAGAGCATCCTACTGAAGAATCAATGGGTCAACCAGGAAATTAAAGAAGAATTAAAAAAATTCATGGAAACCAATGAAAATGAAAACACAACTGTTCAAAATCTTTGGGATGCAGCAAAGGCAGTCCTAAGAGGAAAGTATAGAGCAATACAAGCCTTTCTCAAGAAACAAGAAAGGTCTCAAGTACACAACCTAACCCTACACCTAAAGGAGCTGGAGAAAGAACAGCAAGTAAAGCCTAAACCCAGCAGGAGAAGAGAAATAATAAAGATCAGAGCAGAAATCAATGAAATAGAAACTAAAAGAACAGTAGAACAGATCAACGAAACTAGGAGCTGGTTCTTTGAAAGAATTAACAAGATTGATAAACCCCTGGCCAGACTTATCAAAAAGAAAAGAGAAATGACCCAGATCAACAAAATCATGAATGAAAGAGGAGAGATCACAACCAACACCAAAGAAATACAAACAATTATAAGAACATATTATGAGCAACTCTATGCCAGAAAATTAGATAACCTGGAAGAAATGGATGCATTCCTAGAGTTGTATCAATTACCAAAACTGAACCAGGAAGAAATAGAAAACCTGAACAGACCTATAACCACTAAGGAAATTGAAGCAGTCATCAAAAATCTCCCAACAAACAAAAGCCCAGGGCCAGATGGCTTCCCAGGGGAATTCTACCAAACATTTAAAGAAGAATTAATACCTATTCTTCTGAAACTGTTCAAAAAATAGAAATGGAAGGAAAACTTCCAAACTCGTTTTATGAGGCCACCATTACCTTGATCCCAAAACCAGACAAAGACCCCATCAAAAAGGAGAATTACAGACCAATATCCCTGATGAACATGGATGCAAAAATTCTCACCAAAATACTAGCCAATAGGATCCAACAGTACATTAAAAGGATTATTCACCACGACCAAGTGGGATTTGTCCCTGGGCTGCAAGGTTGGTTCAACATCTGCAAATCAATCAACGTGATACAATACATTAACAAAAGAAAGAACAAGAACCATATGATCCTCTCAATAGATGCAGAAAAAGCATTTGACAAAGTACAGCATCCTTTCTTGATCAAAACTCTTCAGAGTATAGGCATAGAGGGTACATACCTCAATATCATAAAAGCAATCTATGAAAAAACCACAGCGAATATCATTCTCAATGGGGAAAAACTGAGAGCTTTCCCCCTAAGGTCAGGAACGTGGCAGGGATGTCCACTATCACCACTGCTATTCAACATAGTATTAGAAGTCCTAGCCACAGCAATTAGACAACAAAAAGAAATCAAAGGCATCCAAATCGGCAAAGAAGAAGTCAAACTCTCACTCTTTGCAGATGATATGATCCTTTATGTGGAAAACCCAAAAGACTCCACCCCAAAACTGCTAGAACTCATACAGGAATTCAGTAAAGTGGCAGGATATAAAATCAATGCACAGAAGTCAGTGGCATTCCTATACACCAACAACAAGACAGAAGAAAGAGAAATTAAGGAGTCGATCCCATTTACAATTGCACTCAAAACCATAAGATACCTAGGAATAAATCTAACCAAAGAGGCAAAGGATCTGTACTCAGAAAACTATAAAATACTCATGAAAGAAATTGAGGAAAACACAAAGAAATGGAAAAACGTTCCATGCTCATGGATTAGAAGAACAAATATTGTGAAGATGTCAATGCTCCCTAGAGCAATCTACACATTCAATGCAATCCCCATCAAAATACCATCCACTTTTTTCAAAGAAATGGAACAAATAATCCTAAAATCTGTATGGAACCAGAAAAGACCCCGAATAGCCAGAGGAATGTTGAAAAAGAAAAGCAAAGCTGGCAGCATCACAATTCCGGACTTCCAGCTCTATTACAAAGCTGTCATCATCAAGACAGTATGGTACTGGCACAAAAACAGACACACAGATCAATGTGTGTCTTCTCTATGGTCAACTAATCTTTGACAAAGCAGGAAAGAATGTCCAATGGAACAAAGACAGTCTCTTCAACAAATGGTGTTGGGAAAACTGGATAGCCACATGCAGGAGAATGAAACTGGACCATTTCCTTACACCACACACAAAAATAGACTCCAAATGGTTGAAAGACCTAAATGTGAGACAGGAGTCCATCAAAATCCTAAAGGAGAACACAGGCAGCAACCTCTTTGACCTCAGCCGCAGCAACTTCTTCCTAGAAACATCGCCAAAGGCAAGGGAAGCAAGGGCAAAAATGAACTATTGGGACTTCATCAAGATAAAAAGCTTTTGCACAGCAAAAGAAACAGTCAACAAAACCAAAAGACAACCGACAGAATGGGAGAAGATATTTGCAAATGACATATCAGATAAAGGCTAGTATCCAAACTCTATAAAGAACTTATCAAACTCAACACCCAAAGAACAAAGAATCCAATCAAGAAATGGGCAGAAGACATGAACAGACATTTTTCCAAAGAAGACATCCAAATGGCCAACAGACACATGAAAAAGTGCTCAACATCGCTTAGCATCAGGGAAATCCAAATCAAAACCTCAGTGAGATACCACCTCACACCAGTCAGAATGGCTAAAATTAACAAGTCAGGAAACAACAGATGTTGGCGGGGATGCGGAGAAAGGGGAACCCTCCTACACTGTTGGTGGGAATGCAAGCTGGTGCAGCCACTCTGGAAAACAGTATGGAGGTTCCTCAAAAAGTTGAAAATAGAGCTACCATACGATCCAGCAATTGCAGTACTGAGTGTTTACCCCAAAGATACAAATGTAGGGATCTGAAGGGGTACGTGCACCCCGATGTTTATAGCAGCAATGTCCACAATAGCCAAACTGTGGAAAGAGCCAAGATGTCCATTGACAGATGAATGGTTAAAGAAGATGTGGTGTATATATATACAATGGAATATTACGCAGCCATCAAAAGGAATGAGATCTTGCCATTTGCAATGACGTGGATGGAACTGGAGGGTATTATGCTGAGCGAAATAAGTCAAACAGAGAAAGACATGTATCATATGACCTCACTGATATGAGGAATTCTTAATTGCAGGAAACAATCTGAGGGTTGCTGGAGTGGGGGGTGGGGTGGGAGGGATGGGGTGACTGGGTGATAGACACTGGGGAGGGTATGTGCTCTGGTAAGTGCTCTGAATTGTGCAAGACTGTTGAATCTCAGATCTGTACCTATGAAACAAATAATGCAGTATATGTTAAGAAAAAAAAAAAGAAGAAGATAGCAGGAGGGGAAGAATGAAGGGGGGGAAATCGGAGGGGTAGACGAACCATGAGAGACAATGGACTCTGAAAAACAAACTGAGGGTTCTAGAGGGGAGGGGGGAATGGGTTAGCCTGGTGATGGGTATTAAAGAGGGCACGTTCTGCATGGAGCACTGGGTGTTATGCACAAACAATGAATCATGGAACACTACATCTAAAATTAATGATGTAGTGTATGGGGATTACCATAACAATAAAAAATTAAAAAAAAATAAAAAAAACAATAAAGGAGATAAATCTTAAAAAAAAATTAGGATTTACAATAGTTTTACACTCTAAATATCATTTTCCCATCACAAAACCCAATGACTCCACTCTACTTAGGAGCACTCTACTTATCTCCGAAGAAATCTCACTCTCTTGAGCAGTGTGGTGTATACAGCAAGCACCCCATAAATGTTAATGATGCCTTACAACTACAGGTGTCCACAACACACACATATCCTCTGTCACTCTCGAGATTGTCACAATTTATTAATTACAACACATGAATGACTATTACATGTGTGGCCCTAGGCCCTGCAGATGGAAAGTCATACACACGATCCTGGATCTCAAGGGTACTAATAAATAAATCTGTAGTTATTTTAAAATATGTTAAGTGTAGGGGTGTCTGAGTGACTCAGTTGTTAAGTGTCTGCCTTCGGCTCAGGTCATGATCCCAGGGTCCTGGGATCGAGCCCCGCATCGGGCTCCCTGCTCCGCGGGAAGCCTGCTTCTCCCTCTCCCTCTCCCCCTGCTTGTGTTCCCTCTCTCGCTGTGTCTCTCTCTGTCAAATAAATAAATAAAATCTTTTAAAAAAAATAAAATACGTTAAGTGTAATGATTGGTACCTTTTAAAATGTGTTGTTTCAAATTCAGAAAGAATAATTATAATGCTCATTAAGAGTCTTGATCAGTAAATTTTTCGGTCCTCTTTTAAACATTTCCTTCCTTGTTTCAGGCTTTAACTTTGGAAAGCTAGAATAATTTTCCCTACAACAGCCTCCTCTGTCATGCCCCATGCTGGCCCCTTTGTTATTTTTATTATATAGACTCAAAGAAGCATAGCCTTTCAGAGCTGGAAGGAACGTTGGAGACATATCCCTTTCCAATTTTCTCTTTGAAATGTGTGTCATGTTACTTTCCATTCCGTTATATATATTATGCAGCTGTTCAAGTTCTGAATGTGGGGAAGGTCACTGGTATAAATAGCATACCTCACCAAACCGGGAACGTGCTCCTGGGACTTTTGGAAGCCAGAGAGCTCATACTGTGAGTACCAGTCACCGTCACTAAAATGGAGATTTACTGTTCCCCTTGCTGCTTGGCCGTGGCAAATGGGACCGGTGGAAGGGCTTATGGAAATTGAGGGGAGGCTGACAGAGGACTCAGAAGTCAATTCCTTTGCCAAGTTATGTCCTAAGACTGGCTTGGTGTTTCTCCGGTCCAGATCCTTGGAAAGGGTTTGGAAAAAAGTTCTTAAGAAGCAAATTAATGTAATGGCCTTGATAGTCTGCAGGCTCATCTCCCAATATGATTAACTGACTTCAGGAGTGTAGAAAAACATAATCCAAAGTGTTAACACACTTGCGAGTCTTAGCAATACAGTGTCTCCAGAGGCTTGGCGTGTAGCCAGTATGGCTAAATCAAGTTAATGTCTGTATTAATTTCACCATATTTGTGCTACAATATATTTAAGAAATGTTGACTGATTTTTCTTATTCCAGAGAATATCCTACATTAAGTGTACGAATGATAGGAGTAACTTTCTTAACTTTGGAGCTTGCCAATTGGCAAATTCACAATGGAAGAGAGTGGCATATTCAATCACATAATAATGAAGAACATTAGTTTATCCAATAAATATTTAATGTGCTGCCACTTTGTGACCAGCTCTGTGCTCACTCAGTGCTCGAGGCTCTGCGATGCTTAATCATTACAACTCTGTACATTGAAAAATAAATTAAAAAAAAAAAAACACAAAGCATAAACATAGTGGGAAAATACTTGTATGAAATCGGCCAAGTGCTCTTGTATTCGCTATATTAAGTTCAGTAGAATATAATTTAGGATACTGATATTGTGCCAAGCTATGTCATTAAAACATGAAAAAGTTGACAAGAGAATAAGAAATTAACAAGTTAAAACCTAAATAGAAATGAGAACCAAGAAACTTAGAACACCTAAGCCTACATTCACCTGGCTCAACAAATGCTCTCGGGGCACCAGGGGTTTAAATGCTCCAGGCTCCCATTTAGTCCTCTTGGTTCTCATATTGTTTGGAAGGAGGCTAAGTCTACTGATTAATTTTAGGCTTTGTTAAGTAGGTATGTAAGGGTTTAAAAGAAAAAGTGTAGAATGGGTAGAACATATATAAAGTACAGAATAATATGGTTGACATAAGTCAAATATATTACTAATTACATTAAATATAAATCACCGGGGCGCTTGGGTGGCTCAGTTGTTAAATGTCTGCCTTCGGCTCAGGTCGTGGTCCCAGGGTCCTGGGATCGAGCCCCACATCGGGCTTCCTGCTCAGCGGGAAGCCTGCTTCTCCCTCTCCCACTCCCCCTGCTTGTGTTCCCTCTCTCACTCTCTCTCTCTGTCAAATAAATAAATAAAATCTTAAAAATAAATAAATATAAATCACCTAAGTGCCCAAATGCATTTTTTTAACGATTTATTTGTTTTAGAGACAGAGAGAGAGCTTGAAGGAGCGTGAGTTGGGGGGGAGGGGCAGGAGAGAATCTTTAAGCAGACTGCCTGCTGAGTGTGCAGCCCCACATGGGGCTCCATCCCAGGACCCTGAGATCAAGACCTGAGCGAAACCAAGAGTCAGATGCTTAACTGACTGAGCCACCCAGGCAGCCCCCAAATGCATTTTTGACAGCATAACTTAGTCTTCTAATCTCAAAGTATAAGAAAACATATTGACAGAAATGTAAGGAAAAAAGAGATAATTCCAATCATAGCATAGACCTGTCAGTAATTCATAAATTTAGCACGTAAGAATTAGATAAACTACAGAAGATTTTAATAGCATTATTAACAAACTTGACCTAATGAACATAGACAGAAAACTGTCCCCACCAACTGCAAGGTCCATAATTTTTCCTGGCACATGTAGAACATTTATAGCGAAGGACCAAATACAAGTTCACATGGTAAGCCCTAATAAATTTTGAAGAATTGAAATTTTACAGAGCTTGGTTCCAACGGCAACATAATTAAGCAAAAAATCATTCATAAAAATGAGTAGAAATAAAAAAAAAATACACCTCAACATAATAAGTGGATTAAAGAAGGAGCTATAAAATAGAAATTAGATAATATTTTGAATTGAGTGATTGTAATACTAGTATATGTTTAGCTGCTTGTGGAATGTAATTAATACATTTTATAAAGGAAAATTTTAAATCTTAAATATATATTAGCTAAAAAGAGTGCTTGAAATTCATGAGCTCAGCATTTGTCACAAGAAATTAGCAAACAATCAGCAAAATAACCCCTTCCCACACAAAAAACTATAAGGAAGGAAATAAAATACAGAAATAAGTAAAATAGACAATAAATGGAGAAGTAGTAAGAGAATCAATAATGGAAGAATACAGTTCTTTGAAAAAAAAATACAATAGTGACAAATGTCCAGTGAAATGCATAGAACAGCAACTTAAAAAGGAAGAGAGCCAATAACAGGAATGAAAATGTGTTTCCACTACCAATGTTGTAGTTATTTTATAAATAATAAGAGAATATGAACAACTCTGTTCTAAAATTTTTGAAACTCTAGAGCCTAAGCTGATGACCTCATTTCTTACTTCACTGAGAAACTTGAAATAAATCACAAAAGAATTTCCACAGACCTCTGCCACCCAACTCACTCCCTGTAAGACCCATCTTTGCACCCACAAACTTCCTGTCTGTTAATATAATGAACTTATCCACGCCCCTGTCTAAACACAATCCCTCCATTTGTGCACTAGATCCTATCCCTCTCTCCTACTTAAGGGCATTGCTTTATCAATTCTCCCCTCCTTGTTATATATTTGATTTTTTACTCCTTACCAGGTTATTTCCATGAGCATGCAAACATATGCGTATTTCTCCATCCTAAGGGGAAAAAAAACCCCTCTCTTTGCCCCAAATCTCCATCTACCCATTTCTTTGCTTCTCTTTATAGCCCAAAGTTGAACCATTCCTCTACTCCCATCTTTCTCCTCTCACTCATGCTTTTCTCTTAACACTCCTCCAACATAGCGCTCGTTGGGGTCATCGAACGACCTTGCTAAATCAAATGGTCAACCTCTGCCCTCATCTGACTGAACCTATCAATAGCATTTGACAGAGTAAGAGTGTATTTTTCCTTTCTTCTTGGATGGGATATCTAAAAATTCTTTTCCTTTGACTTCCATGATAGCATAGTTCCCTAGTTCTCTATCTGCCTCACGATTTCCTCATTCCCTGTCTCTTTTGCAGACTCCTCTTCTCCCCAAACTCTTAATGTTGGGGTTCTTCAGAGTGAATCCTTGGTCCCTCTCTTCTTATTTTTATGTACACTTACTTCCTTGATAACCTCATCCAGACAATTAACTTTAAATACCATTTATAAGCTGAGGACTCCCAAATTTGTATTTCCAGCCCAGACTTCTCTTTCAATGTCAAGATTTAACTATCTAGTTGACAATGCTACTTGACTGTCTAATAAAAACCTTAAATTCAACATGTATCAAAATGAACTTGGGATTTTATCTGCCGAATATGCATTAATGAATGCATTTCCAGCGACACATGTGAAAAAAATTCGAAGCCAGTTTTATCCTCCTCCCCCAATCCTTACACCTCACATATAAACCATCAGGAAATCCTGTAGCCTCAACCTTTAAAATATATCCAGAATCTAACAACTGCTTACCATTGCCACTGCTACCAGCCTTCCCTGAACCACCACCATCTCCTTCTTGGATTATTGTAATAGCCTCCTAACGAGTCTCCCTGTTTCTATGTTTACTAACTTATAGTCTACTCCCAACTCAACTGCCAGAGTGGTCCTTTTAAGGTGTAAGTCCGATCATGCCAAGTCTCTGCCTGAAACTCTACAATGGCTCCCCAGGTCACTCAGAGAATCCAAAACCCTTCAATAGTTGACAGAGCCCCACATGACCTATCCCTATTCCCAAATATTATCCACGAGATAGCCACATAGCTAATACCCTTTATCTCTTTTAACGCTTTTCTTAGCTGTTGTCTTTTCAGCAAGACCTGTTCTTATCACCCTACTCCACTACAACCTCCCAATCCATCTTTAGATCTCCCTATCCTCCAAACCTTGTTCCATTTTTCTTTATTCCATAGTACTTTTCATCTTCTAACACACTGAATAAGACTTATGGATTATGTTCAGTTATTCTTTTATGTCTCTCCCCGCTAAAATTTACACTTCCCGAGAGCAAGGATCCTGGTTTGTTTTGTTGATGTGGAACTGTGCCTGGCACATGGTAGGTGCTCAATAAATATTTGCTAAGGAAATTAATATGTAAAAATGTAAATTCCTACAAAAGTCAAATCCATCAATATATTTATTCCCAACAATGTTTTTAAAAGGACAACAACACATCATGACCAAGTTAAGCTTGTCCTAAGAATACAAGGTGATTTAACATTAGAAAAGTCAACTGATATAATTAACCATTATTTTCTTGCGGAAGATACATCATATTATTTTCTTGATAGATTAAAACACTGATAAAATTCTGCACCTATTTATAATAATAATTTAGAAAATACTTTAAAATAACTAATAGAAGGAAACTTTCTTATGTTTGTCAGGATATCTAAAAATTCTTTAAAAATGAAAGGTTTCCCTCTGTTTGGGATCAGACAGGGATATCTACTATCATCACTTTTATCCATCAGAGGGTCAAGCTGAAGTAGTAAGAAAAAAAAAAAAAAAAAGAAATAAAAGGTATTAATATTGGAAAGTAAGAAACAAAACTGTCATTATTTGTAAATGATATGATAATGCATATAGAAAATGCAAAAGACTATCCAGATCAATTATAGAATTAATAAAAGAATCATCAAGGTTGATACGTGCAAAATTAACATACATCATTTACTTGTACTTTATGTGCTAGCTACACACAACCAGAAAATAAAGAAAAAGGATACCCTTAACTTGAATATACAGCAGACCTAAGAATAAATCTAAGAAAAGATGTGCAAAAGATCTTGTGTGTGTGTGTGTGCGTGCAAAAGATCTTTATGGAGAAAATAATAAAACTTTATTGAACATTAAAGAAGACCTACATAAGTGGAAAGCTGTACCATACCATGTTCATGGTTGGAAGATTTGGTATCAATTAAACATGTCAATTCTCCCTAAATGGAACTGTAGTCTTTTCAATCCTAGTAACAATTAAATCAGATTATCTATTGAGATTGATTCACTGCTTCTAAAGTATAAGGAAATGCAAATGACAAAAAAAAAAAAATAACCAAAACACTCTTGAAGGAAAATACAAGGGGTGAATTTGTCCTTCCATATGGTATAAAGTTACAGGAATTAGATAGTGGAAAATACAAGGGGTGAATTTGTCCTTCCGTATGGTATAAAGCTACAGGAATTAGATAGTGGAAAATAGTGGATATCTGCTCGTATAGAATGTTGATATGTGACCAGGGTGGCTTTGTGTACCAGTGAGGGAAAATGAGTTTTTCAAATGGTACTCCTGGGATAGGTAGGTAATCCATATGGAAAAAAGTAAAAGTGACCCCTCACTCATATCATACATAAAAATTGAGTCCCAGTACATAAGCGATCAAAATGCAAAAGACAACATTATAAAGCAGATAGAAGATGGGAAAACTTCAATTACCCAAAAGTAGTGAAGAATTTCTTATTCACGAAGGAAAAACTTGCTAATTTTAACTTTAATAAAATTAGGAATTCTGTCAATCAAAAGACATCAGAAGGAGACTGAAAGCACAAAACACAGAATAGAAAAAAAAATATTTGCAACCTGTATTACCAGAAAGTCAGTCTAGGATCTTGAATAGATTAAAAATTCTTACAAATTGATAAGGAAAAAACTGAGAACTCAGAAAACAAATGAGAAAAATTCCCACAGAAAGAGACAATTCACAAAGAAGGGAATAAAATGGCCAGTAGACATATGAGAAGATGCTCGGTGTTCAGGGAAACGTTACTTTAAAGCCACAAATACAATCTACATTTTACCTATCAAAAGAAAAATACAAAATAAAATGCCTAGATTCCTTTTTTAATTAAAAAAATCTACATTTTAAATATGTTCCCTTGGAAATTTTGTATTCATTTTAAAGTTTCAGAATTATCTTGTCCATGAATTATTAAAATCAATGCTGCATATATTTTTTTTTCCTTTTTTGGGTGACTTACTTATCAGAAATGAAATTACTGCATCAAAGGTGTATGAATCAAAGACCCACATAAATGGAGAGATGTTTCATGCTCATGAATGGGAAGACTCAGGATTGTCAACATATCAGTTCTTCTCAACTTGATCTATAGATTCAGTGCAGCCCCAATTAAAATCCCAGTTTTTATGGAGAGAGCGACTGATTCTAAAGTTTATATGGAGAGGCACATGACCTAGACCAGGCAACACAATACTGAAGAAGAACAAAGTTGGAGGCCTGTACTCTACTTAACTTCAAGACTTACTACAAATCTACAGTAATCAAGACAGTGTGGTTTTGGAGAAAAAATAGACAAATAGATCAGTAGCACAGAATAGAAAGCCCAGAAATAAACTCCCAGAAATATAGTCGACTGATATTTGACAAAAGAGCAAAGGCAATACAATGGAACAAAAATAGTTTTTTCAACAGATGGTGCTGGATCAACTGGGCATCCACATGCAAAAAAGATATATATATATATATATATATATGAATCTAGACAGAATCATTACACTCTACCCAAAAATTAACTCAAAGTAGATTACAGACCTAAATGTAGAACACAAAACTGTAAACCCCCTGGAAGATAACAAAGGAGAAATCTAGATGACCTTGGGTTTGGTGAGAAGTTTTTAGATACAACACCAATACATGATCCACGAAAGAAAGAACTGATGAGCTGGACTTCATTACCATTACCATTTCCTGCACTGCCAAAGACACTATCAAGAGAATGGAAAGATAAGCCACAAAGTGCGGGAGAAAATGTTTGCCAAAGCTATATCAGATAAAGGACTCATCCAAAACATACAAGGAACACTTAAAACTCCACAATAAATAAACGTGATTAAAACATGAGTCATAGACCTTAACAGACACTTCACAAGGAAAAAAACATGTGAAAAGATGCTCCACATCATATGTAATCTGAGAAATGCAAATTCAAACAATGAGATATCATTAGACACCTAGTAGAATGGCCCAAATCCAAAACACTAACAACATCAAATGCTGGCAAGGATGTGGAGGAACAGGAACTCTCACAGGTTGCTGGTGGCAATGCAGAATGACGCATCCACTTGGAACATATGCGGCCATTCCTTTTAAAACTAAACATATTCTTACCATATAATCCAGCAATCATGCTCCTTGATATTTTCTCAAAAGAATGAAAAACTTATGTTCACACAAAGGCTGTATGCTGATGTTTACAGTAGCTTTATTCACAATTACCAAAATTTGTAAGCAACCAAATTGTCCTTTGATAGGTGAATGGCTAAGTGAACTCTGGCACATTGTGACAATGAAATATTATTCAGTACTAAAAAGAAATGAACTATCAAGCCATGAAAAGACATGAAGGAAAGTTAAGTGCATGTTACTTAGGGGAAGAAGCCAATCTGAAAGGGCCATATACTGTATGGTTCCCACTGTATGAAATTTTGGAAAAGGCAAAACTATGGAGACAGTTAAAAATCAGTGGATGCCTGGGGTGAGCAGGGAAGGAGGGAGGGATGACTAGGAGGAGCACAGAGGATTTTTAGGACAGTGCAACTAGTCTATATGACACAATAATAATGAATACATGTCATTGTAACATTTGTCCAAACCCACAGAAAGTACACCACCAAGAGTGAGTCCTAATGGAAATTATGGCCTTTGGGCTGTAATGATATGTCAATGTAGGTTCATCTGTTGTAACAAATGCACCATTCTGTGGGGGATGTTGTAAGGGGGAGGCCATGCATGAATGGGGACAGGGAATATATGGAAAATTTCTGTACCTTCTATTCAACATTACTGTGAACCTAAAGGTGCTGTAAGAAATAACATCTATTTTTTTAAACATATTTTTGTAAATCTTGATTCACATCCCCAAATAGGGGTAGAGATTCCTATGGCCCAGGGACCTGACCATAAGGCCCAGAAGCTAGTGTTGGAGGAACCAAGCATGAAGGGAGATACTGGGGGTTGGGGTGGCTGGGAGTTAGGGAAACTACGTGAAGGAAGCAGGAGGAAAAAATTAAGGTGGATGTGAGAGCATTTGGCTCTTGGGGAAAGGATAATGGTCCTTCTGTAAGCAAGTCCTTTACCTCTGTTCTGGCTTGGTCCTCCTCAGACTTCTCAGAGCTACATTCTGAAAGATGGCCACACAAAGAAGAACTATTCCAAGAGGCTTTAAACACAATAATTTAACAGTACACTCCCAGTGGGATATACCATAAGGACAAAACATAAAGGGGAAAAAATCTTAACACTGGTTTCAGGATTTGCATTGTCTGGGGATGGTGAGCAAGGCATTGTTTCTCTAAGACTGTTCTGGGTCTATTGAAGGATAAAGCAAATGAATAATGGTGTGATATTCTAATTCATTTTCAGTGTCCTTGACAACCAGTTTTATTGGTGCAGGGAAAAGGCCATATTTAAGATACAAGAGGCTAAATAAACCATTTACTCCTAAATTTGAATTGGAGGTTCAATATAGTCTCATGATGTATTTTATCTTTTAAAATTTTTTTAAACTTCTTCTAAAACAATTTTCTAGTTCTGTCTACAGAAATAGCCAAGAAAATAATGATGAACCTCATAGCAGTGAATATCTTCAGCGGACAGATGGTGATCCTGCAATACCATTTCCCACTAAAAGGAAAGTGCTCCTTGGAGAAATGATTGATTCGAGATCTGGGTCAGGAAATGTACAGGACAAACCTGGAATATCTTCTTGGATCAGAAATGAAGGAAGAAGGGAAGATGGCAAAGACAACTTATTTACTAAGACACGTCAGAAGGACTTAGGAGCCAACCCGAAGAGGCCCCCTGGCTAAAGACTGAGCAACTTAAACATCATCAAAGAGAACAAGTGCAGGGGGGCCTGGGTGGCTCAGTTGGTTGAACAACCGACTCTTGGTTTCAGCTCAGGTCATGATCTCAGGGTCGTGAGATAGAGCCCTGCATTGGCTCCACGCTCAGGGGGGAGTCTGATTGAGATTCTCTCTCTCTCTCCTCTGCCCTTTCCCCGCTTGCACAAGTGCACTCTCTCTCTCAAATAAATAAATAAATCTTAAAAAAAAAAAAGAGAGAGAGAGCGAACAAGCACATAAAAATAGGTTAAAATCGGGCGCCTGGGTGGCTCAGTCGTTAAGTGTCTGCCTTCAGCTCAGGTCATGATCCCAGGGTCCTGGGACCGAGTCCCATGTCGGACTCCCTGCTCGGCAGGAAGCCTGCTTCTCCCTCTCCCGCTCCCCCTGCTTGTGTTCCTGCTCTCGCTCTCTCTCTCTCTGTCAAATAAATAAATAAAATCTTAAAAAAAAAATAGGTTAAAATCCACAAGTTCATGATGGAACAACAACATAAACAAACAAAATCAACTCAGACTCATTGACAAGTGGTTACCTTTGGGGAACACTGGAGAACCAACACATTAATATGAAGCTAATATACAAAGGGAAACAATCAAGCATTTATCCTGATGTTTCTCTGTGAACGGTATCACGGGTTAAATAGTACATGAGGGTGCATTCCTCTACAGAATTATTCCAGCTAATAAATGAAGAAGGATTGATAGCATATTATCATTTTATATCCCTCAATGAATTAATGTATCTACATATTATTCGTTAGTGGCTGCCAACATCACACAAAGAGAAACAACTAGATCCTCCACATGAAAGACCTCAACACCTCTTATAAAACCATCTTAAAAAAAATTCATCCTAAAATCAGATCCAACTATCCACTTATAAGAAATTATAAAGGACGGAGTGATATGTTAAAACACCATGGAGATATAAGAAGCAAACCCAAACAGGGAAACTCTACAGGAGGAATCAACCAGCTTTTCCATAACAACAACAAAATTGAGGGAAATAAAACGATTTAAAGAGGACACTGTAGATTACAAGAGACTTAAGCAACTTAGTCACCACTGCCAGTGGTGGGCTTTTTGGATCTTGATTCAAATAAACAATGTGTAAGAATGAAAACACAGCCATTAATGCATTTATGAAACAATTATTAATGTGAACATTGGATACTAAATAGTTGATGATATTGATGAATGACTTAATTCTTGGGATGTAATAATTATGGTTAATTTTGAAGAATCTTTATCTTTTAGAGATACATGCTAAAAATTTCATGGGTGAAATTTAAAAAGAAATAAATCACCCTGGTATTAATAGATAGGAAAGAGATATAATCTATTTCAGGAAAGTTTCATGTCCTCCCCACCTCACCCCCCAGAAGTCAGAGTTTATTCTATTGAGTCATGGATGCACAAATAGAGCCTACAAAGGAAGGTGGGACATTTTTTAAAAAGATTTTATTTATTTATTTGAGAGAGAGAGAGAGCACACACAAGCAAGCGGCAGGGTAGAGGCAGAGAGAGAGGGAGAAGCAGACTCCCCACTGAGCAGGGAGCCTAATGCGGGGCTTGATCCCGGGACCCCAAGATCACGACCTGAGCCAAAAGCAGATGCTTAACTGACTGAGCCACCCAGTCTCTTGGGAAGGTGGGACTTTTACTTCAGGCTCGGGGGAGGTTGGATGGGGAAATGGTGCCATGTTGTTCTAGTCTCATCCCTCAACACTTTGCTTTGAAACTATGCCCCTGTATTAGTCAGCTCAGGTTGCCATAACAAATGCCATAGGCTGGAGGGCTTAAACAACAGAAATATATTTTCTCACAGTTCTAGAAGGTGGGAAGTCCAAGATCAAGGTACTAACTGATTTTGGTTTCTGATGAGAACCCTCTTCTTGGCTTGCAGATGGCCACCACCTTGATATGTCCTCATATGGTAATGGTAAGAGGAGAGAGGGAGGAAGGGAGAGAGAGAAAGAGGGAGATGGGGGAGGGGAAAAAGAGAGGAGAGTGAGGGGGATGGAGGGAGGAAGGGAGAGAAAGAGAGAGAGAGATAGGGAGATGGAGAGAGAGAGAGAAAGAGAGAGGGACAGAGGGATGAAGGGAGAGAGAGAGATATCTTCGTCTTCTTATAAGGCCACAGTTTGTTGGATTAGAGCCCAACCTTATCACCTCATTTAACCTTAATTACCTCCTAAGAGTCCTGTCTCCAAATTCAGTCACGTTGGAGGTTAGGGCTTCAACTCTGGGGATACACAATTCATCCTACCACCTCCCCTTGTGGGACTCTCCTGCTCAGTGCTGGGTCCAAGCCAGTTCTCTGTGTCGGTAGCCAAGTACCTGAGAGGATCCAGCTACATGAATATTTGCTGGGCTTCATGACAGCCCATATGGCTTTGCACAGTCTGTCAGAGCTTGACTGAATTCATTAGATCAAATCAAAGAAGAGAGCTTAATAGGATACTGCTTTGTTGCTAGTTCTTTCCCTCATAAGACCACATACTGAATGGAATTAATCAGTCACATGACAGAAATGGGGAAGGTTGGGTTTTGTTTTGTTTTGTTTTGTTTTGTTTTGTCTTGTTTTCATTCAGTTTCATTTAATTTTGTGAAAGCTTCTTCTGCAAGGACCATGCACAAACACTGAACTCACCTGCTTTCAGGAGTAAGGATAACGAACGTGACACAAATCTAGCGAAACAACCACTCCTACCAGAAACACTTCACAATCGGGTGCAGTTGGAAGGTAGGGGAGGAGGACTAAGGAACAAGAAAGACAAAAGAAATAAGAAAAAGAACAGTAACAACAACAACAAGGCACAGGGCAAGTCTGGAGGACGAGGGAGGCGGTGTGTGGTGGGGGTGGGGTGAGAGCCGGCGACCGCCATGGAGGAAGGGCAGACACAGTGTTCGAGAAGAGAACCAATAACCCGGAATGACAGGGAACGGCTCAGGAGCCCTTGATGTTGGTATTTCTTAAAATAAATAGCTCCTTTTTTTTCTCTCTCTGAGCTTGAGCTTGATTTGGGCTGAGAGCGTAAAAGATTAAATCATCATCTTTCCTAATTATAAGTTTAGTGAAATATTGTCCACACTTAGCTCTTCTTTAGCCTTAAATCATGGGATAGTGTATTGTAAATGGAGAAGCTACAAGCCCCAAGTGAATAAAGTTAGCGTTGGCATTTCAGAATGATGTCAATACAACTGTGGGGGGGAATTTTATCAAAGACCCAAATGTCTTTATCTCACAATGAGCTCTTTTTAATTCGTAGGGCAGACATTGGTGGTTGCCTCCCCAATATCTATTCTCCTTTCTTTGCTAATGGAACCATGGTTTTGCTTGAATGGCAATGTGCCCCATGCTGGGGAATCAACAAGCTAAATCAATAGACTAAACAAGTTTTGGAAATCCCACTCCCCCTTGATAATGACCAAACTAGGGACTCGCAGTGAGGTATAAGGGGAAATGTGCTTATGGGCTTATGGGAGAGATTTTCTTAGCTGATAAAGATGAGATTGCCTTCCCATTTTGGATGTTGGTGTGTGAGAAGGAGCTGAGGCAGCCAGATTGTGACCAGGGGTAGCAGGCCAAGAGAACCACAGAAATACCATCGTCATGTCCTGGTGTTGTTGAGCTATAGAACAGACGCAGAAACTCCCTACCTCCAGACATCTTCATGGGAGACAATTAAATGTTTTGTTGCTTGAATCCCCACCGGCTTGCTATTCTGTCACTTACAACTAAACACACTTCACTGAGAACATGAAGTACACACAAAGCTAAAGGATATTAGCGGGACTTGGTTCAGGGATGAGCTACAAACCCTAAAATAACAGTGGTTCAAATGAGATAGAAATTTCTTTCTCTCTCACTTTAGACTCTGGGAATAAACAGTCCAGTTGGTAGAGTATCCTAGGGCCTCAGAAACTCAGAAGTCCATCCTTCTGGCTTGATGATCAGTAATCCACGACCTTATTTTCAAAGGTTACCTTATGGTCTACGTTGGTTGTTCCAGTTCCAGCCACCATATCTATTTTTCAATGAGCAGGAAGGAATAAAGAGGGAAGAATGGGCACACACATATAGTTTATGTCCGAGTCCTCAAGAGATAAAGGATCTCAGGTAATAACCTCAAACAACTAATCTATGTAAAGGAATCTGTGTAACGCATTGAAGGAGGGTCTTCCTATTTCAGAGGCCCCCACAATATGGTGCTTTGGAGGGCCTTGACCAGAGGCAGGGCTGCCTGGGTGGGGGGGGGGGGTTGGGGCCCGCTCTGGTAGGTGGCTGCTGCAGGTGCCGTGGTCCCATCCCGTCTTCTGCAAGCAAGGGGCATTTGAGAAGGTATGTGAATAAACATGGGTGAAATACTCTGGTGTGGAGAGGGGAGGGGTACTTGAGGTAGGAGAGTGGATCAAGAGGTCCTGGGAAAGAGGGGACTGCAGAGCCAGAGAAATATTTTTTTAAGATTTATTTATTCATTTATTTGAGAGAGAGAGCACAGGGGGAGGAGCAGAGAGAGAGGGAGAGAAGCAGACTCCCTGCTGAGTGCGGAGCACGATCCCACGACCCCGAGATCATGACCTGAGCCAAAATCAAGAGTCGGATGCTCAACAGACTGAACTACCCAGGCAGCCCCCAGAGAAATATTTTTATTATTGCTTGCAGGGTCAAATTGGCTCCAGGCCAGTGTGCATGGCACAATATGAGCTACAGAGCTGCACCTCTGAGTTATACACGATGAAGACTGAGCCATGCCGACAGGCCACAGGCATCCCCAGTGAGAGACATAAGCAGTGTTGGTTCTTCAGCTCCTGAGAGCTCACCCCACTTCCAAAAATCAACCCCTGTCCCCTGGTGGGTCCTGACACGGGCATGACTGAAGCTGAGGGGGCTCCTGGGGTCGATAGGAGACACTAAAGGAGCAGAGGTCTGGAGCCAAGCACCCCGGGGAGTCATGCTTCAACTCTCCGGAGAACAAATGAGGTGGGGCAGATAAAAACAGATTTGGGTTTGAAGCTGGCCTCATGCCCTCCCAGTTCTCCGTGAAGTTCCTCAATCTCACTCAACTTCTGATTCCTCTCTTGTAAAACAGGGTGTAACACTAGTAACAGCCGCAGATGGAGATTTCTTTTTGCTTTTCCTCCCCTTTCCTCCCCTCTCCTTGACCATCCCCAGTCTAGGTGCTGAATGGGTCTGGAGTAAGACAAAGAGAAAGGCCGAGGCTTTGTGTGGACGACTGCACTGTCCTGAAGCTTTGCCCTAGGCGGGGGTCATGTTGGCAAGAGGAGGGGGTCTCCTGCAGACGTTCCACAAGACGGCGCTGCTCTTCGGACTCGCATAAAGGCTTGCAAGCCCTTCCCAGAACACTCAGATCACTTGGGATCCCACCATGCTTCCTGCCCCCACAGGGAAGCCAACCTGTGGGGAAGAACAAGGGTAGAAAAGGCCAAAAGGATTCCGAGTGAAAGAGACAGAGGAAGAAAGACCAGAAAGAGAAGGGTCATTCAGATGCCTTCTGAACCAATGAGCTGAAAGGATCTCAATGGGGAAAGAAGTATTAAACACTGTCTTCTTGCAGTCTTTTTCCCTGTTGGATAACGGACTGTCCCTGCACATTTACACGTTTTGTGGCTTTAACTGCAGAGGCAATATTATGCTCCAGTGTATCCAAAGTACCGAGCACAGTGCCTGGCACAACCACTCCACAAATTCCAGTGACCATCTTTAGAATAGAAGAGACCTTGTCTCTTGTCTTGATCGCGCCACTAGAGAGCTGTGTTTCCTAATCGATAAAATGAGGGCTTTGAGTGGGATGATCCCTAAGTTCTGTTTGAGCTCTCCTGTCTTTGTGGGGCTGGGGCTGGGAAAATGGCGGTGGGATGCATACAACCAAGATTGGGGACACATGTTTGACATGACCTTGGCTGGTGGGAATCAGCTGGGTGGAGAGTGGAAGGACTGAGTTCCTGCTCTGAGGTCCCCCCTGAACGCTGAACCCAGAGAACCCCAGGGGCAGACCTTTCTTCTTCAGAATGGAAGTGTGTCTACTCTTCAAAAGCTCTTCTCATATAGGAAATGCCACCGGTTAAAGATTTGTTCATAAGGTTTCTCTCTAAAAGTGGAAATGTTTTTGGACAAATGGTGGTATCATCTATTCGGATGAGAATGGATTCAATCAAACTGATTTTATTTGAACCTTTAACTGACAAGAGCCACGTTTAGGAAATGGGGCCTTTGATATTAGGATGAGCAAGTGAAGGGTGGAGATGAGGCATGGTTGGGGGAGAGAAGAAGGTGTGTAGGACAAGGAAGGTCCGCATGGGTGCTTTGGCAAACTTGGCTTGGGGAGGGATGCCTAATGAGCTTCCAGACTGCACTAGTGTCCCATGGTTACTATAACAAATGACTACAAACTTGGTGGCTTCAAACAGTAGACATGTATTTTTTCACAGTTCTGGAAGCCAGAAGTCCAAGATCAAGGTGTCATCAGGGCCACGCTCTTCCTGGAGGCTCTAGAGAAGAATCTTTCCTTGCCTATTCTAGCTTCTGGGGGCTTCTGGCATCCTGGCTTGTGGCCATATTATTCCCATGTCTACCTCCCTATTCACATGGCCTCCTTCCCTGTGTGTCTTTCTGTGTCCTCTCTTCTTGTAAGGAACCAGTCACGGCATTTGGGGTCCATCCTAATCCAGGATGGTTTCATCTCAAGATTTTTAACTAATAACAACTGCAAAGACCCTATTTCCAAACGAGGTCACACTGTGAGGTTCTGGTTGGCCATGGATTTGCAGTGGGACACTATTCAACCACTGTAGAGGCGCGGCAAGAGTGGGGTTGGGGGCATCTAGGTGGTGCTGGAGAGGAGCCAGAATAAGCTGCAAAGTTAAGTCTTTTTTCTAGAGCTGTGAGGTGGGACTTGGCTTCTCCTTCCAGAAAATCTGACCTGATGGGGCAGAAGATGCATCTGCAGGTGCCGACCTATCGTGTTGAGCTCTCTCCCATCCCTCAGACCTACTGTATAGCTGGAGAACATTCTCTCCCCAGCTTGCCCCCTCTCTTACCCTACCCCTTCTCCCCTGTTTGCTTGGTCCTCCCTACAGAGGGACCCGATTCTACCTAAGACGGCTTCACAGGGATCGGGCTTAAAGTGTTTCAAAAGTGATAGACGGTGTTTGAGGGTTTTGTCCAGGAAAGAAACGACTAGTGGCATTCACTCATGTCAATGGCAGCCTCTAATTGTCTAAGTGCTTTTGTTAGTTATTGACATGACTTGAACGTGATTAGATCCCCTCAACCTCTCTACTGGGAGCACTTTTTTGACAAGGGTTCGGTCTCCCGGCTTCCTTGGTGCAACGTCTTTTTAGGCAGAGCAGAAACCCAAGGTGAAGTGCTGGATTCTTATTAGCATTTTCCAACAGCCAGGCCGGGTGCTCCTATGCAGATGGGTGGAATGCTTTCCTTTTATGTAAATGTCTGATCCACAGCAGAGCTATCTTCTGACTCCTTGCATCCTGCTCAGATCTTACAGGGCCCTTTTAAGGTAGCAACCATTTGTTAGCTGTAATCAGAGAAGCTGGCCTCCTTCTATCAAGAAGTTAAAATTCTGACATAGCCCTAAAATTTCTTGAGACAAATAGTTCATCTATTTTCAGTTTGATGGTACGTTAGTAGTGAGTTGTTTTGTTTTTTTTTCCTTGCGTATGATAAAAGATCAACTCAAACTAGCTGAAGCACGAAGAAGGATTTGCTAGGATCCTGGGGTTTCTGACATAATCAGAGGAAACCAACAGCCTGACTGTGAAGGGAATAAGGATGGGGCTCGACTCAAGGAAAAACCGGGAGAGCCTTGAACTACCACCGGGATTTGTGCTTTGTCTCTGCTTCTGCCCGCTTGGTCGACCTCATTATCACAACAGACGAGCCCAAATTTGACATCTTGCTGAGGCCACAACCAGAGCAGAACTGATTCACTCTCTCTCGGTCTCACAGTAAAATAAAATGCCAAGGTAGGGCTGTGATTGGATGGGCTGAGGCAAGACCATCACTCCTGGATCCAAGGGCCACAGGGATCTGGAAAAGTCCTTTGCTTTGACAGTGTATGAACTTATATTGAGGTCATCGAATCTAAGTCACCTCTTCTTTTAGGGTGATGCGAATCGTGCTGGTTTTGCTGTGCACATGTCTCTTTTTGAAGAAATGATGCTTTGAATACTATGGTGTTCGTCTCCTTTGAGAGAACCTTGTGGAAATATCCATCCCGGCAAAAAAGTCTGCTCTGCCAAGTTTATTAAAATGGGTCATATATTTTGTTTAAAATTCTGTGTTAAGTGCTATTGTGTGAAGAATATTTAGTGCTGTGGATATAGATTCAACAGACACTACAATATTGTGTCTAGCGAGAAAAACTTGCTAAAAAGCCTATCTTTCGTTTGTTGAGGAACTAAAGCTGAGATTTAAAAGGGGCAGTTGAGGGGCGCCTGGGTGGCTCAGTCGGTTAAAGGTCTGTGTTCAGCTCAGGTCATGATCCCAGGGTCCTGGGATTGAGTCCCACATCAGGCTCCCTGCTCAGCGGGGAGTCTGCTTCTCCCTCAGCCTCTGACCCTCCCCCTGCTCGTGCTCTCTCTCTCAAATAAATAAATGAATGAAATCTTTTTAAAAAGATAAAAGGGGGGGGTGGGCCTGGGTGGCTCAGTCATTAAGCGTCTGCCTTTGGCTTGGGTCATGATCCCAGGGTCCTGGGATCAAGCCCCGCATCGGGCTCCCTGCTCTGCAGGAAGCTGGCTTCTTCCTCTCCTGCTCCCCCTGCTTGTGTTTCTTCTCTCACTGTGTCTCTCTGTCAAAAAAATAAATAAAATCTTAAAAAAAATTTAAAAAATAAAAGGGGGCAGTTGATCAAAGCAGCTCTGGACTATGTGCCCATATTTTAAAAATAAAAATATCAGCAATAGGTATCACCATCCTTTAAAAAGAGAGATGTTGATTGCAACAGAAAAACAAACCAGATTCTACCACTAGGCTCAGCTTTGTTGCACTGAATCACCATTTCATGGAGCAGAATTCTTCCCTCTCCTGTGCATTCCACATTCCTCGTTCCTTGGAGTAGCTAGCACTTCCTTCAGGAATACTCCTTTGCCCCCTTTGAAGGATGAGAACAAAGGCCAGAAGACTAAGCAGAAAGCTCCATCTCTTGCTGGGATACAGCACAGAGCATGAGACTTGGAAGCAAACAGCCCTGGCCCCAGATTTAGACTTGGTCCCTTACTGTGTGATGCTGAGTAGAATATAAAGTTTAGATTTTTCTCATTTGTAAAGTTGAGATCATTTTACACAGCGTTGGTTTGAGTATTAAAGGAGATGCTCTATGTAACGTGCTTGGCACATGATTACCTGGCAAGAGTTCTGTTTGGTCCCAACCATACCCTGACCTCACTCCCTTTTCTGGGTTGTCCCAGTCTCTCTCCTTGGTCCCCTGTGAGCCCCCAGCACAAGGCAGGGAGGAGGGGCATTGAGGAAGAGCCACACTCATGTCAGCCTTACTTCCAGTGGCATCACTTAACTGGAAGCTTCTCTCTCTCTCTCTCTCCTGTTTTCCCATGAGCACGGGGTCATTTCCGGGTTGGCTGGCCTCACACAGAGAGAGCACCACCTGATATGGAGTGTCCTCTGTCTTATGTATCCAGATGCCCCACTTGGGGTGAGAAGCTTGTCTTGAGCAGAGTATTATGCTCTTTCAGAAGCTGTGACTTGGACGGTGTTCCAGTTCTTTCTTTCCACCATCCGTACTTACCTGTGTGCTCATTCCAAGTACCCCATGTTCTTTGGAGAACATGTCTTAGAAAGAGGAAGCAGTGTTTGTGTAAAAGCATCAACAGCAGACTGAGGGACACTTTGAAGCAAGGGGATTGGCTAACCCTTTCCATGGCTGGCCCGGTCCCTGGAGGGTGACAGCAAAGAGAATCAAGTGGTGATCAGAAATAGTGCCATCTAAACCCTCAGGCACCAGGATCCTCATCCAAGAAACTGCTATGAATGTCAAGTGCATCACATTTGCTGAGGCAGGATCAGAGGACAGCCAAACTCTTGGCCACTGCCAACGGAAGGATAATATATTACCGTTGTTTTCTGTGCTCATTAATATCCAGTTTTCCTGAGGGGACATTTATCCCAGTGCTAGAGGGAAGCAAAACATGTCTTTAGCCTTCTCTGGCTCTGGGTCTCAAGCTTCGTTTTACAGCAGAAGAGTCCAGACTCATTCTAATGGTCTATCTCTGTCAACATAAATGTCAGAAAGAAGAAGCCGGGTGGCAGCACCTGTGGATAGAGGAGGATGAACATGGGATAGAATTTGACCCTCAAAAATCCTGCCCTTTCCAGAGGAGCTGAGAGGGATCGTAGTGGCCGGCTGCCTCTGGAAATTCTGATCAGACTTCCTGAGAAGTTGCACAACCACTGAGTGGTGCTTCGGAGCTGGACCTGTCTTTTGCTGAATACCGTATATTATTCTAGCTGAGGACTCAACTGCCGGGCCCAGGGCCAAGGACAGTCCTATTTCTGTTGAGAAGAGTCAGGAATGCTTGCCATTTAATTCTGTCTCAGATAACATTCAGATGCTTTAACCCATAAAATAAATCCAATTCTTTGAAGTCTGATGTGTGTTTGGATCTTTATATAGAGACAATGGGAGCTATATTTCATTATTGGCTTTAACAGAAAAAGCAGGGACTAAATGTCTGTAAGATGAAGACTGTAGCACCCTTTTAAAGCCTGTAATTGTCTTGAAATGCACCAGAACTCAATAAAATAATAAGGTAGGTTTTACAAATTCTAAAGACAACACTTGGACTGATAGTTATAAATACTGTTCAAGTGCGCCTAACTTTATCTCTCAATTAGCAAAAGATAAGAAAACCACTTCTGATTGCTTTAGATCCAGACCAGGAATGAGTAGCCACAGAATGAGATGGGAGCTTCTCCAGAGCGCGCGGCTCATGAATTTGTCCAGAGCGCCACCTCGTGGAGAGATCGGTGCCGCTGCAGAAACGGCAGGGAGGGAGAGCGCAGTGAGTTTAAGAGCAGTGAAAAGCCTTTGTGGCCTCATTCTAAAATGATTTTTCTAATGTGTCCATCTATATTTTGCCTCGATAAATACAGCATCGTGAACATAACCAACCATTTCTTAGGCAAATCGGAATGATAGTGCTTCACGGTCATCCTTTAGAAAAATCAGTTCCCTAGGTGGAGAATCAGTTTTCTAAGTTAGTAGCGCAGACAGCTAGAGATCGTCACAAACGCTCTCAGCCTTTGTTACACGTGTTTTTAAGAAGTCTTTTGTTTTCATGCAGTTTCCCTCTTAATGACATAGAGTTGATGCTACTGGTTAATGAAGTTATAGGTTATAGATAATCAAGTGTCCTATGTGTGTGTGTGTGTGTGTGCATATTATACATATCATATTCTGTGCATATATATTGAAGCATTCAGTGTGTTTGCTACCCAAACCTCCCAGCTGTGCGCTCCCTGACGGTAGGAGTCCCTGCATATGGGCCTCTACACCCTGAGTGCCTAGCATAGTGCTCCCACGCCCGGGGATGTAAAGCAATGGTTCTCAACTTTGGTTGTGTTTTGGGATCCTCCGGGAAGCTTCCGAGAACACTGATGCCAGGTGCCACCCCAGAGACTCTGATTTCATTGGTGTGTAGAACGTGCTGGGTATTGGGAATTTTAAAAGTTCTCCAGATGATTCTAATGTGCAGTCAGTGTTGGGAACCACTGATTTTAGGAGTAAATTCTCCAAGTGACAAAATGGCAGTACCTCACTTCTCATAGGTGGTAGAAGGCGGCAAGAAGAAGGAAGTGGGGGGCGCCTGGGTGGCTCAGTAGGTTAAGTGTCTGTCTTCCCCTCCGATCATGATCTCAGGGTCCTGGGATCGAGTCCGGCATGGGGCTCCCTGCTCAGCGGGGAGTCTGCTTCTCCTCTCCCCCCCCCTCTTGTGTTCTCTTTCTTTCAAATAAATGAATAAAATCTTTAAAAAAAAGAAGAAGGAAGTAGGTAACACAGAAGCCCCCGGGGACTTGCCCTTGAACACATCCCCTGGTGTGACAGTAGAGCATTGTGGGAAATTTTCTGGTCTTAACATCACAGGTAGTTGGGATGAGAGAACAGAAGAGTTTGAGGGTATTTTAAGGTTCCAGAATTAAACATCACCTCCGGCACTGGTTTATAGACTATCACATAAACAATCAATTCACCAAAAAAAGGAAATGAATTAATAAAAATATATTTAAAATGTTTAATTTCAGCAGTAACAATATGAGGGCAAATGAACATTTCTTCCTCTTAATTACAATAAAAATTATTTTGGTAATACTCAGCGTTGGGTCAAGGATGATAAAAATGTTTACCCTTTGACCTCATCATGCCCCTTCTGAGAATCTATTATGAGGAAACAATTCACAATGCATCCACTACATGGATGAAATAAATGTGCACCATGGTTATCTAATAGTGCAATATCAGAAACAGCCAAAATAAAGCAGGAGAAACGTTAGCAAAGATATGTAAGTGGTCTGTTCACTGGGTGGAATATTATACATCCACTATAAATATTGATGGAAACCGAAATGCTGCACATAAAAATGTTTGTGCTCCAATGCTAAATAAATCATGCTATAATACTGTTTGCAAACTATGATTTCCACTGGGTTTTTTAGAAAGTCATATTCAATGCCAAAGCATTCCTCTCCTGGGAACACTTATTCTGACACACCAAACATTTGCTTTCTAGGTTGATTGGCCTACGATGGCTTCATTTTCGATTCAGGTCTTTGATAAACTGTCTATCCTTTGGGGGCACCTGGGTGGCTCAGTGGGTTAAGCATCGACTCTTGATTTTGACTCATGTCATGATCTTGGGGTTGTGGGATCGAGCCCCACATCCGGCCTGTGCTCAGCGTGGGGTCTGCTTGTCCCTCTCTCTCTGCTCCTCTCCCCCCTCCTCAAATAAATAAATAAAATCATTAAACTGTCTATCCTTTGACTTTATTACAAAGGTTATTAACTTATTATTTTAACATTTTAAAAAATTAATTCATTTATTTGAGAGAGACAGAGAGAGAAGAGAGGGAGAGTGAGAGGGAGAAGTAGACTCCCCACTGAGCAGGGAGCCTGAAGCAGGGCTCGATCCCAGGACCCTGAGATCATGACCTGAGCCGAAATCAAGAGTCAGATGCTTAACGGACTGAGCGCCCAGAAGCCCCAATTAACCTATTATTTTAAAAATGATAGAGTCCAAGTCATTTCCTACATTCCATCAGAGAGAATGAAGATCATTCTAAACAGATGGGAAGCAACCCTAGAGTGAGGTCATAAAAAGCGGCTATTTGGATTTTAGGACTGTCTATTTTATTTTACTCATTGTTTATAATTGTGGTAAAAAAAAAAAAAAAAACCCTGCGTAATGTAAAACACACCAACTTAACCATTCTAAAGTGTGCACTTGTGTTAAGTATACTCACGCTGTTGTGCAATAGATCCCTAAAACTTTTTCATCTTGCAAAACTGACACTCTGTGCCCACTGGAAGCCATCTCCCCATCTCCTCGACCCCTCGGTCCCCAGCCCCCCACCCCCAACGTCCTGCTTTCTGTTTCTATGAGTTTGGCTACTCCAGATACCTCATGTAAGTGCAATCATATGGTCCTTGTCTTTTCATGACTGGCCTATTTCTCTTCAATAATGTCCTCAAGGTTCATCCATGTGGGGGCATATGTCAAAATTTCTTTCTTTCCTAAGACTGATAAGACTAATTTGATTACTTGTTTTCTTTAGCCTACAAATATGCTCAATAATCCCATCTCATAATAATAGAAATAACAAAAACAATGATTTCCTCTCTTAGATAAACCCTCAAACTTATGTTTTTCTTCTTCATTATCATCACAGAGCCTTAACTACCCTGTGCTCAGTCCTCTCCTCTTCGGGATCTGGTTTGTAGCTCACCACTCTTCTAAAACTATTTCCTTGAAGAGTGTTAGAACTTTCTGGAATTATTAAAAAAAAAAATTCTTCTATAACATGATGCACTCACGGGAAATCTACTTCTATTTCTTGGCTTATGTTTTCTTCCAAATGAGGTTCTTTGTCCATGCTCTGCAGCTCCCTTCTTTCCCCTTTTAATTTGCTTTTAGTTTAATT
The DNA here is from genome assembly GCF_002201575.2 of Neomonachus schauinslandi. Classification (NCBI taxonomy): domain Eukaryota; kingdom Metazoa; phylum Chordata; class Mammalia; order Carnivora; family Phocidae; genus Neomonachus; species Neomonachus schauinslandi. Next base: position 135,657,674 of record NC_058410.1, on the reverse strand, counting down.
TTGTGTAGGTTTGTTTTTAGCCATGGGACACTGGGAGAGCAGACAGAAATTACTCATGCTTTAAGCAGACAGCTCTGCTCAGACATCCAATTGCTCTTCTAAGGAGTTCTACTTGACATGTTCCTCACCTTATTTTGAGGCCAGTTTTAAGGCTAGGTGTTGCTTTCAGTTCAGTTTTCTGTAGCCTGGTGGCATGAAGAGGGATGGAGGATAACATCCAGCCTGGGGCTAACATCTCAGCCTGGGTGCACAAGTTCTGAAAGTGTTTTGAGATTTTCTCAAATGTAACAGGGCCCACTTGACCCAGCCAGGGGGACAACCAACCCCCATCATGCTGGATTCATCACCCCAACTCAACACGACATCTTGGAGGGTGGGAAGCCCTCTTTGTCTTTCTAGCATCTTTCCAGGACCCAACAGAGAGAAGGGCTTCTAATGTGGAAGACTTTTCCACAGTTTGTCCAGGGATGCCAAAGCCATGTGCTTGGTCTACTTTTCCACAGATCGGAAGTGAGAAGGCTCAAGATTTCATCAGCTCATTCATCTTCTTTCCTCTGTTAGTGTTTCCGGGGGAGGAGAGAGCTGTCTGGAGCCACACGGATGGCGCCACCCCAAAACTGTTTGATCCTTCCTCTGCGTCTCTTTTTCAAAGTGTATGACATGGTGGTCTCTTTTTTCGTGTTTGATTACGCCTGCTAAGTTTGTATTGTTTACTTTTGGCTTTTGTGTTTGTTTGCAATGTTTTGCTCATTGCTTTAGCAACTGGGGAGAGATTCTAGAGTTGCCTTTGTGGGGTCATCTGTGCCTGGAAGGCCAATGGCAGCGTCCTCATTATGAAACGTAATGGTCTTTTCTTGGTACACATCCCCCACCTCCTCAGCATTTTAATGCAGTTGACTATGCCCATATCTGACCCAGGTTCTGTGATATGCTCCTGTTTGGCCCTAGGACTTCTTTTTTGGACTCCATCACACTAAAACGAAGCTCTCAGACCACTTGTCAGTTCTTAGTGCTGGTTGCACGTTAGAATCACTGAGGGAGCATCACCCGGGAAATCTAATTAATTGAGAGCCCCGGTCTCTGAATAGTGATGGCCCCACCCAGCTCTGATGCTGTAAGGTTGTCTTCCACTCTAAAGAAGGCGGGTGGTACTTACCAGAAATCCCCACAAAGTGCAGGTAGTTGAACAACTTTAGCCCCAGGGGAGAGTCGATGAACAGAAAATGCAAAACACAAAGGAGCCCAAAGCAGGATACTGATTGTGTTTGCTAAGTCGAGAGTAGGACCTAGAAGTTATAATTTTAAAAAGCCACCCAGATAATTTTGGTCATCGGTGAGATTTGAGAACTGGATATCTAGAGATATTCTTATATCCTATAAACATGAGGTTTCAGAAAGGTCTTTCTAGCGAATCCTGTCCCACTAAAATGCATGCCCCTGGCTCTTGCTTTCTTCTGGGCTGAGCTATTTGGATCTATGCAGCTTCAATCTGTCCTTCTACACCCCCCTTCAGCTTCCAAACTGTTACTAGGACTGTGCCTCTCAAATTTGAATATGGATCAGAATCAGCCAGACACCTTGGTACAACACAAATTCCCAAGCCCCATGGCCAGAAATTCTGAAATCTGACTCTGAAGTCTGAGTTTGGGGCCAGAATCTGGATTTTTATCAGGTTCCCAGGTGAGGCCGCTGCTGCCAGTGTGGCCCACGCCTCGGGAAGCACTGTAGCCCCGCAATCACCCTACAACGGATTGGTGCACTCGTCCATCACCGGAAACCCTTCCGTGTTTACAGGATAAAGTCCAACCATTGAGCAGGGAATGCAGACACTTCAGTTTCTCGGGGACGTCTCTCTCTCCTCGGCGTCTCTCATTTGGGCATGGCAAACTTATCCCTGTTCTACCACCAATGTGCCTGTTACTTTCACACTTTCAGATTTTGCATATCTCCTCCTCTGCCTGGAGTCTTTCCCTCCTGCTTCTATATTGGGTAGACTCCCACTCATCAGTCAAGATTCTGCTTAAATGTCATTTCTCCATGAAGCCATTGCAGAGCCCTTCAGTAACACAATTTCTCTCTTCGCTCCTCTGTGCTCTGATTTACAGTGCATCACATCACCTTCTGATGATCCATTTGCACATTTCTCTAATGCCTTGTGAGCCCTTAGAAATAAAGCTCAATGTATTCTCTTTATCCTTGTCTTCTGTGTATCCCCGAGACCTGGGCTGGTGGCCAGCACAAGACACATGCTAAATGAACACTTGCTGCATGAAATACTGGACAGTTAAGGGCAAACTATAGAAGCAAAGGGTCAGTTGACTTTTCCCTTAAGGCATAAAAATACAATGAAAAGATAGACTCACTCATTAGATGGGGGTTGGGCAAATCAGCTAGAGGGCCTGGAAAACATTTTCAAGGCTGGACACTATGGACAATATGCAGATTTCCAGAAAGAATTCCCTTAGACCATTGTCTGCTCTACATGGAATTTAATGCTACTTTCCCCAATCCTTCCCCTGCCCCTCCAGAAAGGCGTTAGCATTTTAAATCTGATCGGTGCTAAAGAGAGTTTGGGTGTGGTCTCACTCTTTGGAGCCAATATAACTGCCCCGTTATTTCAGTGACAAAAAGCCAGAGACATGACTTGGTAACACTCTCCCCATTTGAAATATAGGACACGCTGTAATTTGGAGGATAGAGACCCAAGGTTGTTCCTTTTATTAAGATTAATGCAAGTATCTTAGGGATGAAAGACACTACACCGGCCACAGAAGAAATTTAGTGTCATTCAAAAAAAAAAAAATTACACTCATCTATTCTCAGGTTTCTAAAACATGGGTGAAGCTGGGGGAAACCCTATCTTTATAGATGGTTTTAAGGGTGAGGATGTTTTCCGGTCACTGTCGGGTATTTTATAAAGCATGCCATTGTGTTCAGCCTTGCAGAATTTATGCCATTAGGTCTTGTACACTCAGGTAAGAGCTGGCTCAAGGAAAGGGAATTGTTGTTGGCAGAGCGTAGGCCGATAAATGGTTTGCAAAGACATATGAGTTGGTTTGTCCTGAGTTTTAATCTTTCCTTTCAGTAAAACCTTGACCAAGGACTTGGAGATCTGCCTGAGCTTGTACTTTGGAAGGGCAAAGTACTATCCATCACGAGCAGTGGGTGGTATTTGTGTGCCCAGAGATATTCTGGGATTCTACCCCTAATGCAAGGCAGAGTAATCTTTTGTTTCTCCGTCCTTCGACAAGTTGGTATTGAGCGCCGATCCCGTGCCAGGGGCTCCCGTTGGCCCCCGGGGATACAGCACACAGATACAAAGGTCTCTGCCCACATGGATCTTGCACTCTAGTTGGGAGGCAGGCAATAAACCAAATCTGATCCGTGTATGTGTATGGGGTATGTGTGTGTGTAAATCACCATGGAGAAGAAGAAAGCTGGAAGCAGGCTAGAGAACTAGGAGAGCAGACGGCCTGTAGTTTTCCACCACGGGGTCAGGGAAGAGCTTGTTGGCCCCAAGGAGGTGGAGGCGTGGTCCTGCGGCTGACCGGGGGAGGAGCCTCCCAGGCCAAGGGAACATGCCTGGGGTGCTGAGGAGTGGGGAGGTACTAGTGAGCCTGGAGCTGAGTGAGTGTGGGGAGTACCAGAAGATGAGGTCCAGAGAGCATGGGGTGGGGTGGAGGCCTCTTCATACATGGCCTCGCAGGCCATTGAAATGATTTGGGCTTTTATTGGGTGTGCCAATGGGAAACCTTTGTAATGTCAATTAGAAAAAGGATAGGCTCTCTTTTGTGCTTTAACAGGGTCACTCTGGCTCCTGTCTTCAGAGTAGACAGGAGGGAGATAGGGCAGACGCAGGGGGATGGATGAGAAGGCCATGACAACGATTCTGCTGAGAGATGAGTGTGGCTTGGACAGAGTCTCAGTGCAGAGGTGTCAGACTCACCAATAGACTCACCAACGGGATCTGTGAATGGACGGGACAGAAAATGGGAGGGAAGGAGAGAAGTCAAGCATGACGTCTGGGTTTGGGACCCAAGCCATGGAGGTAGAGCTGCCATTCATTGAGACTGGAAGGGCGGTGAATAAAGCCGAGAGAGAGAGCTCTATTTGGAACGTGTGAGGTTGAGATGCTGATGAGACAAGCAGGTGGAGCCTGGTCTTAGGGACGATATCTGCGTTGGATATAAAGTCGTCAGTCATCCGCGTGTAGATGGTAATTTGAAGCCACCAGACTGGGTTTCACCAAAGGTGATGTGGGTAGGAAAGAAAAGAAGCCCAAAGGAAAAGCTACATCCTGGACTAACAGGAAGAGATCAGGGATATGAGGAAGTCAAGGAACTGAGAAGTAGAGGTGTGAGAAGGATATCCACGCAGATATTGAAATCGCCAACAACGGGGACAAGAAGAGTGTTGGAAAGTGTGATAGTGACCCAGGAGCTAAGATAGTCGAGGGACAGACTATCCAAAATTTTGATTATTTATGCACTCAAGCAGAATGACTGAAAATGTAAAACCCAGTGAGTTGCGGATTGACTTCGATTAATTATCCTTTAGCGCCACCTGCTGGACACAGGCCAAAGCAATAACTATAAGGATGACGCCTCTAAGGACAGTCTTCCGTGTGATTTTAATAAATGTCATGGCAGGAGAAAAATAGAAAAGTTCTCAGTGCACTGTGATTAATTAGATAATCACTTTGGCATTTCACCGGAGATAATCAGTTTCACAGAGTTTGGTTTCTGAAATACCTAGAGAAGAAATAGAAGAAAGAGGAAGGACATAAGAGGGAAGCCGAGTTTGGGGAAGACTAACCAACAGGCACCCAAAGGGATAAAAGAAAAGGAAACAGGAATAAGACAGAAGAGTTGTCTCTCCTATAATTTGGCCTTCGGGGAATATACTATCCATTCTCTTTTTTCATATGTACATGTCTTTCCCCCTACCCCACCCTACCTCTGTTCATTAAAGTTTTCTGTAATCAGATACTCCATTTAAATATTACTAGTGACATGCCCACCCTACCACTGAACCTAATACAGGTCCAGGTGAAGAGTAAATGTTTAATATTTGCCAAATATCAGAGTAAGAAGAAGCATTCAACAGTAAACCTAGTTGTATAACCATGTGAATATACTTAACATACCATACCATGCCGTGCACTCAAAAATGTTAAGATAATAAAGCTTATGTATTTTTTTTACCACAATTAAAAATTAAAAAAATTTTAAGGGCAATATGAAGGATCCTTGCACCAGTGAAATATCTGGAATCTTGACTATCAATGTAATATCCTGGTTGTGATAATGTATGACAGTTTTGCAAGATACCTTGATACATTTCTTTATCCCTTAAATTGGTGCTAGTTTGGCTATATATACATATATACGTATATATATATAATAAGAGACTAGGAAAACAGGCTTAAACACCTAATTCTGTAATGGAGCTCTAAAAAAAGAGGCAATCCTTTAAAAAATAATAAAAGAAAATTTCTGTAAGTTAAATAGATAATGGTGGCCTATAGATTGAAAGGGCATACTGATTTCCAGACTTCATACATAAGAAAAGACACAGACTTAGGAAAAATCCCAATACAAATCCTGAATTCAAAAACGAAAGAGAAAATCATAAAACCCTCAAGCAAAAAGACCAAATCACTTTCCAAAGAAAAAGAGTCAGACTGGCCTTGGACCTCTCACATGTAACACTAGAAGATGCAAGACAATACAGTCAGATCTATAGACTTCTGCAAGAAAAAACTATAAGCCACAATCCTATACCCAGCTAAGATATCCCATTTCCCATGTCAAAGGAACTTGAAGGTAGGCATGAATTCAGAGACGGTATCACTTAAGTGGCCCCAAAGGAGGAATTTTGTCAAGGAAATGTTCTAAGCAGACCACAAACCCAAGCAGGCATGAAGATAAGGCAAGAAGATGATAGGAAACCATCATGGGCAATGGCACTTTTGATGTTTACAATCTGTATATAAGTGCAGCTATGGATTCCTGAAACAAAAGAGCATTCTTTATGGATGATTTAACAATATTAAACCGGAAGTACTAAATTATTTCAGAAAAAGTGGGAATTGGCAGAAGTAGTAACTAAAATCATCCTAAAACTTTCAATTTAAGACCAGGTGAAGAAGGGGGCACCTGGGTGGCTCAGTGGGTTGAGTGTCTGACTCTTGATTTCGGCTCAGGTCATGATCTCAGGGTCATGAGATGGAGCCCCATATTGGGCTCTGCACCGAGTGGGGAGTCTGCTAGTCTCCCTCTCCCTCTGCCCCTCCCCCCCCCACACTCTCTCTCTCTCTCTCTGTCTCGGTCTCTCAAAAAAAAAAAATAAATAAAAAGACCAAGTGAGGAAGGAGAAAAAAAATATATTGAAAAGTACTCATTGATTTTATTGAGACAATTGGGATATACTGGAGAGACGGTCAAATAGCAGCCACCTCAGGGAGGGATCAAGCTGACTGCTTGTTCAGAGGCTCCAGGGGACACTGTGAGGGTCCCGGCGTCCTCCGAGTTGGGAGCATTGCCTGTGCAGGTCTTGCTGTGCCCCTTGATCATATGAAATAGCAGGCCTTTATCAGACAGAGTGACATGAAATTGCCTGTGACTGGACCATATTGAACCTCCGAATTTTACATTAGAGAGTGGAATGTAATATTTTAGCCAAGGCCATACTCCAAGGCCGTCTATCCAGGGCATCACTTCCTTCCTTCTTGCGATATAGCATGCCACACTGGAGATGTTAGTCTTTCTAGCAACTGATTTGCAGGCCAGCAATTGTTCACCTTGGGCTGAGGACTCAATTCCAGAAGAACTTCTCTACTTCTGCTGTTGCAGCTGATGATGACTTGTTTGTGTTTTCCAGTGAGGATTTCCAGCATTCGAACTGCACAGATTACAGCAAGTTTGGAAGGATGACGGGGGAAGCAGTCCCTTCCTGGAAAATCGCACAAATGGTTCCAAGCCATCGAAGCTAATCAAGCAGTCACTCATTGCCAGGGTATCTGTGGAAACGGCAATTTCCCACATCATCAAGTTCTCTGCAATGGTAGACGCAAGAGGCAAAACGAAAATTTCCATTGCATAGAATGTAGGGAATGAAATTGAAGACATTGAAGACTAGTTGAATAAGCTAGCATTTGTACCTTGACTGCAGAAAGATTTACAATAACTTACGAAACTGACAAATTGAAACTAACCAAAACCTTCCTTAACAGAGATTAACTAAATAAATAATAGTATCTTCCAACTTTTTTTAAACATGCAAATCCCCTTGAATGGTTTAAAAAGTATTTTTAGCAGTTTTGAGTGGTATGTGAGAGAGAACTGATTTTATTTATTTACTTATTTTTAGAGATTTTATTTATTTATTTTGTGGGGGGAGCACACATGTGATCAGGGGAAGGGCAGAGGGAGAGGGAGAGAGAGTCTCAAGCAGACTCTGCACTGAGCATGGAGCCTGATTCGGGGCTCGTTCTCACAACCCTGAGATCATGACCTGAGCTGAAACTAAGAGTCGGACACTTAACCGACCGAGTGACCCAGGGAGAGAGAACTGATTTTAAATAAAAAATATTTTTATAATTTTGATCTGTATATTAAAGGCTGTGTTATAAAATTCCTTTGAAATATAATAGAATCAAGTCTGGGAGATTCTTAGTTAATAAAAAATAGTCAACTCGACAGAGAGTCTTAAGAAACAATGCCTATATACCCTAAGTAGTTTATTTTAACTTAAAATGTTTACATAGACTTTCATTTGAAGATACTTTGATGTGACACCAAGGCATGGACTGAATTCTTACACAAACCACATCCATAAGGCATTATCCGCAACCAAAGTTTTCGTTGTTTTAATTGGAGGGTGGAATCCGTACATTTTATCAAATGATGTGAGTGTAGAACCTTTGAAGATTTTTTTTTACCATCTTATCTATTCCCTTACAGACCACATTTAAAATACAGAAGCCGTTAAAAATGAAATATAATAGCCAGTACAAATGGCATTAATAGGCTTTAGGAGAAACATAACTGACTGGTAAATATTTAAAGCAAGCCTCGGGGGCAGGGGTCCTTGTTCCTGCTGGAAAGTGGCTTTGACTTGAGTGGGCAGCTTCCACAGGCATGCACTGTGTGCCTACGAGTGAACGGAAGCCCAGTGCAGACTTGGGTGAGCCTCAGAACTACTTGGCAGGCTTGAGCAGACCCAGAACGCTGGGTGCCACCTTCTGATACAGACGGTCTGGGTGGAAGGCTGAGAACTAGCATTTATTACAAATTTCCAGGTGAGGCTGGTTCTACTGGTGGGGTGTGGGGGGGGTCACCCTCTGAGAATCACAGGCACAGTCCAACCCGGGGAGTTGATAAAAATTCTCTGTGCCGTCTTTTTCCCACTTAACAAGTGAGCATTGCTGTTCATTTTAAGTTAAGCAAGGAAAAGGTATGAATTGTTGTCATGTACATTTTAGATGATCTATTGTGTTTACTTCAGGGACTGATTTGTATTACAAAAGAGGAAATTTATATATTAATTACCAGAAATTACTAGGAATTGAATTACTGCTTTCCTGCCCCTGATGTTTAGAACGATTGCACTCTGCGCTCAAAATAGCCAATTGCTTTATTTTTAGGACTATAATTTCTTGTTTCTGAATGAGGAGAGAAAAGGTTTCAGACCCTTCCCTGCAAATGGCTTTTCTGGCAAAAACACTTTGCAAATGCGGCTCGCCTTTATTCCGGATCCATGAAAAGCCACCTCAGAGATGAGATGTAATTGTCACTCTTGTTTTCTCTTTATCACATGGGCTTTTGAAGCATGCTTGAGGTCTCCATGTGCTGAACGGGAACTGTGATGACAGGAAGTCAGGAGCAGAGTCTGCAGGTGGGTCTACAAAGCTGGTTGCATCTGACCTTGGGTTACTTGCACTGGCCATCCTGCATGGAAGGGCAGAGGAACAGAAAGCGTGTGCCGGGAAAGTGAGCAAGGCAGCTTCTGCCCTCCCAGGTGTTCAGACTGTTCTGGGTTCACTGGGGAAATGTTCAAGTCATTTGACTTATCAACCTTTTAAAAACAGAAATGGAACCTGCATTCTGACTGTCTTTGGCTGTGGGAAGCCTTAGATATGTAATAAGAAAACGAAACAGTGTTACATCATTAAGAACGATGGTGCTCAAGTAGATTTATATACATGGAATGGCATGTTGTCGAGTGAAAAAAGCAAGCTGCAAAAAGAGTTTCTATAGCATGAGTCCATTTTTGCAGGGAAACAGTGTTGAGATACAGCTGGCGAAATGTCCCTAGCAGTTATCTTAGCTAGAGGGAAACACATGTTCCTAGCAGTTATCTTAGCTAGAGGGAAACACATTGGATTCCTGGTGTTTTTTGCTTCTTATGTTTTTCAGTGTTTGCTACTCCAACTTACTTACATAACTAAAAAAAAAAAAAAAAGAAAGAAGCAGCTATTATTTTTAAAAAGCAAATACGAGTGACCCAGAGAGACCCTAACTGTCCTCTCCCACAGTTTATTTTAAAATAATTAATGCCCTTTCCTGACCTGAGACGTCCTACAAGAAGGTGTGGCATCTACAGGTTATGTGAGTGCAAAGTGATCTATCCACGGATCTTTAGCATCACTCATCTTTAAAATGCAGTATTTACCGCATAATTACTACTTCAAATACTAGCTGTTTACTGGTAGGAATAAGAAACACAGAAATAGGCACAGTCATAAGTTACTGGTATCACTATAGAAACAGTCTAGGATAAATTCTATTTTTGTTCCTGTGATTGTGAAGTTACTTTTGACCTAACATAAGAATCTTACAAAGTGTATTATTTTAAATATATGTGAAATATTTTAAATATACCTTTTAAACATTATTTTAGATGTTATCCATAAGTATTCCCCCCCCCAAAAAAAAACCTGGAGGATTTATTAAATATCAAGGTTACCTTCTGTTAGACGGGACTGGATCATCTCTCACAAGGAAATCTATATGGGCATTTTTCCGTTGCCCCCAGTTAAAGTGGTTTGAGGGGCATTTACCTAATCTTGTCTTCCTGACTCATGACGTCCCGAAGGTTGTGGCTGGATTTGAGTCAAAATACCCTGGTGGTTGTTTAAAACTTTATGCTTTAAGAATGAGAAAGCCAAGGGGCGCCTGGGTGGCTCAGTTGGTTGGGCGACTGCCTTCGGCTCAGGTCATGATCCTGGAGTCCCTGGATCGAGTCCCGCATCGGGCTCCCTGCTCGGCGGGGAGCCTGCTTCTCCCTCTGACCCTCCCCCCTCTCATGAGCTCTCTCTCTCATTCTGTCTCAAATAAAAAAAAAAAATCTTTAAAAAAAAAAAAAAAAAAAAAAGAATGAGAAAGCCAAGTATGTTATTTCAACATCTAAAATTAACATGATTCCATTGGCTGTGTTTTAGAAATCTCTTTCTTTTCTATTACTCTTCAGTATAAATCATTCTTTAAAAAAAAAAAGATCATGGAAAAAGTCCCATTTACATTTGAAGTTAAAAAAATGCTTTGCAGGGATGGGTTGATAGCTCTGGGGGCATCATGCGTGAGTTTGAAGGTGGATGCCTGGCTTCCGAAGGTGGGAGGTGCTTAGAGCCTCTGAACTTATCCCTAAAGCCTCCGCTTGTTTTGGTGAGTAGTAATATACTTAGATCTTTAGAGTTGTTCCCTGGGTCCAGACGTCTGCCTCCTTTGCCTCTCTTCCCACCCTTTCAAGTGTTTCTCCCTAAGGAAATACGTAGCTAGTCATTCGGGGAGTGTGACTGGGCGTATTTGACTCTCTATATGTAGAGAGGTTTCCAAGCCAGGGTATCGGTGATGATGTCCACATCTATAGTGTGTGTGTTTTAACTCAACAGACATGTCCCCCAAGTCACTATAAATAACATAAGCAGGAGCATGAAAGTTCAAGAGAAAGTATTATTGGAGTATTTATCAAATTGGGGGATTTAATTTCCAACAGTTACTATACATTTGCATTTGATGTCTGTTTTGGTCATTTAAATTTGATTATTTACGGAGGTCTGAATGATAGCCAAATCTTTTCCTAAGTGGCCTAGTGCAGTCATTTTAGCTGCTTCGATATTTTATAAGATTAGCACATGTCACCACAAGATAATCTCCAGAGAAAAATCTCAGGACATGTGGAAAACATCATGTTGCTCACATGGGATTTTATATAAATAATATTCTATAATATTATGGCATATTCTAGATGCCATTTTAATGATCTATATGCTTCTTAGCTGCATGTTTAGTTTTTTTAAAATTTTCTTTGTGTCATGGAGGATTAAAAGTAGTACTTTTTTAAGTAGTATTTGGTATGACTTCATAAAAGTGGTATTCCCAAAATTAACATATAAGATAACGAGACCTGGGGAGTCCTGCACCAGGGCTCTCCAGGTCTCACTGTATGAAGGACACTTTTAAAGTTTCTGAAAGGTTTTGTTCTGCAATGAGTTTTGAAAGAAACCCCACCCTCCAACATCATACCTCATTGGCTGCAAGAGTCCTCAGTCCTATAGGCTATAGGAACACAATATCCCAAAGGGAATGCCTAAACAGGAGGTGCCCTGTGGTCCTCAAGTCCAATTGGCACTGCCCCCAGCTAGTGGTTCCCATCTTCTGGGGCTTTCCTGCTTCTGGAAGATGTATGGGTACATCGACTCATCTGCTAACAAAATATTTACACAGCACTTACGTGCCATTCACTTCCCGAGGGGGAAACAAACAGCCTTGTCTCTTGCCCTGTTAATATTGAGATATCTAGTGGGGGAGCTGCAAACGTATTGGGCAGTTCCAACCAAGGGTGGTAAGTGCAGAGATGAGCGGGCCAGTGTGTCAAAAGGCACTATGAGGGAGGGGCACCCACCCAGACCAGGAGCTTTGGAGGAAGTGGTCTGAGTGGAGACACGAACAACAAGAGGGCATTAGGCAGCTCACGTAGCGGGAGGGAGAGAGGGGAAGAGGGGATCTGCAGGTGCAGAGACCCCGAGGCTAGGGAGAGTGTGCTGAGTTTAGGAACTAAAAGTTCAGTGCAGGTACGTTGTGTGAGGGGAGATCCTTACCGGTGGCAGAAAGGAGTCTGGACTTTATCTTGACCACAAAAGGAGGCCAAGAGAGGGTTTTAACCAGAGGTCTATGGTTTGAAGATCAACAGAAGTTGTGATCCCATTGAATGATAGTTGGGTGTGTGTGTGGGGGGGGGAACGTGTGACAAGGGAGGGGAGATCTTCAGAATTGGATGTGGATGGTAAAGCAGAGGGGAGAACCAAGCGTAATTCCGGTAAGATAAGGGCCAGCAAACTCAGCTCCGAGTGCTCACAGGGAAGTAAGACACTGATTTTAGGGTGTCCTCCCAGCTCACCCCCTCCTGGACATCCTCCTAGCCCCTAGACCCAACAGAAGCTTTTCTTTTTTCATATGTAGTTCTTAAGAATTGGATATAGCTTGCTTAAAGCTAATATGGATGAAACTATAATTCAACCAGCTTCAAGATATGGCTTTAATCCTTCACCACACAAAGAGAGTTAAAAAGAAATAACTAAACATACAGGTAATAAGAAGCCTACAGCTCATTTAAATACATAATTCACATCCGTGCACTTCGTCTGAAGGGACCCTCAGAGGATGGGCACAGCCGAGAGCCCGGAGCCAAAAAGAAGGGCTGCATCTGGCACATTGATGTAAGCTGGGAAGGATCCATAAAGACATCTTCACGATGTTTGAAGTCACACTGGAGGAGAATGCCAACTCTATCATCTGGAAGCTAGTCAAATCTTCTTGGTTTTTTCCCCTTTCGCTAGCAGCGGCATTCCATTTACTCAGATCAGCCCTGCCGCTTACATAATCATTTCCCCACCCACGGCGCGTCCCAGTGGGGGGAGATCAGGCCGCCAGGAAAAACACGCAACAGACTAAGATGGTCACAACCAGGGAGAATGGGCGCCTTTTCATGAAATTTGGGTAAGGTGGCTTTATTCAAATGCATCATCCGCTTGGTTGTAGGACCAGTCTGACTCCACCACCCCAAGTCCTTCGTAACTGAAGTTTTTTTCATTAGAGGTTGCATTGTTCTTCTTCTTCAGAGGCTTTGCTCCCTGCAGGTGGGCTGGCTCAAACTCGGCAGAGGTCACAGTGTCGAGTCCTTTGGCAGAGGGAACCTCAGCCCCAACCGGTTCCGCTGCATCCGGATGATTGGCCAAAAGTCGGTGGCTCCTCAGCCTTTTCCTTATGTCTTCTTCTTTAGTCTGAAAAGCAGTATGAAAGAAGAAAAATGAGCCCAAATAACTTGATCATGCCTATGCCTGAAATGAACCCGTATGGCTTGTCCATTTCATCATTCAGTCACTTCACAAACATGGGTTGAGGCACTGCTGTGGAGGACAGACACACTCCCTCTGCTCCTGGAGCTTCTGGGTGGCCCTTGGTCTCTGAGCGGCCAGGTAGGAGGATGGAGACAGAGGTCGGCAGCCCACAGCTGGACAGGCTGCTTCTGACGGGATGGGGGACAGAGGGTGATGGGGACTAGGTGTCCTCTGATGGTCTGCACGGCCTCCCCTCAGCTTCCATCCTCCCCCACAATGCCTCCTCCCATCCCCGCCCCAACTGAAGCTTTTCTTCTTCCCTATGAAGAAGACTCCGTACTCAGAAGGGAACACTGCTTCCTGAGCCTACATGGATGAAACCGGCATTCAGCCAGCTTCAAGATGTTGATTTACCCCTGTGCCCCACAAAGAGAATTCAAGGAAAATTACACATACAGCACAGGAAGCATACAGTTGACTCAAATACTTGATCCCAATCTCAAAGCAGCAGATAGGAAAGGCCTATGTGAGTGCATTTCAGCAGGCAACCTGCTCAGGCGAGAGCTCGGGTACCTTCCTGCGCCTCTGCACCGCCTGCATCTTCTCTTCCAGGTCGTTCATTGTGAATGCTTTTGCTTCCTTTTTGAGCTTAAGCTTTTTCAGCCTGGCTGGCAGCTTTCTCAGCGGCGTCGTGTTTACCTGGAGGAAGACAGTTTTCAAAAGGGAGAAACAAACGTTATTCAGGGGCCGAGGAGAGATCCGGGAGAGGCAGAATACACACAGTGTAAAATGTCAGTCCTAAAAATCTACACAGGTATTTTGGCAGAGTTAAAACCACCATGTGAACACTGGGAACAACGAACTAATTCCTCAAAAAAAAAAAAAAGTCTTCGAGATGTCTAGAAAAAACAACAGGCTCTTCCTGAAACCCATGAAAGAATGTAAAGATGTTCTGGAGCCAGAAGAGGATTCAGGAGAAGAAAACATTCTGGAGAATTCTGGAGAACAAGCACAAGGCAGAGAAACGTAGCGGATGAGCGATGAGTGTGTAGTTCAAGGTAAAAAGTTAAATCTGATAATTTTGTAATATTCCACAGGCTACAAAGGCCTTCCATTTGGGATCGAGATTGGGTTTTAGTACTCTGGGTCTCAAAAAGGAGAGAATTAACAATTACTGAGCAGTGACCCTGGGCTGGCCTTTGCGTCAGGACTTTGAGAATGTTTTCATGACATTAGGAAACATCCCCGACTACTACCCTTTCTGTAGTTTAAAGCAGGGATAATGACTTTCTGATTACAATTTCTAGTTATAAAAGAGTAAAATTGTTGTAAAGGGTTTATTTATTTATTTATTTATTTAAAGATTTTATTTATTTATTTGAGAGAGAGAGAATGAGAGAGAGCACATGAGAGGGGGGAGGGTCAGAGGGAGAAGCAGACTCCCCGCCGAGCAGGGAGCCCGACGCGGGACTCGATCCAGGGACTCCAGGATCATGACCTGAGCCGAAGGCAGTCGCCCAACCGACTGAGCCACCCAGGCGCCCAATGAAACTTTATTTATTTATTATTTTTTTATAAAGATTTTATTTATTAGACAGAGAATGAGAGAGAGAGAGCACATGAGAGGGGGGAAGGTCAGAGGGAGAAGCAGACTCCCCGCCGAGCCGGGAGCCCGATGCAGGACTCGATTCAGGGACTCCAGGATCATGACCTGAGCCGAAGGCAGTCGCTTAACCGACTGAGCCACCCAGGCGCCCGTTGTAAAGGGTTTATAAAGAAAGTTTTAATGTACATACTTTTTCTTTTTAAAAATTAATTTAAAAAATGTTTTTAAAGATTTTATTTATTTATTTGAGGGAGAGAGAGAGAGAGCATGAGCAGGGGTAGGTGCAGAGGGAGAGGGAGAAGCAGAGTCCTGCTGTGCAGAGAGCCCGATGCAGGGCTGGGTCCCAGGACCCTGAGATTGTGACCTGAGCTGAAAGCAGACGCTTAACCAACTGAGCCACCCTGGCGCCCCTAGAAATTAATTTTTCATAACATACATTGGTCATGAAAAAGTAAAGCAATACATAAATAGTTTCCTAGGCTTCGGTTTAACCACCTGGTCCCCAGTCCTATTCATCAGCATGAACTAGAGTTTGGTATGTGTCTTTCCAGAATTCTCTATGCACATATATTTATATACATATGTATGTGTAGTACCTCTGTAATGTTAAGCCAAACAAATGGGATTATACCCTCACCAGACTCTGCAATTTGCCTTTTTCACTTAATTTACTACAAATATCCTTCTAGGTCAGAATATATAGATTTATGACAACCCGGGAAGGTCCCAATGAACTCTGGGGTTTCATTATAAATAAACTGATTGTTCTAGGTAATTTCTCTAAAGAATTTTAAAGACAAAAGAACTATTGATATCCATTGTAATATCTAAAAGACTGTTTCTTTATACTATAAGACTGCCCATGCTGAAAATACATCCACAGAGAAGAGGTCCAGCACAATAGAAAAAGATACCAAACCAAGACTCAGACAGACCTAGGTTTGAGCCCTGGCTTGGCCATGGTGTGTCTTGGCCTGAGTTCTTAAGCTCTGTAAGCCTTGCTTTTGTCATTTTAAAAATGACATTTTAGGGGCGCCTGGGTGGCTCAGTTGTTAAGCGTCTGCCTTCGGCTCAGGTCATGATCCCAGGGTCCTGGGATCGAGCCCCACATCGGGTTCCTTGCTCCACGGGAAGCCTACTTCTCCCTCTCCCACTCCCCCTGCTTGTGTTCCCTCTCTCGCTGTGTCTCTCTCTGTTAAATAAATAAATAAAATCTTTTTTAAAAAAAATGACATTTTAATAATACTTATATCACAGGATTTTCTTTCTTAAGGAAGTATCAGTAATCACTCAGGAAATGGTCATTACATTTCATTTAGTGAAAGCAATGACTTTTTAAATGAAGTTTTAAATTTTAATTCCAGTATAGTTAACGTACAGTGTAATATTAGTTTCAGGTGTAGAATAGAGTGATTCAACACTTCCATACATCACCCAGGGCTCATCACAAGTGCCCTCCTTAAACCCCTTCACCTGTTTCCCCATCTCCCCCCCCCCCCCCCCCCCAGCCACTTGCCCTCTAATAACTATCAGTTTGTTCTCTATAGTTAAGAGTGTTTCTTGGCTTGTTGCTCTCTCTTTTTTTCCCCTTTGTTCATTTGTTTTGTTTCTTAAGCTCTACATATGAGTGAAATCATATGATATTTGTCTTTCTCAGACTTGACTTATTTCACTTAGTAGAATACTCTCTAGCTCCATCCGTGTTGTTGCAAATGGCAAGATTTCATTCTTTTTGATGGCTGAGTAATATTCCATTGTGTGTATATGTATATATATATATATATATATATATATATATATATATATATATATA
>NC_058410.1:135604207-135640903 GCF_002201575.2 Neomonachus schauinslandi | reverse complement strand
TATATATATATATATATATATATATATATATATATATATATATATACCACATCTTCTTTATCCATGCATCAGTGAATGGACACTTGGGCCATTTCCATAGTTTGGCTATTGTAAATAATGCTGCTAAAAACATAGGGGTGCATGTATCCTTCTGAATTAGTGTTTTTTTTATTTTTTGAGTAAATACCCAGTAGGACGATTACTGGATCATAGGACGGTTCTATTTTTAACTTTTTGAAGAACCTCCATACTATTGTCCACATTGGCTGCACCAGCTTGCATTCCCACCAACAGTGCATGAGGGTTCCTTTTTCTCCACATCCTCGCCAACACCTCTTGTTTCTTGAGTTGTTGATTTTAGCCATTCTGACAGGTGTAAGGTGATATTTCATTGTAGTCTTGATTCTCATTTCTCTGATGATGGGTGATGTTGAGTCTCTTTCCCTGTGTCTCTTGGCCATCTGGATGTCTTCTTTGGAGAGATGTCTGCTCATGTCTTCAAGCGGTGGCTTTTTTCAACACAGAATCATCACCAAGTTACAGTGTTTGTCTTGAAGGACAGGAATGGGAACCCGAATCACAGGGGCCAGCAGGAGTCCTGGGCTTTAAACCTCGGTCGACCACTAATACCCATGGTGTCACCTAGACAAAGCACCTCTTCTCTTTGGACTGTTTTCTTTCATGGAAAAATAGTGAGGAGGCCGAGGACCACTAGGGTTCCTTCCAGCTTTAAGAACCATGATTCTCGGAAAGCCTTTTAGAGGGAAACATTTGTTGAAGTTCTGGCTCAGTTACAGGCATCAGACAGTTTTATGTGGTGAGAAGTTTTTCACTACATGAAAACCGTGGGATGTTGGTCAAAGCAAGCTCCCCTCCCCCATCACTGTATTATTTTTATGACAATTGGCTCTCAGGCTCTCTGCTGGCAAAAGCTATTTGCTGCAAAGAAGGATGTTCTTGCTGTAGTGGTTCAGCTAAAGATACTGTGAAATTAGTATGAAAACAGTTTTTTGGGAAGTTCACTCATGGAGGGCTAAAAGAACATGAAATGGCAATCCCAGATTCAATGAAGAAAGACTCTGTGAGGGTTTCCACAGGAGTCTGCATCTTGACTAAAGTAGATGAGTAGTTCTGAGAGACGTGGGATTTCGGGTCTGGGTGGACTCTTCCTGTGGCTTTATCCCAGATGACACCTACAAAATCAAGTACTTCCTCCTGCTTCCAGAAGTGAATCCTCCCTGTGCAGCCCTCTTCCTTTCCTTGAAAGACCTGAGGGAAAATATCTGTATTCTTTCCCACTGGATTTTCTGAAGTCAAGATTTACCAACTGTCGGCACTTGAAAATAACAATGATAACATTACACTCAGAGAGGTGCTACTCATAGAAACTCAAAAAAAAAAAAAAATCGACTCTAAAACCTATAGAAGTTGCTAGTTCAATGATTGTCTTTAAGAATACCAGCAGAGGCCTGCTATGCCCAAAGATGCTGTGATAAGGTTTGGATCTTATTTCCAGCCATCCTTGCTCGTATATATTCCTTTTGCTGCCACTGTGGATTCCTCAGAGCTTCCCTAATTAACTGTTGACCCACAGATGAACTACGTTGGCTAAGTTCCCTCACCAGAGTCTTGTGCACAGAACGGGTCCAAGCTTCCTGCCATTCCTGCTCCATCCCTTGAGGCCATCCAGCAAGGCCACGGTGTTAGCTGACATTAGTCTCACCCAGTCCATGTCCTCCTCCTTAAAAAACTCCTCATGAGGTTCAACAATGTTAGAGACTCTGATGCAAGGTGAACCAACTCCCTCACTCTAATGAAGGTTACCACACACAGAAGTTGCCGAGAGGAGGGAATAAACTTTGGCCAGAGACAGAAGGAGTCAATAGAGAAATCGGAGTCTTGTGTTTGGAGACCCTGGGCGGGTTTAGAGACGGGGAAAAAGGAGTTTAGGAGAAAAGACACTTCAAGTAGACAATACCAACGTGGATAAATGAGAGCCAAGTACAACTCTTGTAGGGCTCTATAACCATCCAGACACATAGTTTCATGTGTATATAAAGTATATACACATTTGTATTACAGCCACTTAAGTCTCTTTAGAATGTTTTAAAGTATACTGAAAGATTCACTTAGTCTGATATTTAGCTTAATATTATATTCCTTACATATCATTATAATTCCTTCTGAGTGAGGGTATATTCTATTAGTATGAATCTGCTTGAAAGCATGTTATCTGAGGTGGGCGGGGCACTATGGAATTGCTGTAGTATTTGCTAACAAGCAAATGATAAAAGTTAAGAAAAAAAAGATGAATGGGAGCCATGGGGGATAGATACTGCCATAGAACTCCAGGGAGAGACTGGTCCATGGGGGGGGGCGCTGTCCCCTGATTCAGCAGATGAGCAGAGGACCCTCACTTTACAGAATCTTCTCTTATATTTCCCTCTACATGAGAACCAAATTGCAGAAGTGGACAGATCTAACATTCCCTTGTACTTATACTCTTGGTCTACATAAGAAGTCTTGTTTTTAAAGTAGTCTCCATTAATTATTCCATTCCTCCCAGATATTTGATTTAAAAGATTTTTTTGATATCAATGAAGAAATTGTGTTACACGTCTAGTTGGCTTCATCACATTGTAGGAACTGCTGACATTTACATCCCTTTTGGGTTTTTTTTTTTTTTTAGCCAATTTTATCATCTGTTCTTTTTTTCCTCAAAACACATTATTAAATATTGGATAGTTAAAAGTATGATCCAATTAACTATCCAATTAAGTATGATAGTATAAATAAAAGTATGATCCAATTAACTATTATTAAATATTGGATAATTAAAAGAATGAACTGTCTAGGGCGCCTGGGTGGCTCAGATGGTTAAGCGTCTGCCTTCGGCTCAGGTCATGATCCCAGGGTCCTGGGATCGAGTCCCGCATCGGGCTCCCTGCTCCTTGGGAGCCTGCTTCTCCCTCTGCCTCTCTCTCTCTCTCTCTGTCTCTCATGAATAAAAAAAAAAAAAATCTTTAAAAAAAAAAAAAAAAAAAAAAAAAAAAGAATGAACTGTCTAATAATATTTCTGTTCTTAGTATGGTTCCCCTTTCAGTATTCACTCATCTTTGTACATTGGCCTCCTAACTTTTCCTAGAATATGAAGACACCTGGTGTCTGATATACATATGTTCTCACAACACCTGAATCGAGAGACTTTACCTGTAACACTGTACAATTCTATCTCTCCTTCATTTCCATATGTTCCTGGGTATATCCTTAGTCCTCTACCTGAAAGTGTGTTATAGCATTATAATATTAATTATATAATTATATATAATATATAATAATACATATATAATTATTATAACATTATAACATTAATATATTTATTTATTATAATAATATATATAACATTATAATAACATTTTCAGGAACAATTTAGAATTTTTTTTCATAATGAATGGGGGAATTAAATTTCTTTTTTTTTTTTTTAAGATTTTTATTTATTTATTTGAGAGAGAGAGCATGAGCAGAGGGAGTGGCAGGCAGAGGGAGAGGGAGAAGCAGACTCCTCGCTGAGCAGGGAGCCCAATGTGGGGCTCGATTCCAGGATCCTGGGATCATGACCTGAGCTGAAGGCAGACACTTAATGGACCGAGCCACCCAGATGCCCCGGGAATTCAATTTCAAAAGATTTAACCCTTTGCAGCTTTATGATGAATTTGAGGATTTTGTGTCCACGTTGGTAGAAACCTCAGGGCAGTGGTTCTCAGCCTGAGCTGCCCCCCGGAATCACCTGGGAACTCTATAGCCAGGGCTCACCCCCCAGTCACTGGTCCCAGGTGGGACCTGGGCACTGGGATTTTTGGAAAACTTCCTAGGTGATCTGAATGTGCAACCAGGTTAAGGACCACGGCCCTAGGTGATAAAACACACAGCTGTGTTGTTGCAAGTCTGGATTATGCTGGGACATCATGGCCCAATTGCAAAGCAAAAAGCAAAAGAAATGAAATGTGTTATTCTTGCCTACCTCTGTGGTCCTGTCACCTTTAGATCTTTTTGAGAACACTCCAGCTAGGCTCCTGACAACAATTCCATTTCCATATAATATGAACCCAGTCTTCCTCTTGGGCTCACCTAATGATGTTATTGAAGGTCAAGCCCATAGTTGTCATTTTTCAATAGATATATTTCTTTCATGCTGTAGTTTATATTAATTAACTCTGCTGGTGCCCTTGTAAAGACTCAGTCTGAACTCATTTATCTCTGGCGTTTGAATCACTGACAGATGTTTTAATGCTGTTAGCATCAGGGTTCTACAGCATTTCCCTAAAGAAGGCATTGCTTCGCTACTGAGAGTTTTCACAATCCATCCTCCTCCTCCAGTTTGCTCTCCTGTCTTTTTCCTTTTGAGACACCTTCCTTTTTTCTGACCCCCAGAGACTCCCCAACAGCTAGAAAAAAAAATCCCTCCCTTCGTTTTCCATGTTAAAGACCCATCTTCTAGTACTTTCATATAAGATACGGTATTCTAAAGTGCCCCGTATCACAATAGCGTCACCCAGATGTAAACTGTCATTTTACTGGCATTATCTTTTCCATTATATCATCTATTTTTACCATCCCCTGACCCCTACACTCTCTTATTACTGGCAGCCCGATAATATCATTCATGAGGTTTCGCGATCTCCTCTCTTTTCCCCAAATACCTTCTGCAGGACGTACTTTCCTTCTTCAAAAGAAAATGCCACTTTGGCTTTTATTCATGAGTTCTCAGCACTTCCTACACGCAGAGAAGGAAATTACCTTTATTCAAACACTTAAGTGACTTGGTCGAGGTGGCAAACTTAACTTAAATAATGCATCTTTTTTATTCCCAGTTAGTTGTTTTCCCTACAAGACAGGGACAGGCAACCATAGAGGAGACTTTGATGTTCCTTCTGGTCCCTACTTCTGTCATTTCTGTGTCTTTCTTTTTTTTCTTACTCATTTCTCCTCAGGCTTCTTTTCTCTGTTAATTCTTCTTTCCATCTTCTTTAGGATGATAGGGGTTGCCTGGGCGCTTTGGTTAACAAACAAACAAACGAGAAAACAGACCAAAACAACACCTGCTATCCTCTTCATGGGCTTAGAACTTATTAAAAAATTAAGGACTCAAGACCTGGCCCACAACCAGTTAAAATCAAAGTAAAAATACTGCCCACACTAAGGAAAAACAATGATCAGTTAGTCAAGATGAATCAACAAAGAAAAAAAATTAGAGTATGAGGATTTTTATCATTGTATTCATTTCCTCATGTTTGACCTTAGGGTTTATATAAGCATGTCTGTTATAGCTTTGGTATTTAGGTGTATTTCCCTATTACAGAAATCGGAGTTCAGTTTTATAGTCATAATACCTAGTACACAGGTAAGGCTTAATAAAAATTGTTCCAAGAATGAAGGCAGGTTATTCAATGGGGCTTACTGTCTCTCAAATTCAGTGAAACCCAAGATGTTTTATTGGCTTCATTAATCATTGAAGATTAGAGCAATTTCTGGAGTGCCTGACTGACTCAGTCGGTGGACCATGCGGCTCTTGGTCTCGGGGTCGTGAGTTCAGGCCTCACATTGGGGTTAGAGGTTGTTTAAATAAATAAGCTTGAAAAAAGTGATTAGGGCACTTCGTGAATCTGTAGAGAAGGGTGATGTGTAGACAGGAGAGAGAATTTATGGGAGAAAAAACTGGCTTAGCTAAATGAATGCTACAATCTGCATGGCGACTTGAAGAGTTTGCAGAATGTAACTTACTACCGATCCTATTCTATTGCTATTTTTAACTATAAGCTAATGTTAATTATAGAATTACTTGCCATGACATCATAGGATTCTCCATTTCCAAATACTTTGCTGTGGCTTTGTATTATTCCTTGAACAATTAATTCCTCCAGAATGTCTGATGACTTTTGTCGCTCTCGGCTCTCTAGGGGTTGGGGTTTATGGATTAATCCGGTCACTAGGTCTAAAAGGAAAGAAAGAAGGAATAGAAATGTAAGCATGAACATTTTATCAATCAGATGCTAAATGGATGCCTTATAAATCAGGTTACTTAACTAAATCTTAGTCTCAGCACTCTTACCTATATATCTGTTTCTATTATAAATCTTTGAATTGTTTGAAGTTCAAATTCTTAATGTTTTTACAGAGGATACACATCAGCATAATATACTGTTTACTTAGCAGGCCCCGTATTAACATAAAAAGAAGTCTTTCATGTGCTGCTATGTACTACTTTTTTGTTGTAACAACACTTACACACTTGAGTATGACTACATGGGTTCTCTACGCTAATTGTGAAGCTAAAGCACAGCTAGGAAGGAGATATTCTTCCAGTGACTCTTCTGAGCTGCAGTTTGGTTTCTATGCTTTGTATACAAAGGATAAACAGTGGGATGTTGCCAAGAGACTTCTAGTTCTGCAACCTTGAGTTTACAATGACGCTATCTGCTAAATCTATGTAAGTAAGAGTATGCCTTTTTGAAAAGAGTCTTTGAACCAAATCACAATTGAAGTCAAGTGATATCAGCTACATTTTTATTATTGTTTCTAAAAATGGCACTGAAACAGTTTCTTGGGGAGCCTTTATAAACTGCACTAATGAGAGAGATCCCCCCAATAGAAATCACCCAGTTCTACAAATAAACAAGCAAGCATCTGTTTTTACAGACTCACATTATAAAATAAAGGTGCAATGAGGAGTCCTCAGAAATGGGCTATCTTCTGTTTTGTAATCATCGGGAAGTCCTGATAGTAACCAGATTCATTCCACCTAGTGGACTGAGTTTTTTTATGAAAATTTCTAACCTCACTGGTTAACAAAGACAGTTTTCATGAATTTGTAGCGGGAAGATAAAAAAAACGTGCGCACACACACACACACACACTAGCCAGATGTTTCTCACTTCAGAATATTCAACTTGTTACAAGAGACTTTTCTATTGACCACTGCAAGTAACTTCAACAAATTGCCAATAATCTCATTTCTCGTCCAGTGCTGGGTCTTCTACCCTTGAAATAGACTCAATTTTCACTTTAAAGAGTGCTAGAGTGGTAAAACATGTCTTTCAAGTCGGTAAACTAGTAAACTAAAGCTTGAAACAATAGAGAAAAATTCAATAAAAAGTTAGAGGTAAATCCTCTTCAAAGAATTAGGAGGATTTTTTTTTTCTTTGAGAAGGGCTTATCTGGAAGGGTCAAAGTAATAGTTATTACTTACTGAGCACTGAGGTGCCTGGCATCATATTAGGTACTTTACATACTTTGTAACGTTGTGACTTTTGTGACAGAGTTACCATTATCCCTATTGTATAAATAAACTATATGAGAGAGGCGAATTAACTTGCTTAAGGTGACACAGGTAGGAAGAGAATCAACTAGGATTTGAATCCAAGAATGTCTGACTTCAATACCCATGTTCTCTGCCACCTCCTTCCCCAAGGTCATGGAAAGAGCTGCACTGCATGGTCCATTTCCCCTCTCAGGATGCTTATATATTTTTTTTAAGATTTTATTTATTTATTTGTCAGAGAGACAGAGAGAAAGAGCACAAACAGGGGGAGCAGCAGAGGGAGAGGGAGAAGCAGACTCCCCGCTAAACAAGGAGCCCGATGCAGGACTCGATCCCAAGACCGTGGGATCATGACCTGAGCTGAAGGCAGGCACTTAACTGACTGAGCCACCCAGGCGTCCCATCAGGATGCTTCTAAAGAGAATGCCATAGTCGACAACTATCACTAACGTAATAAAATTATTAAAATGATTATGAAATAAAAACAACCATCTCAATCAATTTATTTTTCTGAGTCCACCAGAATACTGGCTTGACATTGACGGGGGTCAACCTACAAAGAAACCCCTCCACTATGACGGTCTTGCAACTAATCCTTGTGATTTCTCGGGATACTGAAGACAATTGGGGGAATGTGGGAAAGTGACATGATGCTTCTTTCTGATTATGAAAGTAATACATGGTTATCAGAGTAAACTTGGAAAGTATAGAAAAAAAGAAAAATGCCCATCCTCTTACCATTCAGAGATTACCGTTGTTGCTATATCAAATTTTATTTTTACAAATTTGACATCATACTGAACATACAGTTCTGTTTCCTATGCAGTTAACATATAGATTAGCGTTTTCTCACAAGGCTAGAAATTCTTCGTAAGTGTAAAAAGTGAAGTCGTACAAGAAAACGTAGGTGAATTCATCTTTAACTCTGGCATAGGGAAAGGCTTTCTAACTATGACTCAAATTCCAGATTCAGTAAAAGAAAAGATTGATAAATTGTACATTAAAAAATATTTGCAAGGCTGGGGCGCCTGGGTGGCTCAGTCGTTAAGCGTCTGCCTTCGGCTCAGGTCACGATCCCAGGGTCCTGGGATCGAGTCCCACATCGGGCTCCCTGCTCGGCGGGAAGCCTGCTTCTCCCTCTCCCACTCCCCCTGCTTGTGTTCCTGCTCTCACTATCTCTCTCTCTGTCAAATAAATAAATAAAATCTTTAAAAAAAAATGTTTGCAAGGCAAAAAAAAAGCAATAAAGGTCAAATATAGATATCGCATACCTCCTGATTTGATGTACTAAACAGGGTATAATATCATTTTTTTGTATTTTTGCTAAAAATGGATAACCTGAAGATAATCGTCAGGAAATATCAGAAAGACACAAACTGAGGAAGTTTCTACAAAGTAAATGGCTTATGTCTCCAAACACATCAATCTGATAAAAGACAAAGAAAAGCTGAGGGACTGGCTCCAGATTAAAGGAGAAAAATACCGCATGATACCTAAATTAAACATGTGATCCTGGATTAGATCTTGAACATGAAATTTATTTATAAAAGACATTTGCGAGACAATTGATAAAATTTAAATATGCAGATGAGATAATGTACTGCATAAGGGGTAATTTGCTGATTGTGATCCTTGTCCTGTGATTATGCAAAGAATATCCTTGTTTTAGGAAACACATACTGGTGTACTTAGGAGTAAAGTGTCATTATGTCTGCGATTTGCTCTCAGAAAAAACCTACGTGTGTGTGTGTGTGTGTGTGAGAGAGAGAGAGAGAGAGAGAGAGAGAAGGAGGGGGAGAGAGAGGGACCGTGATGCATGTAATTATATCACATTCAAATGTGGTATAATGTTAGAATTTGGGGAATCTGGGGGAAAGAATACAGGCATTCTTTGTTTTTTGCAACTTCCCTCAAGTCTGAAATTATTCAAAATAAGTTTTTTTTTTTAAAGGAAAGACTTGGGAAGTGTTCGTGTGAAACTTGAAATTTTTAACAAATACACTCTAAAGATGGGCAGAGCAGGGATGCAGAAAAGAGACAGAAGAGAAACCGGGCAGAAAACAAATATAAAGCGTAGGTTCTTATTCATTCTGTGGGAAGGTCTTTCCTGGAAACTAATTTACACCACATCTTGGGAACACCTACTTTAAAATTCACTCCCTCCCCAGCCTGGTGTGTCAGCACTACCCCGCTGGACGGACTGACCGAGGGTTCGCCCGGGTCCCCGTGCACCTTACGGTCTACAGTCTGTTA
Source organism: Neomonachus schauinslandi (assembly GCF_002201575.2). Lineage (NCBI taxonomy): Eukaryota > Metazoa > Chordata > Mammalia > Carnivora > Phocidae > Neomonachus > Neomonachus schauinslandi. The sequence goes on along the minus strand of NC_058410.1, from coordinate 135,631,332 downwards.
GCACCATAGACACTGAGCATCCGTGCCGAGGTCTAGGAGGAATTCCCATCAGTGGAATTAATTGAGAAAAAATATACGTGCTGGCCGGACACACAGAGAGAGGAGGGGCTGCCCAGCTGTATCCCCCACCTCCTACCTCACATCAGAACCACCAGGTGAAGGCTAATATGAAATCTACCATTAGTAGAGAGTGCCCCCAAAGTCCAAGGAAAAGAATCTCATTTACTAACCCATCTATTTTTTTTTTAGATTTTATTTATTTATTTGACACAGAGAGAGAGACAGCGAGAGAGGGAATACAAGCAGGGGGAGTGGGAGAGGGAGAAGCAGGCTTCCCACTGAGCAGGGAGCCTGATGCAAGGCTCGATCCCAGGACCCTGAGATCATGACCTGAGCCAAAGGCAGACGCTTAACGACTAACCCATCTATTTTCCAGGTCTGACATGTGCCTACGGAAGAAATGACAGTGGTGAGGAATGACATGAAAGCCTTCCCCTCAAGTAAAGCAGAGCATTTTTCCTTGAGTTCTATTGAGCTCACTTTGTTTCAGAGGCTCTTAAATCAACACCGGGGGTGGGGCAGTGGTAACTCAAGTAAAGAAAAACAAACACGGGAAAAATCAAAATAGTTTCTAGGGAGCACACCAGGTCATAATGACTTCTTCTGTGTTTTTGGAAGATGACTGTTTTGTATATTTGCTGATTCTTTGGATGGGAGACACGGGGGAAACAGTTTGATGTAGGTTGTATTTATTTTTTCAAATGGAGAACTTTCTCTTGGAAAGATGCGAACACAGCTGACTTAAGTTTACAGGAATGTAACCAAAGTCTGTGTGAGTCTTATTCTAACTAAGGCTTGTTTCCCAACCACCAGTAAGGGCTCTTAGCTTAAAAAAAGAGAGAGAGAGAAGAAAAAAAGAAAAAAGGAAAAAAAAAAAAGAGAAAAAAACCAAGATGGTTTTAATTACTTCATCTGCAAGAAGATTAATGGTTAGCATTATTTATTCACATAATGAAGTCCTAAGGCTCCATCTTCATGTCTCAGAGGTAGGAACTCTGCCATTTGGAGCACCGCCTGGTCCACAAAACTGTGATAAAAGGGTTGCTACCATACATTATACAATATATTTAGAGAGACAGTATTTTGTGGAGATTCATATAAATGAGGGCCATTACCTGAATTTATTCTTCTGTTTCTTTCACTAAGAGCTGGGGGACTTTCTGGGATGGTTCCAGGTAAGCTTCCCAGCGGAGCCTGGTTTTCCAGGCTGTCGGGGCTGCCCAAGGTGTCCTTGGATAGTGCAGCTTCACTCTGGGGTCTGCCGTCCTCCCCGGAATGAGTCCCACCGACATCAGCCTGTGAAAAGGGAACGGCTCCATGTGAGAGTCAAGATTTCTTAGAAAATGGTTTCTTGGAAGATGGGAACAACATCACAAGGTCTGCTTTGCAAATATTCAGCCAACTAGTACTCAGAGTGGAGGCTGAATAGCCCCAGCTCCCTGGAGATGTTACCTTGCATGCAGACGTGATTCATTTAAGGGCCCCGAGATGGCTCGATGATCCTGGATTACCCAGGTGTGACCGCGAGTGTCCTTATGAGACAGAGACAGAGGGCGACGCGACTACAGAAGTGGAGAAGTTGAGACACGCTGAAGATGCTACTAGCAGCAGATAACGGAAGGGCCACCAGCCGAGGAACGGGAGGAATTCAGCTCTAGAAGCCAGGACACACAAGGAAGAGGTTTCCTTCCTCGCAGCCGCTGAAAGGAACCAGGCCCGCCGACACCTTGACTTGAGCCCAGTGGAACTGATTTTGGACTTCAGATCTCCAGAATTGGAAGAGAGTAAAATTGTGTTGTAGTGAGCCACCAAGTGTATGACAATTTGTCATAGCAGCAATAGAAATGGATATAGTATCTACTAGCAATCTATCAGGTACAAGCTACTATGCTGAGCGCCCCGGATGACTTCAAGATGAACACGTTCATCAAGTGTGAAAAGTAAAGATATTGCGGTGTAAAAAGGTGTTTTTTTTTTTTAATGAAAGTATCTTTATTGTTTTTGCTGATTAAAAAAGTAATACAGACTCATTGTAAAAATAAATAATACAGGAGACTGGTGATGATCAGTTTTACGTGTCAACTAAGCTAGTCTACAGTATTGCTATTCCATCATACTAAGTGCTTGTTGAGAGAATATTTGGTAAATGTGGTTATCGTCTACAATCTGTTGACTTTAAGTAAAAGAGAGTATCCTTGATAATCTGGGTGGGTCTCATCCAATCAGTTGAAGGCCTTAAGAGTAGAATTGAGGTTTCCCTGAGGAGGAAGGAGTTCATTCTATGGACTGCATCTTCAACTCCAACCTGTCCTTTCTGACTGCTTATGCTATCGTGTGGATTTTGGACTTGCTTAGCCAGCCCGCATAATCACATAAGCCAATTCCTTGTAATCTATCTATCTATCTATCTATCTGTCTATCCAGTCAGCGAGCCATAATCCTGGTTCTGTTCTTTTGGTAGGACCTGAATGATACAGAAACACAGTAGAAAGTAAGTAGGTACTATTCCCTAGACAAAAGCACTACTAACATCTTAGTATATAACTTCCCAGATGTGTTTGTTTAAAGAAATAGAATCTTTAAAAATAATTGGAATTGGCTAATTAGCACATGACGATGCTCAATATCATTAGTCATTATGGAAATGCAAGTCAAAACCGGAAGGAGATACCACCTCACATCTACCAGGATTACTACAATGAAAAAAAACCACATAATAAGTGTGAGTGGGGATGTGGGGACATTGGAGCCTTTGTACAGTGCCGTGAGAATATAAAATGATGCAGCCACTTTGGAAAACAGTTTGAGGGTTTCTCAAAAAGTCAAACAGAGGGGCATCTGGGTGGCTCAGGTGTTTAAGCGTCTGCCTTCAGCTCAGGTCATGATCCCAGGATTCTGGGATCAAGACCCACACTGGCCTCTCTGCTCAGCAGAGAGCCTGCTTCTCCCTCTCCCTCTGCCCCTCCCCCTGCTTGTGTTCTCTCTCTCTGTCTCAAATAAATAAATAAAATCTTAAAAGAAAAAAAAAAGCCAAACAGAGTGTTAGCATCTGATCCAAAAATTCCACTGCTAGGTATATATACCCAAGCAAAATGAAAACATATGTCCACACAAAACCTTGCACGCAAATGTTCAAAACTAATGTTCATAATATCTAAAGAAGTAGAAACAACCCAAATATCCATCAACTGATGAATGGATAAATATAATGTGGTCTGTCCAGACCAAAGAATATTATATGGCAATAAACAGAAATAAAATACTGAAGTACGCTGCTACGTAGGTGACATTTGAAACCATTACGCTGAGTGAAGGAAGCCAGACGCAAAGATGGGTCCACTTACCGAATATTCGGACTAGGCAAATTAATAGAAACAGAGTATAGATTTAGTGGTTGCTTGGGAAGTGGAGGTTGGCTGCTAATGGATAGTGGTTTCTTTTGTGGGGAGGATAAAAATGCTCTAAAATTAGATTGTGGTGATGACTGTGGATTGTGCATTTTAAATGGGCAAGTTGTATGATATGTGGATTATATTTTAATAAAGCTATTTGTGACTAAATCAGGTTATATGTTAAATGGTATTGTATTATTTTTTAAAAGATTTTATTTATTTATTTGAGAGAGAGAGAATGAGAGAGAGAGAGAGAGCACATGAGAGGGGGGAGGGTCAGAGGGAGAAGCAGACTCCTTGCTGAGCAGGGAGCCCGATGCGGGACTCGATCCCGGGACTCCAGGATCATGACCTGAGCCGAAGGCAGTCGCTTAACCAACTGAGCCACCCAGGCGCCCCTAAATGGTATTGTATTATATTTCTGTAACCTGTTTTTTTCATTAACAATGTATCAGAGACATTTGCTTCCGTCAGTGTATATAGTGTATATAGGGATATATAGGTCAGTGTTTATAGGTTTACCTCATTCTACTTAATGGTGGGGAGTAGTCATTTAGTTGATGACTGTAGTGTGGTCTATTATGTAATTACATATACCACAACTTGTTTAACCAATTCCTACTGATGGCCATCTAGCTGTTTCTACCTGTGTTTATATATATATTTTCAATATAATGAACAGTGCTGGCATAATATCTGTGCATAAACATCAGTGTGAACTCACCCAATCATTCCATGAGAATAAATCCCCAGATATGGACATGCTGGATCCAAAGATGTACACAATTTATATGAATATGGGTTTCCAGAGGGTCCTCCATAAATCCTGCACTGGCGTACAACCCCACCTTTCCCTTTTAAGAACATCAATTTCTCCATACTACAATTCCGTTGCTTGCAAATAGGTCAAAACTCTGTAAAAAAGGGCCCATATGTGATTTAGACAACACCCAGAATGCTGGTCCGCATCAAATCTTTCAGAGTCCCACAGCAAGAGAAGAAAAGTAAGACAAAAATGTAGTGAGTTTTTCAAAAAGCTAAATTAATTCAATTTAAAGAACTGTCATTTATTTGGAAAGGCAGCGGCCTGTTCTAAATATTGGTATGTTCAGGAACACTTTTCTCCAGTTCCTTCTAACTCCCCTGCCCCGTCCCTCTCAGCACTGGCTCTTCTCTTCTTGCTTGGGTTGATCGGCCAACCTCTTCTGCATCTAAGACACACGTACCAGAGGAAGCCTCCTCAGTGTCCCCAGGAGACCTAAGAACATAATCATCTTCTATGAGTGTTGTCCTCTGGGTCTTCTTCTCATGTCTATTGGTTTTGTTTTGTTGGCCCACGGGGTGCTCTTCTTCTCCCCTGTGTATTCGAAGGGCCCCAGGACCCTACCTCCAAACCCCAGTATTTCCAGCAATGCCCTGGTACCCTAGTATCACGTTGTATCTTGCTGGGGCAGCAGAAGGTGTTGAAGAAGAGAAGATGCTTGAATTGGGTCTTGATGAATGAGTTTCCAAGAAGAAAAGTGGGCAAGAAGAAAGGATCCTTCTAGACAAGAGTCTAAGCACACCCAAAGATGGGGTATGAAACAATACTGTGAGCATATGAACTTGAATTTTTCCAGTGGAGCAGAAACGGATGGAGGTATAAAGGGGTAGGTGCTGAGGTGGGAAAGGAAAGTCAAGGAATTTGATTTTATTTTAAATGCGACAGGAATCCTTCATAGGATTTCTTTATATGGAAGTAAAATAAAATAATCAGGCATGTGTTTTTAGAAAAACCACTGGGATTAGTGCAAACTAGGGGAGCTGAAGGAAGCAAGGAAGAGACGGAGCAGGGCGGCCAGTAATGATGACTGCAATTTTCCAGGTGAGATCTGATTGAACATGAACTAAGACAGTGGCAGTGAAACTGGGGGAAAGAGACGGGCCCAGAAACATCAGAAAGGAAGACAGCACATTTCTCAGAACTTCCATTTAAAGGAGGGAGGTCTTGGGGCACCTGGGTGGCTCAGTCCTTAAGCGGTTGCCTTCAGCTCAGGTCATGGTCCCAGGGTCCTGGGATCGAGCCCCGCATTGGGCTCCCTGCTCGGCGGGAAGCCTGCTTCTCCCTCTCCCACTCCCCCTGCTTGTGTTTCTGCTCTCGCTGTGTCTCTCTCTGTCAAATAAATAAATAAAATCTTTTAAAAAATAAATAAATGAGGGAGGTCTCTCTGGTTTGAAATTATGACTCCAGGCACTAAACAGAAAGCATTCCCTTTGGGAAAATTGAATTAAAAAAAAAAAAATAGGACAACAGCATGAAACTCCTGGTACTCTCACCACAAAAATCATACAAATTAAAAAAAAAGAAAAAAAAGCTAAGCACATTTGTTCACTTTCTGGAAGCTCTCCAAAGTGCTTTGAAATCCCTCAGAGGCTAAGTAGAAATCACAGTCGCTGGGTCATGGTGGCTCCAACACCCTCAGGTTCTTGTCATTCAGTTAGGGATTCTCGTATGTTCAGAGGGAGACTCATATACCTCCTCATCACCAGTTTTACATAGCATGATCGCTCCAGCTAAACCAACATCACTTTATCGTGCTGAGGGTTATTAGATCTGTGCTTCAGGACTACATGGGAAAGTATGAAAAAGCGACCAACTGAACAAACAAGCAAGTAAGCAAACAAGAAGTCAATCAATTTGAAATACAAATGGTAAATGGAGAAAGCATGAGAGCAAATATGTGCTTTTTCTTTCTCTCTCCATTTGTCTTTCCTCCTAGACATAGTTACTGCCGTGTAGTCTCTGTATGGTAAGCCGACCCAGGAAAAGTCTTTATAGACATTACATATTATTGTTTATTATATCATAATCCTATTATATCAGACATGGTCTCTTTCACATGCACACACACACACTTATGCACACATATATCACAAATATATATAAATCCGTATTATTACATATAACAAAGAAAAGGAGACTGATGCTTTTTCTGGGGCTCACAGTTCATGCTGAAGGTAAAGCAAAAATCGTGTTAGGTATTCTTGCCCCTCTTTCCAAATAAACTATTAAAAACCAATTATCTGCAGTGATGGTGAGACAGGTGATTTTACAACTTCGTTTTGTTTTGCAGACCCTTCGGTTTTTGGACCTAGGAAGGCACTGAGTTAAACATAGGGATGAATGCTGCCATCTAACATTTCCCACTGGAGACCCTGAAAAATTTAACCACAACAAACAAAATGCCCTTTTTGGAGCTGAGAGCAAATTTGAACATTCTCAGTCTCAAAGGTGGCTTTTCACAAAGATATTCTGTCATCTACAAGTCAGAGTGTATTTAAGTTTCACAACCCTGCATGATCTCCCAATGGTTTCATCAAAGCCATGAACCCAGGCCTTAGCAAGGATCTTCGCCCTTTTATGCTTACTTAGACCCAGTCTGCCTTCAAGCTGTGTTAGTGACCAAAGCTTAAATGGTAGCAGAGGAAACACAATCTTTTGACATAAAATTACATATACCAGCCTTCAGTTTCCAGAGCAGAAATGTAAGGTTTTTCTCTTTGGAAAACTAAGTCTGTCTTTCAAGTATCTTATCTATGTGCAACACATTCTGGAAATTTTAACCCTATTTCATAATCTAGACCGGAAAATAGAGTTCAAAGACCAGAGATATTTACAAATTAATTATATCTCTGCCCCTCGGGGTATGGCAAAACAGATTTCTTGTTCTTTTTATGCATGCAGGGTTTTTATTTTCACACCAATGAGAGGTCTATCTGCCGTGGTGCTGGGGGTGGGGGTGGGGAGGTGGGGGGAGATTTTATTTTTTCCTAGAGATGAAGTTGTGGTAGAAGTACAGAATCAATATGTTTCTGTATTTTGTATCAATTATATTTTATACTTCATTGTCTTGGGGATAAAATCTTATCAATTTTAGACAGAATTGAAAAGCTGAGAATTCTAAGCTAACAGCGATGCAGGAGAATCATCAGCATTCCAAAAAAGATACTAGTTTTAACTACAGACAGAGTTGTTTTTGGTGTTTTGTTTGTTTTGGGTCTGGAGGTACTATAGGGTGTGTTCTAAATCTTTCAGGAAACACATTTGCCAAACAGGTTGGAGGGAGTCATCTGTCAAGTCTCCCCTGAGCTGAAACCTTAAATCACATTATTGGCAGATGCATTTTAAAAATGTTTGTCTTGCAGACATATAGGAAAAATGTATTCTTCAAAATTTGATTTTTCTAGTTTACATCTAATGAATGTAAAAACAAATAGCAACCCTCCAAAAACACTCAGAAATATCATCTTTTAAAAATCTTGACTAGAAGAAGTCACTTAGTCCCTTTTATTCTGATGATAAACAAGACTTTTCTTGTCAAAGATTAGGGAAAAACTGTGAAGGGTCCTTGGAGATGGTCTATTCCAATCTAGTCTGTTCCCTTTCATAAGAAGCCGGAAACTCGGAGTTCATCCTACAGAAGAACATTTCTCCAACTGAGAAAAGTTTCCCATGCTTTTCTCATCGTGCATTATTTTATTACCATGTCTTTTTACCACTTTAGACTAAGGTAAAAGTGAGGAGAAAGTCAGTAGGCAGGTCTCGAGAAGTTCGAGTCAGAATATTTTATTTTTTTTATTTTTTAAAGGATTTTATTTATTTATTTGAGAGAGAATGAGATAGAGAGAGAGAGCATGAGAGGGGGGAGGGTCAGAGGGAGAAGCAGACTCCCTGCTGAGCAAGGAGCCCGATGCGGGACTTGATCCCGGGACTCCAGGATCATGACCTGAGCCGAAGGCAGTCGCTTAACCAACTGAGCCACCCAGGCGCCCACGAGTCAGAATATTTTAAAGTTGTGCCGCTAAGACACATAAATATTTCATGCAAGCAAGCACGTTCATCTCATTTTAAAGACACCAGTGAACTACCGAACCCTCAGCCTGTGCATTTAGGAAGTTAGCAAAAGCAGCACTGCTCTGATAGCTACAGAGTGTTTAATTAATAATCATACCTTTGCTGGATCAGATTTCCAAAGTCAAGTGCCTGGGGTGGGGAAGGAGGTATATGCGTGAGAAGGTAATAACTCAGGATTGCCCTGGAGGTCATGAAGAGGACAAGCTGGAGCACAGGTGGGGGTGGGCAGGAAGGATCCAGAGAGACCAGTTAGGAGAACTGGACAGAAGTCCAACAGAGACACAGTGACTTTCATACCCAGGGACTTCAGGAAGAAACACAGAAACCCTCCCAAGCTTGAGGAAGCTTGGCTTAGAGGGACCCAGAGAGGATTGCTTTTTATCACTTCCTCCTGCTCTACCTCCCTCCTGCTCAACAAAACCATTTTCAGTAATAACCACGAAATGAAACAAAGGTTAACGGCCAGATAAGAAACACAGATAGTGAAAATTTCCTTCTATGGAAGTCTTTTTTTTTTTTAAAGATTTTATTTATTTATTTGAGAGAGAGAGAATGAGAGAGAGCAAGTACATGAGAGGGGGGAGGGTCAGAGGGAGAAGCAGACTCCCCGCTGAGCAGGGAGGCGGATGCGGGACTTGATCCTCAGACTCCAGGATCATGACCTGAGCCGAAGGCAGTCGCTTAACCAGCTGAGCCACCCAGGCGCCCGTCCTTCTATGGAAGTCTTATTCGTAATCATGCCAGTAGAGTAAATTAAAAAAAATTTTTTCATATGAAAAGAATAAAAGCACAATGGGTTAATATTTTAAGTCACATTAATATAGTTTTTTAAAAAATTGTATTTATTTATTTGAGAGAGAGAGCGAGAGCATGAGTGGTGGGGAGGGGCTGAGGGAGAGGGAGAAGCAGGATCCCCACTGAGCAGGGAGCCCGACTCAGGGCTCGATCCCAGGACGCCCAGATCATGACCTGAGTGGAAGGCAGATGCTTACCTGACTGAGCCACCCACATGCCCCACATTAATATAGTTTTTGGAAAAAGGGAGAAAACTGTATTCCTATATATTAATTCAAAGCAGTAATGAGTAATAAAGATGACCAAATTGTTTCCAAGAAGCTAATACATCTATGAGGCAGAAGGAGTTTGAAACAAACATTTACCACGTGAGAAAGGACTGTCATAGCAGTGGTGTTTGGGTTCAGTGCTGAAGGTTAAGTAGGAATTCATCAGGTGAACCGGAAATAGGGGCCTGGGGAGGGCATTCCAGGAAGGGGGAATGGCATGGGGAACAGCATGGACGGAGTTGATGAGCGGAGGAAGGGAGCACTGCAGGTTCCTGGGGCAGACCCAGGAGTATGCGGGACTGGACAAGATGACGTCAGAAAGAATGGCGGGACCACGTGTAGAGGGTTTTGCACACTCCAGGGATTTTTTTTTTCTTAGAAAGAAAGGTGGCAGTGTGGGAGGCAGATGGGGTAGGGAGGATGCCAGTGGGAGAGGCAGGAAGACCCAGCAAGAGGTAACAGGGCCCTAAACTGGGACAGAGGCAGTTGGGATAGAAAGCAGGAAACAGGGACGCCTGGGTGGCTCAGTCGGGTAAGTGTCTGCCTTCCGCTCAGGTCATGATCTCAGGGGCCTGGGATCGAGTCCCGCGTCGGGCTCCCTGCTCCTCGGGGAGCCTGCTTCTCCATCTCCTTCTGCTGCTCCCCTGCTTGTGCTCTCTCTCTCTTTGTCAAATATAATAAATATCTTAAAAAAAAAAAAAGAAAGAAAGCAGAAAACAGTGTCAAGATGGTGGATACCAGGTCCTAAGCCCGAGTCTCTGGTTTGTTTTATGATGTGCCCCAAGAGCCCCGAATGTGTGTCACCTACACGGTAGCTACTGTAAGTGGCACCAAATGGACTGGCACATCGTCTGCTGAAAAAAAAGGTGTGCCCTTTAGACAGTAGTTCCAAAAATGCCCTTTCGGTAGGGTGACCGTAAATCCCAGTTTTCTGCGGACTGTATGGGCCTAAATCAGACTGGGCAAATTTGTTAATAGTGCTCCTTTTCACTCTTAAAAATATCCTGCTTTTGATGATAGATTATACGGTAATATTATCTTTGGGTGACCCCTCTCCAAGGTATAGCCCTGCGGGTTCCCAGTTTCATTTGTGGCTGGAGAGGGAGAAGCAGACTCCCCGCTGAGCAGGGGAGCCTCAGGCAAGACGTCCACCTCTCTGGGCCTCAGGGTCCTCCGGAGGTAAGCGAGAGGGCTCAGCCAGGCAGATGGCCTCCACGATCTCTTCGAGCTCTAAGTAATTCTCAAAGGGCCCACTTTCCGGAAGCCAATAACGTACAGCAGTTCTCCGGCACTCCCCCCCCCCCCCCCGAGAATCACCCCCAACCCCAGCTCTGGGCAGAACGCACAGCTCTACCTGCCACTCCTGCCTCTGCCCTGGGGTGTGACCACCTCCGCAAGTTCTTGAAACACAAAAGGCTCTCAAAGCTAATCCTGTGGCAGGATGAGTCCTGGATTCAACAGCAGTTAAACACCGGGGAAGAGAGCGGTTCCCACCCCGCGCACCCACCCAGGAGGGCTGTGAGCCCCTGCGGACCCAGCTCCAGCCTCCAGTCGCCCCCCAAGCGGGGCAAACGGCTTTGTGCCCGCTTGTTTGTTGTGTTTGCTTGTTGTACCTTAAATTCCTCTTTCCAGCCCTTCCTGGGCGCGGGCACGCGTCTCTGGTCCTCAGCAGCCCGGGAAGGTCCGCAGCCCATGCCCCGCGCCGCGCTCTTCCCCTGCGGCCGGGCGGGCGGTGCACCCCGGGGCGTGTTCCCTGCTGCGCCCCTGCGCCCTGCACCCTCGCCCCTGCGCACTGAGAGCCGGGGCTGGAGGCGCTCCGCAGCTGGGCAGTTGCCGGGAACTGTTGCCACAATAAACCGCATCACGCGGACCTAGGACCTGGGCGGCGGCGGGACGTTTGTAACTGGAAACGGGAAGATCGGAGGCGTCTAAACCACAAGGAGGATGCAAACTGCAGCCCTCTGCAGAGGGAAGCGAGGGGTGGGAGGAGCCCGCTGCCCGGCTGAGTTAGTTTTGGAAGTACCCTAGACTAAGGCATCCTGCGGGGACCTCTTATTTGTTCCTTTCTAAGGCCCGGTGGGAGCCTCTCCCGGGCCCCCCGGACGCTGGGGACCGTGCGGAAGGCGGCGGCGGCGGAGTCCAATCGCGCGAGCAGCTCCTGAGCGGAGGCAGGCAGTGCAGACAGACCCACGGCCCCCGACGGCAGGGTCACAGGCAGAGCTGGGGAGGGCGGTCACGGTCACGCAAACAGAAACCCACACAATGAAGAAAACCAGGCATTAGGATCATAACAGCTCGGCAGCCGAGAAATGGGTTATGCAAATCATTTTTATGGAGACTGCGTTTTGTGAGCTGTTACATGGTAAGGAAAGTGCCTGGCTAGGCATACTTCTCTCCGAGAATTAAATAAAAATGGTGTCATCCACCAAAACAGGCAGACCAGGAAGACTGCTCAAAGAGCAACAGATTCTTTCCTGGATTTCTTTTTTCTTTTTGTTCTATTTCTAAATTAATTTTTATTTTCAAGAATTAAAAAATAAAAAGCTGAAAGGGATCTTAGACATCATTTACCAACCCCTTATTTTACAGGCTGTAAACCTAGGCTCAGAGAGGTTGAGTGATTCAGATTGCGGTGGAGAGGCTAGTTAATGAGGGATCTGGAATGAGGAATGGGGTGGCCTGACTCAATGGGTCCATGAATCCACAACACCAGGAAGATTCCAGTAAGGATTCTTGGAAATGTAAAAATCCTGGATCCTTCTGGGGAAGTTACTGGTCAGCTCTGTTATAAGAAGCTGATTATTTACATCATAGCATTTAAATTCATTTCACTGCCTCTCCTTACTGCTTGGATGGTGTTGCCTGTCAATTTTCCTTTCGCTAAAAATGAGAAGCGAGGAAAGAGGGGATTAAACTCAAGTGGAAACATTATAGTTATTGAGCAAGGAGCTTGAAGGATTTGTGAATGAAGCTGAAACAAGGCTCAGATGGTGTTTGGGGAACATATCTGAAAGTATTAACTCATGGTTATAATGAGTCACATGAAATATTCCAACTGGGAACAAAAAATTCTCAACTAAAATAATTTGACACAAAAGACACCAATGAAATGTTCTTTTTTTTTTTTTTAAAGATTTTTTATTTATTTATTTGAGAGAGAGAGAATGAGAGAGAGCACATGAGAGGGGGGAGGGTCAGAGGGAGAAGCAGACTCCCCGCGGAGCAGGGAGCCCAATGCGGGACTCGATCCAGGGACTCCAGGATCATGACCTGAGCCGAAGGCAGTCGCTTAACCAACTGAGCCACCCAGGCGCCCACCAATGAAATGTTCTTGACAAAGTTTAATGAAAGTGTACAGGATGAACGGTGAGAGGTTTTTCTCTTTCCTTTCCTTTCCTTTCCTTTCCTTTCCTTTCCTTTCCTTTCCTTTCCTTTCCTTTCCTTTCCTTTCCATTCCTTTCCTTCCCATTCCTTTCCTTTCCAGGCAATCTGTGAACAGAGATTTGTTAAGCCATCAGTGTGAATCAATGGGGTGGAAGCCAAATGTGTTGTGCAGGTATCTCTGAAAGCACCCTATAACTTCCAAAGGTGTGAAAATGCTTTTTCTAGGGATGTGCTAGAGTCTACTTACACTGCCTCAGGAGAGCTGATTGTCAGGAATATTTGGACCTAATTGTTAAACATAGTCATTATTAAAAATTAAGTTACATAAATTTATGATTAGTTATATTAAAAATAAAGGTAATAAATACAACTTATCAGTTCCTTATTATTTTATTACAATTTACTGCTGCTATGTTTTTGAGTTTGTTAGTGTTTATTGTGCCTTCATAATATGCTACTGTGGATCTCTTTCCAACTCCACCCCCGTGACATCACAGCCAAAGTGGGAATATGGACACCATGAAAATCGATAAAAGGTAACAATCAGGGCTTTCTCCCCCCACCCCCACCCCTGGAGCTGGTTATTAAACATTTACGAGCCTACCTCGGCCTTTTCTCTTTTATTCTGGGAACACCAAGGAATAGCTCTACTCTGCTTACCCTTCTCTGATTTCTGCAGCCACCCCCACCCCCAGCCATGGAATATGTGTGCATATCATTTCTCCTCCTCCCTTCATTCTGGAGCCTTGTACTAAGGCTCTGTGCTGTTGGCCCTTAATGATCATGCTCTGGTCTTGGATAATTTGTTTCCACTTTGAAGGCTGCCAATGTGAAAAAGCCTTTGATTTTCACCAAAACAGGGCCATCGCTTGCCTTTTTTTTTTTTAATGTAAGCTCTGTGTGCAAGTTGGGACTCAAACTCACCACCTTGAGATCAAGAGTCACATGCGCCATGGACTGAGCCAGCCAGGCGCCCCAACACTTGCCCATTTTAAAGTTTGACTACCATCCTTGGTTTTTCTCTTCAGTTTTGAATAATCTCGAGAAGGTCAACTCTCCACTTCCCTATAGAATTTAAGCCTGAGTTTTGATCTGAACTCTTTTTTCTCTGGAGTGATGAGGATATTGTAAGGACTGGTGTCTCTCAAATTGTAACGTGCACCCCCCGAGACCTCGTTAAAATGTAGATTCCCTGGGCACCTGGGTGGCTCAGTTGGTTAAGCGTCTGCCTTCGGATCAGGTCATGATCCTGGAGTCCGGTGATCGAGTCCCACATCGGGCTCCCTGCTCAGCAGGGGGTCTGCTTCTCCCTCTGACCCTCCCTCCCTCTCATATGCTCTCTCTCTCTCTCTCATTCTCTCTCTCAAATAAATAAATAAAATCTTAAAAAAAATGTAGATTCCCATTGAGTAGGTTTGGACTGGGGCCCAAAGACCACATTTCTAACAAGCTTCCAGTGGTACTGTTGGTAAAGCATTGTACTTGGGGTAGGAAGCGTATAGAACACATCTGAATATTAAATCATTACTTCAAAAGACAGACGAGAAAGATGGAAGGAAGGAGAAAGAATTGAGGAGGAAAATGAGAGGTGAGAATGAACATGAAGTCCATACTTCATTTTACTTCCATCTAGGAAGTACCTCTGAGCATAAAATTACAGCTTCTTTTCCCTCCTCTCTGGTAGAGGGTGGGTCTTTGTGAGTAACTGGGTCACGGCGAGGAAGAAAAGAAAATCCTTCTTTGCTGTCACCCAGGCTCTGGAGTTAGGTTTTCCTCTTTGTCTGTTTTGAGCTAGCTATCCTTCCAGGGATGGTGGGTAGACCAGAGGGCAGAAATAGATGTTTCCCTGCGGCGCTGAGAACATTGGTGTATGAGGGCAGGGTCGGTGCCGTGCAGCTGAGGGGTTTCCAGTTGCACTGAATAGAACAATTCCATGCTGACCTTCATTCCCAAACATGTCCCAAATGACTAATCACTGCAGTAATGGCTGACGGCTTGGGTGCTTGCTAAGGATTAACTGAGAGAGGGAAGCTCATGGCTATGTTGGTGTTTCTATTTTATTTCTATTTTATTAGTCAGTTATTGGCTTAAAGCCCGGATTGGAAAACTATGGGCCCTGGGCCAAATCGGGCCCACTGCCTGTCTGACACGTTTTTATATTTTTATATTTTTAAACAGTTGAAAAAAATATTGGAAAAAAAAATAGAAAAACGAAGCCCATTAATTAGTCATTTGGGACAATTACATGAAGCTCAAATTTCAATGTCCGTAAATAAAGTTTTATTGGAACACAATCAGTCCCATTTGTTTACATAGTATCTAGGGCTGCTTTTGTGCCCTGATACATGCACTAAGAAAGGTTTTTACCCCCCGGGCTTTGCTGGAACACTCTGTTGGACAGGAAGGCTGTGGAGTGGGGAAGACCACCTCACTATGTTGAAAGGCTATTTTGTAGCCTGGGAGGTGGTGCAGGGAACATTGTAGCTTCTGGAAAAAGAAAAGAGAGCACCAGATTATCAGAAACGAGTGGCATTTTGAGTGTCTTCTTGAATTTAAAGACCTAGTTAAAAAACCCCATCTCGTTCTGGTTCTTCATGTTCCTTTGTCAGACACTTCAGCCCAAACACTGTATATCTGGGAAACAGTCCTCTCCTTTGTACACATACATCGTGTCACTCAGATGTGAGGGGCCGCTGAAGTTTGCCTTTCTGGCAGGTTGCCTCCACGACAGTACCAAGCACATTTAGAAACCTCCTGAATCTGTCTATGAACTACCACTAGTAAAGAAGAAACAACCGTACCGGAATATTGTCACAAAAATATTCTTGATGACGCAGTTGCCTCATCAAGATCTTTGCGACCCAATTGATGTCCGAATGCTTGCAGTAACACCAGCAATGAATTAATGGAGTTGCTTCAAAATGCAGAGGGCAGGCACATCTCAGGACTCGCTTTCAAGGACTTGATATGACAGATTCTTGCAGAGAACATCCAGAAATAAAGAAGTCAGCCCTCAAACAGGGGAAGAATTGTTTGCCGAACTTTGGCATTAAGCCAACAATCTTGATGTTTGCTCATTCAACACAAACTGGATAAATACGGAGAGAAAACACCCATCTCAGGATAATCGCTCAGAGATTATTGACCTTGACCATAAATTTAGCAGGAACCATCTCCTAGAATTAAAAGACTTCCATTTACATCCTCCCTAAGACCCAGTTCTGGGCCATGTTTAGGGACTATGTGGGTCTAATTCGGGGCTGCACGCTTAATGGGGTTGTGAACAGAGAGAAACAATACTCACTGAATGGCAGTTGGAGAGGCAGGCTTGCTTTGGACAAAGCCATAACGACTCCGGAGCTTACACATGGCAATTTTCACACACCGATATTCTCACAATTAAAGAAAAGTAATATTTAAATGATTTTCGCTGCTTCCAATTTTGGCAGTACGTGGGCCCAAAGCACTGAGACTTCTCAAATTGCTGGTGTGATTTTTATCGAGCCGGCCTTGAATGTATCGCTGGACGCTGCAGGGGAGCTGGGTTGCTGCAAGAACTGAATGACTTCAGGGAGAACAAAGCTCCCTAAGAGACTTGGATTTTTTTTTTTTTCCTCCACTGGAATGTGGTGGAAAGAATGCTGGGCCAGCTGGCTCGATTCTACCCTGGTCCCACTCTGGGCTGGTGGACCACCCTCCAGGAAGTAATTTGGTTTCTGGGGGCCAGCCCCTAAGGCTTCTACCACAGAGTCCCAGCAACTCGGGCACACCTACTGAGTCAGAATCTCCGAGGATGGTGTATTTTCAGGAATCTTCTCAGGTGGTTCAGGAGCATAGGCAGGCTTGTCCCACTGCAAGGAGAACAGGAAGAAGCCGGGCTTTGGAGGGAGACCAACCTTTGACCTTTGGGAAATTATTTCACCTTGAGTCTCAGTTTATGCCTCTTTATTTTTGTATTTTTTAAAGATTTTATTTATTTATTTGAGAGAGATTGAGAGCACGAGCAGGGGGGAGGAGCAGAGGCAGAGGGAGAAGCAGGCTCCCCGCGGAGCAGGGAGCCCGATGCGGGGCTCGATCCCAGGACCCCGGGATCATGACCCGAGCCGAAGGCAGACGCTTAACGACTGAGCCACCCAGGACCCCTCAGTTTACTCATCTTTAAAATAAAGCAAAGCCGGTGGCATCCCAATTCCGGACTTCCAGCTCTATTACAAAGCTGTCATCATCAAGACAGCATGGTACTGGCACAAAAACAGACACACAGATCAATGGAACAGAACAGAGAGCCCAGAAATGGACCCTCAACTCTATGGTCAACTCATCTTCGACAAAGCAGGAAAGACTGTCCAATGGAACAAAGACAGTCTCTTCAACAAATGGTGTTGGGAAAATTGGAGAGCCACATGCAGAAGAATGAAACTGGACCATTTCCTTACACCACACACAAAAATAGATTCAAAATGGTTGAAAGACCTCAATGTGAGACAGGAGTCCATCAAAATCCTAAAGGAGAACACGGGCTGCAACCTCTTCGACCTCAGCCGCAGCAACTTCTTCCTAGAAACATCACCAAAGGCAAGGGAAGCAAGGGCAAAAAATTCATCAAGATAAAAAGCTTTTGCACAGCAAAGGAAACAGTCAACAAAACCAAAAGACAACCGACAGAATGGGAGAAGATATTTGCAAATGACATATCAGATAAAGGGCTAGTATCCAAAATTTATAAAGAACTTATCAAACTCAACACCCAAAGAACAAATAATCCAATCAAGAAATGGGCAGATGGCATGAACAGACATTTTTCCAAAGAAGCATCCAAATGGCCAACAGACACATGAAAAAGTGCTCGTTTGGCATCAGGGAAATCCAAATCAAAACCTCAATGAGATATCACCTCACACCAGTCAGAATGGCTAAAATTAAAAAGTCAGGAAACAACAGATGTTGGCGGGGATGTGGAGAAAGGGGAACGCTCTTACACTGTTGGTGGGAATGCAAGCTGGTGCAACCACTCTGGAAAACAGTATGGAAGTTCCTCAAAAAGTTGAAAATAGAGCTACCCTGCGACCCAGCAATTGCACTACTGGGTATTTACCCCAAAAATACAAGTGTAGTGATCCAAAGGGGCATCTGCACCCCAATGTTTACAGCAGCAATGTCCACAATAGCCAAACTATGGAAAGAGCCTAGATGTCCATCGACAGATGAATGGATAAAGAAGATGTGGTATATATATACAATGGAATATTATGCAGCCATAAAAAAATGAAATCTTGCCATTTGCAATGACATGGATGGAACTAGAGGGTATTATGCTAAGTGAAATAAGTCAATCAGAGAAAGACAAGTATCATATGATCTCACTGATATGAGGAATTCTTAATCTCAGGAAACAAACTGAGGGTTGCTGGAGTGGAGAGGGGGTGAGAGGGATGGGCTGGCTGGGTGATGGACATTGGGGAGGGTAAGTACTATGGTGAGTGCTGTGAATTGTGTAAGACTGATGAATCACAGACCTGTACCCTGAAACAAATAATACATTATATGTTAATAAAAATAAAATAAAATAAAATAGGAGGTAGTGATAGTACGTACCTCCTAGGGTTATGGGGAAAAATAATTTTGAAAAAAAAAAAAAAAGGCGTAGAAAGTACTTCATTGATCCTGAGGGATTATGCAGTATATGTCAGCTTAGATGACCGAGGCTACATTTTGACATTTAGGGTCAACTTATTTTTTTATTGTAAAGGAGATAAAATTCTAAATTCTTCTTTTTTTTAACAGGAGAAAATAAAATTTAATAGGCATATATACGGGGAATCCCCATAGGCATGAAGTACATGATAAAATTCTAAATTCTGACTGGAAGTCCACAACTTTATCAAATTAACATCACTGCAAGGGAAGAAAACAGTTTTTCACTGAATAATCTGGCTTTTAAACAAGATTTAATGTTTTTTATTTTTTTTTTAACCACAAGTTTGATTGCATCTCATTTCTATACCAATGAGGACAGTTCAACTGCCCTTCACCTGTTGCATCAGGCCATAAAAGCTCTAGAAAAATTAAGAAAAGAGAATAAGGATCATGTGTCACCTACCACCAGCCTAACTCTAGCATGGCTCTCTTCACAGTGGATGTGACCCACGCTCTTTCTTGTGGAGAAGCCCCTTCCGAACGCAGACAGACGGGGTTCACATGAACCCCCTGATTCTAGGTTTCGCCTTCCTGCCCTCTGTCTTCCTTTAATCGGCTCTACAATTAGAGTAGCTACAGCAAGCTGCCTTGCTTGCTTCTCTTACAGAACAAGCTGCAA
This sequence comes from Neomonachus schauinslandi, assembly GCF_002201575.2. Taxonomy (NCBI): domain Eukaryota; kingdom Metazoa; phylum Chordata; class Mammalia; order Carnivora; family Phocidae; genus Neomonachus; species Neomonachus schauinslandi. The sequence continues at coordinate 135,612,222 of NC_058410.1, read as the reverse complement.
GGAGCACCTCAGAGTCAGAATTACTTGGAGTGAAATTATAGCTCTTCTCCCCTAGAAGTCTGTTGAGTCTCACCAGGAAAACCATCACAGGGAGGCTGCTCTGGATTTCTCTCTCTCTCTGTGGGAAGACTTGAAACTCAGGCACAAACACACACTGTTGGGGGTTAGGAATCGGGGAGGGAGGGAGGGAGACAGACAGAGAGAGAAACAGAGAGAGAGAGACTGAGATTGTTGATAAAGGGACAACTTTCTCCGACAGATGAGGTGCCGAGTAGGCTCCGGACCAGCCTCCACTGAGAAAGAGAGACTCTGTTCCTCAACTTCCCTGTGCCTGATTGGGTTTCGTCCACATTCTGGAGGGCACCCACCCTTGCTTGCAGAAATGGCTCGATTCCACTGAATTCCTCAAACATGGATTGGGGACCTACCTACTAAGGGTCAGACACTCTGTGGGGCCCATCATTGGCCCATGGTAACGTCTGCATCAGGCCCACCTTTTGGCTGTGTGTTGCGGGTGGAATTCTCATGGTGACGCCCGTGAGAAGAGAGGAATCGGGCAGATGCTGTGGACTTAAAATGAGAAAACGTGCATTCTTTAAAAAATCTGTGTTAGAAATGCCAGTGCGGAAGGGGAATGTGCTAATGCCAAACTCTAGCTCAGTTTTGTAAACCATCCTGAGTGGCTGCTCGTAGCTTTCGACTACAGTTAGGTCACTTGGCCACTGCACTTTCGGATACTACTACCGGCTAACCCTGTGGGTTGCAGAAAGGCTGTGCTGGTCCTCTTCCCGTGGAGCCTCCATCAGCCTGCTGCAAGATGCTGCACAGGGTGTGGGGTTGAGGCTCTTGTTTCTAATTCTAATTCTTTCTTGTGGGAGATTTTCAGGCCATTTGCCCCATTCTTTTTTTTTTTTTTTTATGTTATGTTAATCACCATACATTACATCATTCTTAAGAATCCTTCCTCATTGCCGTCCTAGATTGCTAACAAGCTATGCCCACTCATACCTACAGACTCCTATGTTATCTCCAATTGCCTGATGTATTACATTAAAAAAAAAAGATTTTATTTATTTATTTGAGAGAGAGCTCGAGCAGGAGGGACGAAGGAGAAAGAGAGAGAGAATCTCCAGCAGAGTCCCCGCTGAGCATGGAGCCCAATGCAGGGCTCGATCCCACGATTCTGAGATCATGACCTGAGCCAAAACCAAGAGTCAGACGCTTAACCGACTGTGCCACCCAGGTGCCCCAGACATACTACATTTTCATTTGTGACCAACATCATTTGTTACTTTGGTCTAGTCAAGCTAATTTTCTTAGGATGCACACACACCAATTGGCTTGCCTTTTGTTCTACATGCATGCTTAATTATTCATTCAACAAATATTTATTGGGCACCAGGCACTGTCCCACGTGGTAGAGATATGGGGGAGAGCAAAACACAGCACCTGCCTTTATGGAGCTTATGGGTGGGCAGTAGAATAAACAGATAAGTAGACATATACCAAAGAGGTGTTGGAGAGTGCTATGCAGAAAACAAAACAAAACAAAAAACACTTGGAAAGAAATAGAAAGCAACAGGAAGGGTAGAGCAGACATGATGCTTAGGGATGAAGGTGGGTGGAGAGAGAAGAGTACACATGCTGGAACATGCCTGGGGTGCATGAAGGAGAGCACAGGGGTTGGTGTGGCTGCAGAGGAGACAGGAGAATGGAGGGACGAGGTCAGAGAGGTACCTAACGTCAATGCTCCTGCTCTTTGGACTAGGTGTGACCTCCCGAGAAGCAGTACCATCCAGTTCTTGTTCTCGAGGCAGTCATGTAGCCTTTTTTTTTTAAGATTTTATTTATTTATTTGAGAGAGAGAGAGAGAGCACAAGAGGGGGTAGGGTCAGAGGGAGAAGAAGAGTCCCAGCAGGGACCCTGGTGCGGGGCTCGATCCCGGGACTCCGGGATCATGACCCGAGCCGAAGGCAGTCGCTCAACCACCTGAGCCACCCAGGCGCCCCACAGTCATGTAGTCTTTATTCCACTCATCGTAGGAGGTGCTTGAGGATCGGAACGGGGGATAATTTACCAAGCGACAGGCCCAGGATGTGGGTGCCCCCAATACTTCTAAGTCCACCTCACCTGCATGGATCTTGCTATTTCTTCTTCCCTTAGTAGAGTTTCTCTGGCACTCAGCAGAGAATAATATTGTATTTCAGGGCAAAATGCCAACCATTTCCTCCCGACCACAAATGTGTTTTACTTTGCAAACAGGTGGTGTTCACAGCCAGGGGGCACCCAGGATGTTGCTCAGTGATGTGCTCTGGCAGGCTCTGAAGCAGGGAACATTCACCCCTGACAGGCTCTGTTGTTAACAGCGCCATCAGACCCTTTCAGGGCAGCATCTGAAGACTCAAAAGGAGTAACTGAACAATGCTCCAGGGTGGGCAGGCCTAAAACCTTCCCACTGAGCTCATTCTTGTTCCCCTTTATAGAGTTAATCCCAACTGACTATGAATTAGACTGAGTATTTACCAGCTAAGGGCTCAACAGGCAGCGGGGAGATGGGTAATTGCAGTGAGAGCAGCAGTGGGACTCACCAAGCAGGGAGAATCTTACTTTTAAGGGATACTAAATGACATAGCCAAATTGTACTCTCAGTGGTTCAGAGCAGATATGATATCATTGAAGACTGCTAGAAGGAAATACTCAGCTTGCTATTCTCTTATCCTTTTGGCTTTGGTTGAATTAAATTCAGCAACAATTTAAGAATTCTTTTTCTGTTCTGTGAGGGAAAAAAAAAAAGCAAAGAATGTTTCAAAGTTCCCACAAAAGAAAAAAAAAAAGAGGCATCTCACCTGTCCTCTTTCTTCAGTCTGTTCTATAAAAAGAAACAGAGTGAGAAACAGGAAAGCTATCTCAGGGATATGATTCTCCTATACCTAGACAGCTTCACAGAATTCTGGAGAATGATGCCTCCCACCATCTTCCCTTTTCCCTGATGTAACATGGATCTGGTAGACTTCTGCTTCTGGTCAAAATGAATATTTATGGGAATGCAAAACCACCCAGGGCCCAAGAAGGCAAAATGGATAATGTCAGACATCTAATAATAAGAAGAAAAAAAACTTACCAGGCATGCAAAGAAACAGGAAAATATGATCCACAATTAGGAGGAGAATTAGTCAGCCCACACTGAGCTGAAATGAACACAGATGTTAGAATTAGCAGATGAGGATGTCAAAATTTAGGATTGCTGCATTCTGTGTGTTCAAAGAACTAGAGGGAAGACTAAGCATGTGAAAGTGGAGACACAAAAGTTATTAAAAAGACCTAAATTGAACATATGGGAATGAAACTCTAATGTCTGAGATCTTAAAAAAATGCACTGAATGGGATTCCTGCCAAGCCTAGTCTGTTCAGGCTGCTGTAACAAAACACCACGGGCTGGATGAGTTAGGAACGGAAGCTTGTTTCTCATGGCTCTAGAGGCTGGAAGTCCAAGCTCAGTGTCCAGCGTGGTTGGGTTCTGATGAGAGCCCTCTTGCAGGTTTCAGACTTCTCCCTGTGTCTTCTCATGGTGGAAAGAGGGACAGAGGGCTCTTTGGGTCCTTTTTATAAGGGCACTAATCCCATTCATGGGGGCTCCACCCTCATGACCTAATTACCTCCCAAGCCCCACCTCCTAATACCATCTTATTAGGGGATTAGGACTTCACTATAGGAATTTGACGGTGGGGGGTGGGACACAAACACTCAGTCTATTGCAATGAGCAAGTAGACATTCCAGAAGAAAAGTCTAGTGAACTTGGAGACAGCAATAGAAACTATCCCAAATGAAACGTACAGAGAAAAAAAGACTAGAAAATGAACAGAGCTTCAGGGGCAACTTCCCATAACCTAAAATGCCTGTAATTGCAGTTTCCAAAGGAGAGGAAAGAGAAGGGGGTGAGGGAGGGTAGGAAAGATATTTGAAAGAATAATGACTGAAAAAAACTCCAAACTAGATGAAAACTATAAACCCACGATCCAAGATACTCAAGGAAACTGGCACGAGAAGCATAAAACTATGCTAAAGTATCAACATCAACTGATCCAAACTAGTGATGAAGAGGGGGTGCCTGGCTGGCTCAGTGGGTGGAGTGCTTGACTCTTGATCTCAGGGTTGTGGGTTCGAGCCCCACATTGGGTGTGGAGATTACTTAAAAAAAATAAAATCTTTAAAAAACAAATAGTGATAAAGAGAAAATCTTAATAGCAAATGGAGAAAGAAAACCTACTAGGTGCAAAGCACTTTTAAAGCACATTTAAAGTACTTTTAAAGCATCTGAAAATACTGCAGGCAAAAGTGGTAACCTATCATTTTATACCCTGCAAAAATATCTATTAAAAACAAAGGCAAAAACAAAGACTTTTCAGATATACAAAAGGTGACAGAATTCATGACCAATAGACCCATATATAGAAATGTTAGAGGAAGTCCTGCAGGAAGAAGGAAAATAATACCCAATGGAAATATGGATCTACACGAAATAGTGGAAAGCACTGAAAATGGTAACTATATGCATAAGTAGATGAGATTTTATTACTATTTAAATCTTTTTGAGATCATTGATTGTTTAAACAAAAATAAGAGCAATGCAGTGTGGGGTTTGTAATGTATGTGAATGTTCCGTGTATGACAGCAATTATAGCACAAAGGCTAGGAGGGGAGGAATGGAAATATGCTGGGAGCATATGGGAAAAACCAGTAACATGCTCTCTGGATAAGCCCCCAGATATTTGGAAACCAAATGACATTCTTCTAAATAATCCCTGAGTCAAAGAAGCAACCAAAGAACTGAAAGAAAGAGTCTTGACATCTGGTTCCTTTTCCCAGTTCTTTGGGAAATTAAAACACCAGTGAGTATCATGATAGTATTTTGGGCAAGTAATTAGTAATAGTAATTACTAGTAATAGTAATTGAGAAGTGTATTAGTTTTCCATAGCTCTGTAACAAATCTCCACAAATTTAGTGGTTTTAAACCACACACACTTAATATCTCACCCTCTTGATGGGTCAGAAGTCCATGCATAGCTTATCTAGGTCTTTTAAGGATCCCACAAGTGCAAACAAGGTATTGGCTGGGTCTCACCTGGGACTCAGGATCCTCTTCCAAGCTCATTGGTTATTGGCAGAATTTATTTCCCGACAGCTGTGGAACTCATCTCAGCTTGCTTCTTCAAGGTTAACAGAAAAGACTCTGTTGCTTCTTCTATAAAGGGCTCACCTGATTTGGTCAGGCCCACCCGGGATACTCTCCCTTCTGATTAACTCAAAATCAACTAATGTGAAACCTTAATTATATCTACGAATGCATTCACCTTTGCCATAGTATGTAACCCAATCATGACTGTGACATCCCATCATAATGACAGGGCCCACCACAATCAAGAGAAGGGATTATATGGGGGTTATCTGCCAGGATCCTGGGATTTTAAGGGCCATTTTAGACTTCTGCCTTCCCCACCAAGAGAGAAGGGAATAAGCATAGGAAAGGATATTATTTGTTACTCATAATCTGTTGTAAGTGACTGAATATTGTTCCTGGATGTAAACAATTATTTTTGATTGGCTTTATATTATTTTTCTTCCTCAAGACCATTCAGAAGGTTTTGAATAACCTTAGGAATAATTATAGTAACAATAACAGCTACCATTTCTTGATTGTTTAAGCCTGACATTTTGCACAGTATTTTACATATAATATCACATTAGATCTTCACAACAAGCATACGAGGTGGGTATTATTATACCCATCCTGTAGATAAAGAGAAGATCCTAAAGTTTAGAAGTCTTAAGTAACTTGCCAAAAGTAACACAGCTAGTAAGGGAGGAGTGGAGATTCAGACCCAGAGCTGTCTGATTCTAAATCCAGGGCTATGGAGAAAAAAAATGGGAAAGCAGATATCAGGAGAATTTGTGTTTCCACTGCTGGTTCTGCTTTTTGAACAGCTTGTTATTTCTTATTGAATTGTTTCCATTAAAGATAAATGCAGCCATCTTCAGCTTTTGGGAAATGCTCTCTCTGTTGGAAAGAAGATATAGCAAAGACTAGTGCGTACACACACAAACACACACACAATTTCAACTCTGCCAAAGCATTTTCTATCAATTAGAAACATTGTTCCCCACATGCACCTCTCCCCTACTTTGTCTCCTCTACTTTGTGAGCCCAGAGATCCTGTCACATTTACTGGGAACCCCACAAGACTATGCAGCCTTCTCAGTGAGGTTCCCTGTAGATGTGACTCAGGTTAGAACAAGGCTGTATAGTTGTGAGTGGTTGAGTTTTGTTTCATGAGTAAGTTTCTGATTTGGAGAGTGAAAATGCATGGAGACATGTAAACATATACGGGTGACACTGCATTAGCATGTAATTATTATATGCAATTAATACATGTAACTTCATATCTGATGGTTGGCAGTGCTATTATTTTATACATTTGAAAAATTTTTGTTCCTGAATGTCTAAGTCCCATGGAGAAGCTACTTCCTACCAGACTGAATATTGCACAGATGTTCTCTAAAATGGGGATCCCAAACCAGTTGTTCTTTGATACCAAATGGCTTCGTGGCTCTGGTGGTTGTCTCCCTAAGAGGGGACAAACTGTCTTTTAGGTGAAGGGGAGCAAAAGGAGTAGATTGGTAGCCCCTAAGGAAGAGGTCCAGGTGGAGCCAACAGATACATTTTTATCAAGAACATACTCTGATGCTTTTGTCTCTAGTTTAACTTGGAGAGAACTCAATGCCACAGTCTCCAGGAATATCTGTGGACCCCTCTTAGCAGCGTCTTCCAACATGCAGGGCTATGTAATTAACATCACCACCAGGGGGCAATAACACCACAGCCATGCTGGAATAGTAATAAGCTTGCCGTTACTGTGTTCAAATCATCTATAAGAATAATCTTAGGTGGGGATGGCTGGGTGGCTCAGTCGTTAAGCGTCTGCCTTTGGCTCAGGTCATGATCCCACAGTCCTGGGATCGAGCCCCACATCGAGCCCCACATCGGGCTCCCTGCTCCGCGGGAAGCCTTCTTCTCCCTCTCCCACTCCCCCTGCTTGTGTTCCCTTTCTCGCTGTGTCTCTCTCTGTCAAATAAATAAAGTCTTTAAAAAAAAAAAGAATAATCTTAGGTGAAGCGATTATGTGCTACTCATGGTCTTCGATACACTTAAGTACTGATATAGTCATTACATTTCTGCTTTAAAATAAAAATAATAATCAGCCTTTGCAGCCTGTATAGTTGGGCAGGCTTTGTGGGGAGAACTTTTATTCCCCTCTGCTGCTTTCCCCTTAGAATGAAATTTTAGCCTTAAAAGGGATTCTGATGGGAGTCATGAGGTGGGGAGGGGGTTGTAATGGACAAGGGCGGAAGCTTCCGGATAATGAAAATGAGTCCCAGAGACATGAAGAGTGAATCCCCCAACATCATCCTCCTAGAAACAGGATCCGAGCCCAGAGATCCTGTCACATCTACTGGGAACCCCACAAGACAATGCAGCCTTCTCAGTGAGGTTCCCTGTAGAAATGACTCAGGATCTCTGGGTTCTGACCCTGTTTCTAGGAGGATGATGATCTCCTCCATGTGCCTCAGCATTTAACATGGGCTTATTGGGTTCCCAGTATGGGCAAGGCATTGGCTTGGCCTGGGCTGTACTGGGGAGAATAATAACACCAACAACAATAATACAGACATGATCCCTGCTCCCATGAACTCGGGCTCTTGGGGATACAGATAATGAGCTGATGCTCAAACCAACCTCTAATCGCCAACTGTATTAGATGATATAAAGGAAAGTACAAGTTAGTGAGAGATCATACAATGGGAGGAGATGTCTCAAACTGACACTTAACCTGAGGCTCAAGGGAAGAAACGAACAAACAAAAAACCTGGAGAAGAGTATTCCAGGCTGGGCGCCTGGGTGGCTCAGCCGTTAAGCGTCTGCCTTCGGCTCAGGTCATGGTCCCGGGGTCCTGGGAT
>NC_058410.1:135465800-135604197 GCF_002201575.2 Neomonachus schauinslandi | reverse complement strand
CATGGTCCCGGGGTCCTGGGATCGAGCCCCGCATCGGGCTCCCTGCTGGGCGGGAAGCCTGCTTCTCCCTCTCCCGCTCCCCCTGCTTGTGTTCCCTCTCTCACTGTGTCTCTCTCTGTCAAATAAATAAATAAAATCTTTAAAAAAAAAAAAAGAGTATTCCAGGCTCACTCTAAGGTATACTGGACTATAGAAAAGGGCTGGGGCCATTTCATGCCAAGTACCCAGTAGGTCATGTCCAGGGTTTGGGATTTCATCCTAAAGGCAATAAATGTTGAAAGTTTTGTACAGAGGATTGACATGGATCCAATTACATTTTTGTAAGACCAGTCTGGCTTCCATTTAGAGAAAGGAAAAATGAAATGAGTAAGAGTTAGAGCAGAGAGAATTATTAGGGGGCCATTATAGTCATCAGGTGGCAATGACTGCTTAATAGTGATGATGGAGAGAAGTAAATAGATTCCAGATGTACTCTGAGTGAGAGTTAGTAAAAGCTGCTGATATCTTGGATGTCAGGGTTAAAGGAGGAAGGATTGAGAATTACCCCCCAGAGCGTTGCCATATGACAGGGTAGATAGGTGACATTTATTGAATTGGGGAAGGCAGGATGAGGAAAAGAAGACCAAATGTTCAGTTTTAGGCATAATAATTTGGAATGTTGGGGAGATATCCAAATGGGGATATAAGGTTGGAGCTCAGGAGGAAGATGTGGAAATTTTAGGGATCATTAGCATAAAGCCCGGAGAGTAGATGAGACCACATAGAAAAACAGGATAGAGACAAAGGCAAGGGAAACAAAGGTGAAAATCAACTATTGGGACTTCATCAAGATAAAAAACTTTTGCACAGCAAAGGAAACAGTCGACAAAACCAAAAGACAACCGACAGAATGGGAGAAGATATTTGCAAATGTCGTATCAGATAAAGGGCTGGTATTGAAAATCTATAAAGAACTTATCAAACTCAACACCCAAAGAACAAATAATCCAATCAAGAAATGGGCAGAACACATGAACAGACATTCCTCCAAAGAAGACATCCAAATGGCCAACAGACACATGAAAAAAATGCTCAACATCACTCGGCATCAGGGAAATCCAAATCAAAACCTCAATGAGATACCACCTCACACCAGTCAGAATTGCTGAATTAACATGTCAGAAATGACAGAATGTTGGTGAGGATGAGGAGAAAGGGGAACCCTCCTACACTGTTGGCGGGAATGCAAGTTGGTGCAGCCACTCTGGAAAACAGTATGGAGGTTCCTCAAAAAGTTAAAAATAGAACTACCCTGTGACCCAGCAATTGCACTACTGGGTATTTACCCCAAAGATACAAATGCAGTGATCCGAAGGGGCACGTGCACCCCAATGTTTATAGCAGCAATGTCCACAATAGCCAAACTATGGAAAGAGCCCCGATGTCCATTGACAGATGAATGGATAAAGAAGATGTGGTGTATACAGACACACACACACACACAGTGGAATACTACTCAGCCATCAAAAAAAAATCTTGCCATTTGCAAGGATGTGGATGGAACTAGAGGGTATTATGCTAAGCGAAATAAGTCAATCAGAGAGAGACAATTATCATATGATCTCACTGATATGTGGAATTTAAGAAACAAAACAGAGGATCATAGGGGAAGAGAGGGAAAAATAGAACAAGATGAAATCAGAGAGGGAGACAAACCATAAGAGACTCTTAATCATGAGAAACAAACTGAGGGTTGCTGGAGGGGAGAGAAGGTGGGGTAACTAGGTGATGGGCATTACGGAGGGCATGTGATGTAATGAGCACTGGGTGTTATATAAGATTGATGAATCACTGACTGCTACCTCTGAAACTAATAATACATTAAATGTTAATTAATTGAATTTAAATTTAAAAAAACTATCCCCTTTATAAAAGTGTTCAAATCATGGGGCACCTGGGTGGCTCAGTTGGTTAAGCGGCTGCCTTCAGCTCAGGTCATGATCTCGGGGTCCTGGGATCGAGCCCTGCATTGGGCTTTCTGCTCAGCGGAGAGCCTGCTTCTTCCTCTTCCTCTGCTGCTCCCCCTGCTTGTGCTCTCTCTCTATCGCTCTGTCAAATAAATAAAAACCTTAAAAAAAAAAGTGTTCAAATCAAAGAGATCTGTGAATCATAAATGCCTCGATTTATAGTTAGACATTTGCAAGAAGAAAAAAATCATAGAGGGAAATCTAGAGTGAAGAAAATGAAATTCCACCATATTCTCCCTAATTGTCATATGTTTACTTTTAACCCAGTCAAAAGCCCTATCATTTGAGGAAAAACATTCAGAAAAACTGCCTTTTTTCCAGAAACCATATTGGTGAAGTGTCCTGATGGGCACCAATCCTGGGAGCCATGTCCTTCGGCCCTGTCAGTCTGATGGGAATGGGAAAAAAGGATCTTTCGAAATATTCCTTGAATCTAAGAAGCTTGCAGTTCATTGATGCCTCTTAGCAAATATTAATGACTAACCATGGCAATATTTTGCCTCCTCGTCAGTTTGAACAGTTGTCTTCCTTTTCCAGCATGGGGCAGGAAGCTCTCTCCAGAACTATCATGAGTCTCACATCCCAGGTCCACAGTTGTGTGTGGCATGTGTTTTTTGCCCAACTTTTATCAAAGAACAAAGTTCAAAGGACACCAGAATCTACAGTTCAAACTGCCTCAGAGGGAGACAAAACAGGGCCAGTTTTAATGAGAGAGAACAATGGGGAAAAATTCCAATGAATAACACTCCACCTTTTTTCTAGGACTCCTTGTGAAATACCGTGAGCATTCTTAGAACTCGTTTTTCTTTCTCTTGGGCTGTTATCAAGACTTCGTCATTTGTGTTGCTGCAGGATCTAAAGGCCTCTGCTGCCTCCCCCATCTTACTGTTACTTCTGTTAAGAATAGTTCACATTTTTGGGGCGCCTGGGTGGCTCAGTTGGTTAAGCGACTGCCTTCGGCTCCGGTCATGATCCCGGAGTCCCGGGATCGAGTCCCGCATCGGGCTCCCTGCTCGGCAGGGGGTCTGCTTCTCCCTCTGACCCTCCTCCCTCTCATGCTCTCTGTCTCTCATTCTCTCTCTCGCAAATAAATAAAATCTTAAAAAAAAAAAAAAGAATAGTTCACATTTTTGTCCTAGGCTCTTACAGAAATATAAACGGATTTTGTTTCAAAAAAAAGAATAAAGAAAAAAGAAAGAGACAAAAGCCAGGAACTGGTCCCAGGAGGATGCCAACATTTAGAGGTCAAGAAGGAAATGGATGCATGCAAAAGTGACTGTGCAGGAGCTGATATGTTCCAGAAAAATGAGGAGAATGTGGTATCATGGAAGCCAAGATAAGAGGATCTTTCAAGGAGGGAGTAATCCACTGGGTCAAATGCTACTGAGTGATTGCTAAGTAAGATAAGACCTGCAGAGGAAAATTGGATTAAGCAATACGGAAGCCATTGGTTACCTTCCCTAAAGCACTTGTCAGGTAAGTGATGGAAATGGAAGCCAGATCAGAGTATTTGACGAGGAAATGGGCACACAATACTCCAAAATAAATCACAGATGGTTTAGGGACTTAAATGTGAAAGGGGAAACTAAAAACTTCAAGAAGAGAATGTGGAAGAATGTTTCCATGAATTTAGAGTAAGAAACAACTTCTCGAACAATACACAAAAAAAGCACAAATCATAAAAGTTACGATTTATAAATTTGAGTACTTTAATGTCAATTGAATATTAAGAACTCTGCTTCATAAAGAATATAAAAAATGAAGTTGCCTATCCCATGATCATCCTGTTCCATATTTAGGAATGTGATGAAAATCTTGCCCACACACCCAGAGATGTGTGTAAGAATGTACATGGTAACATTGTCCTTAAGAGTAAAAACCCAGAAACTGTTCAGATGATCAATCTCAAAAGAAATGGTATATAAACTTCTGGTGTATTAGGGCACCTGGGTGGCTCAGTCATTAAACTTCTGCCTTCAGCTCAGGTCATGATCCCAGGGTCCTGGGATCGAGCCCCGCATCGGGCTCCCTGCTCAGCGGGAAGCCTGCTTCTCCCTCTCCCACTCCCTCTGCTTGTGTTCCTTCTCTTGCTGTGTCTCTCTCTGTCAAATAAATAAAATCTTTTAAAAAAACAAATAAATAAACTTGTGGTATATTTATTGAACAGAATGTTTACACATCACAGCTGGAATGAAAGTGGTTGAACTACATGGGTATCTCTCACACATGTAACATTGGACCAAACATTCAGTGTGCAGAAGATTCTGTATTGGGTCCAGTTAGACAAAGTTTAAGAATATTATTTAGAAATATGAATCTCAATATCCAAAGAAAAAGTAAAAAGAATGGAAAATATTTGCCCTTTCTTAGCAGACTTGAGTATAGAGAGTAGTGCAGAAGATTATGTTTTCAATATACTTGCTAATATTTGAATTTTTAAAACTATGTACATGTATTATTTTAATTAAAAATGTAAAAGTATTCTTTTTTTAAGATTTTATTTATTTAGCTGAGAGAGAGAGAGAGTGCGCAAGCACAAGCTGGGGGAGGGGCAGAGGGAGAGGGACAAGCAGACTCCCCACTGAGCAGGGAGCCTGATGGGGGGACTCCATCCCAGGATCCGAGATCATGCACTGAGCCAAAGTCAGATGCTTAACTGACTGAGCCACTCAGGTGCCCCAAAAGTAATCTTAAAAGTAAAGGAGAAGTGAGGAAATGGGGGCAGCTCTGAACAACTCTGGATCTGAAGGGAGATATGGAGAGAATAGTTGGCTGACACAGAAGATGGGATCAAGGGAGGGTTGTCTATTTTGACTGCTTTTTTTTTTTTAGATGAAATATATTTGATACTGTAGGGGTCAAGGGCAGGCCGCCCCCAAATGTGTCACTTTGGCATATTTATTATTTCAAATAAAGTTGCTTAAGACATAGTGATGCAAGAAGGACACTCAGTCTCTCCTCTGTCCCATTGAAAACAGGAAACAAATCTCCCATATGATACCCTCCCTGTACTAAGAAGTAAAAAGGTAGGCAGGTCCCCGCCACACCTCCCCCAGTTTTAACTTGACCTATTTGGGCGGCCTGGAGGTGGGGGGCTGATTTGCCACCTTCTGATGCTCGGTCCTCCGCCGACACAGATCCAGGTCTCTGCCCTCCTCCGGCTCCTTCTCTGTCCTCATGGCGGGTGCCCGGGAGCAGGGCTGGAGCCCGTCACCCCCGCTGAGCTGCAGCAATTCCACCATGTCTCTGTTGTCTCCCCTTGGCCACCAGAGCTTCCCGTTTGACTACGACGATGGCAACGGGGAGGATGAGGAAGACGTGGAGGAAGGTGCTCATGATTCACAGGCTAAGGTGGGGAGCCTGAGAGGAGTGGAGTTACAAGGGTGTCCCAGTGTGGCTGAATCAGAAGATAACCAAGAACAGAAACAGGTGCACCTACCAGAAAGTCACCTGACACCATGGGAAGTGTGGTTTGTTGGCAAAGAAAAAGAAGAATGTGACCGTCTGCAACAGAAAGCTCTGGAGGAATTAAATCAACAGCTAGAAAAAAAAAGAAAAGAAATGGAAGAACGTGAAAAAAGAAAGGTTATTGCTGAAGAAAAGCACAAGGATGCGTTCAGAAAAAGAATGAACAGAAAAGAAAAGAAAGGGAACAAAAAATTAATAAGGAAATGGAGGGAAAAGCAGCAAAAGAATTGGAGAAAGAACATTTGTAAGAAAAGGCAAAAGAAAAATACCAATAATGGATAAAGAAGAAAAATGCTGAAGAATGTGAAAAGAAGAAGAAAGAAAAGGAAAAAGAAAAACAACGGCAAGCTGAATTACAGGAAAAAAAGGAAATAGCAGAGAAAAGATTTAAGGAATGGTTGGAAAATGCAAAAAATAAACGTCGCCAGTGGAAAACTTACAGATTTTTACAGTGGAAATTCTTATCCAGAACCAGCCTTTTATAATCCAATTCCATGGAAACCCATTCATATGCCTCCTTCCAAAGTAGCTAAGGACCTATCAGGAAAGAAGACTAAAAGGCCTGTGGTAAGTCAGCCACGCAGGTCATCATCCTGTCTGGTGGTTCAGAAAGCCAGAAGCAATCTTTGCCTTGGAACTCTGTGCAGAATACAAAGATAGTGGGTGTGGGAAATTGCATGCTTTTACCTGAAGCTATTTAATTTTAAAAGTAGAATCGTTTTTTACTCCTCAGTCAACAGCTCAACATTTGATGTTATTATTGACACTTTCACATTTTTACATTCGTATATGTTGTCCTTAGAGCTAATTGAAGAAGATGCTTTATACATTTTCATTTTTATAAGTCCTTCAAGGTTGATCTTGGCATTTTGTTACACAGGATAAGTGACTGAATATCTAACAGTTGTGTTTATGTTTAGCTTGTATTAAAACTACATTGTAATACCAATAAAACCAACAATTTGTGTTGTGTTGTTTCAAAAAAAGAAGAAGAAGTTAAAAGATATCTTTACCACCAGAGTTGGGAACTTGAAATCAGAGAAAGCTGTAGAAACAAGCCTTGTTTTTTAGCTAATCTACTACCTCAACTCAAATTCTGCTTAGAATTCCTTACTGAATAAAGCTCCTAAACATTTGTTTTCTTTATCCTGTCAATTCCTCACAAATTTATCTTCTTTGTCTAAAAGGTATAACAACAACTGCTTGACTTTGTAATTTCTTTAGGTCTCAATTTTAATACTGGGCCTCCATACGTATGTAGTAAAAATTTGATTTTTTACTGTTAACCTGTCTCAGGTAAATCAAATTCTTAGTCCACCTGGAAGAGTTTGAAGGGTAGAGGAAGAATTTTTCCTTCCCTGCAGTACCAGTGGGAAGAACACATTCAAGATGGGGAGGTCAAAGATGCAGAAGATTAGGGAGATAATAACCACAAGTATGGTCTCTGAGAAGGCAAGAGGAAGTAGGGTCCACACCATTTTAATAAGAGGACAGACACTTTGTATGTGATAACAAGAAGGAGGAAGGAGAGACTGAGATAGATACAGGTAACTTGGAGAGTTGTATAGAGGGAACATGAGGAAGTTCCTATCTGATGGACTCACTTCCCTTTTTTTGAGTGAGAAAGGATTATTTGCTCAAAAGGATGGTTATAGAGGGAGGGTCAGGACTTGACAGTGGGGCCAGGATGGATTTGTCATTGTACAGTTGGACTGTATTGGATGTCCACTTGAAGCTGAGGATCATGAATTTACAGTGATATCAATTCTCTCATTTGTACAATCACTTTGGGCAGAACTAAAATCGGAATATATTCCTCCTCGACCCCACCCTGAGATATATGGCAATGTGTCAATAGCTGCTCAAGACCAAGGGATAAGCCTGGAACAATTTCTGGAAGGTACATTTTACGTGATAATAATTAATTTAGAACATTTTTATTTAAAATCCAAAAACACATTAAAACATGATTAGAACACAAAGTTCAAATCGATCTTTACAGCGAATCAGAATATTTTAAATGGGATGTTATGATTACAAGAGGTGGCTCTTCCTCAAATTCCTGGGCAAGTGACTTGTTTGCTCCCTTTTGCAGGGAGGGATACCTGGGTGAGAAGTCTGACAACTAATGACTTAGACATAGTGCATATGGGAGTCACACAGAAGCCACACGGAGATTAGGAACCATATTTTTGGACTCAAAAGCATGTGATTTTTCTACCTTCCCACATAGCATCTAAAGATTTTTCTTCACGATTGTTCATTTCTGTGTTAGAATGTTCTGTTGAATTGCATTCTAAATGGTGCATACAATAATCTTGTATTTCTTTTACCTAACAGACAGTTGTAAACGTGGCTCCAGAATTCTGGCTGTCAATGGAATTTTATTAAAACCCATGGCAATCGCTGCCTGTCACTTGGCTGGTGGACCACTTGGCTGTTTTGGGCCTTTCTTTTGGTAGAATTCAGAGCTGTATAAATTGGGCTCAACATTGTACTAATTCTGGCCTCTGTTTAGGGAAATACATTTGCATCTCTATCATCCTTGCTGTTTGACAGATGAGTAAAAGGAGTCACAGAGGTGTTGCTTTGCTTGAGATCCTAAAACTCACAAGCAGAAGCTGCTAGTTTCCTATTCTGTCAGAGTAAATGGTGCTACTATTTTTGGTTCGGTGTTCTTTTCTATTTCTGGTATCGTGATCAGAGAGAGAGAGACAAATTCTACTTTGTTCCTAAGATACCCTTCGATCTCTTTCAGGCAACTCACAAGCCGTGCTTTGTCACTGAAGCTCTCACACAGTAAGGTCCTTGGGTGGTGGTGGCTGGTGGGGGATTCTCTGATAAAGCCCATGTTACAAAATAAATATATCACCTCAAACTCTGTGCCAGGAATTACAATGAAATCTGTGGACTTAATCCTTTCTTGATAACTTGTCAAAGCCTGTTATCTCATTAAAGCTAGGGCCCTTTAAAAAGAGCCAGAGGTGAATAAATCTCACCAATATTGAGTAACAGGCATTGAAAAAGCATTTAAATAGTGTTTAAAGGGGTAAAATTATTTTAAGTATTTAGGAAAACTAAAAATTCTATCTATATGCTAAAAACAATAATATGATAATGGAGTCTAATAATATAGGAGTAATCAGATTAGGGAGAAATTCTCCATTGACAGGAAGTAAGAGACTGGGCTCTGGTGTCTTTGTCATCCCAGGAAGGGGCTCGGTTTCATGGGTACTAGAGAGGTGCACCAGTGCCCTGCAGTGGCTGAGAAGACGTGGGGGAGAAAAGCAAATTAGGAGAATGTTGTAGATACAGCCAGAATTTTCCATCGTGATATTTCAAGTGAGAGGGTATTTAACAAGGCAGGGCATATGGGCAAAAAGTTACCAATCTCCTGCCTTCCCCACCACCTCCCACTGACCTGCTACTGACCATCCCTAAGTGGGAATAAAAGGAAAATGGGGGTAACGAATAGGATCTGCCAGATGTCATTTTAGACCCTACGTGGAGATGTCTGTCCATGAGAGGTAGACTCTCAGATGCCCCCGCCTCCAAATCCCCGCCTTTGTGTAATCTCTCCTTGAGCATGGGCTGGCCTCGTAATCTGTCTCTAATCAATGGAATCCTGCAAGATGAGGCGTGTTCCTTCCGCATTTAAACCACACAAGATTGTAACTTCAAGTTGTTAGCAGACTCGCCATTGCTGGCTTTGATGAAGTCAGCCAACATGGTGGAGGAACCCACAGGGCAAGGAACTCGGGACGGCCTTTGGCCAACAGTCAGCAAGCGACTCAGGCCCTTTAGTCCGGTCTGCGAGGAGTTGGATGGTGCCAACAATCACATGAGCCTAGAAGTGGATCCTTCTCCGGGTCAAGCCTTAAAATTAGAGCCACCTTGACTGCAGTCCTGTCAGAGACCCCAACACAGAGAACTCAATTAAATGATGCTCGGGCTCCTGACCCAGAAAACTAAAACAGTGAGGTTATAGATGTGTGCTGTTTAAGCTGGAAACAACGACAACAACCGGGAGACAGAGAATATCCTCTGTAAAGTGCACGAATTCATTATGCTCTCTCAGATTCTATACTTTTGCCCAGCTCTGCCTTCTTCCCAGGATGGACCTTCTTTGTTCTCCCCTTCCATCTGGCAGACTCCCAATTCTTGCAATAGTCAGCCATGGCACTTCCTTCCGGAAGCATTCTTTTTTTTTTTTTTTTAAGCTTTTTTATTTATTTGACACAGAGGGAGAAGGAGAGGGGCGGGGAGAGAAGGAGCGAGCAAGCACAGGCAGGGGAGAAGCAGGCTCCCCTCTGAGCAAGGAGCCTGATGTGGGGCTCGATCCCAGGAACCTGAGCCAAAGGCAGACACTTAACCGACTGAGCCACCCAGGCTGAGCCACCCAGGCGCCCCTCCCTGAAGCATTCTTAAATGGTCAGGCTCTTCCCTCTCTGTACCCTTTTGGCACCTAGTACCCTCTCTTGTCACACTTGGTATATTGTCGTTGATCACATGTGGGGCTGGCTGCTCATCAGAGGGTGAGATCCTTGAGGGCAGGAGCCATACCTCTCCGCTTACTTCCAGCAACTTCCAGAGTGTCTACCCTGGAGTGTTTACAATATTTTTAAAAAAGATTTTATTGATTTATTTGAGAGAGAGAGAGAGTGAAGAGGGGGAGGTGCAGAAGGGGAGGGAGCAGACTCTGCATTGAGTCTGGCTCAGGGCAGGACGTGGGGCTGGATCCCAGGACCCCGAGGTCACCACCCCAGCTGAAACCAAGAGTCAGCTGCTCAAGCAACTGAGCCACTCAGGTGCCCCCAAAGTGTTTACAGTATTAATATCTGCCAAGTGGATAAAGAGTGTCTAGAAGAAAAATACTCCGACCATACATACCTTTGTGAACGTGCCAAGGATCACAAAGTCACCCTGGGCAAATCTCATTGTCATAGACATTTAAATAAACAAAGGTTTCCCAGTTTGTGTTGCTGGCCCACCCATTTTAAAATCATACTCTTTGCACTAACATTTCAGCATAGACAAAAGAGATACTGAGATAATTTGTTGCCAGGAAATTTTATTGCAGTGAAACTCAATGAGCATTCCAACCCTTTCCAGGCTCTTAGCTCACTTTGCATCCATTCATGCTGTCCCACGGCCACATCCCTTCTCCCACCATTGTCTTCTGTTTCTCTTTTGCCCAACCCTCTCCAGCCATGGCCTCTGTGCTAGGCTGTGTCTTGAATTGTTGATAGGTGTAGAGGATTGGTAAAGGTGGCCTCTTTACCCTCTCTGGAACACCAGGGACGTTGTAATCTGTGGACACCCTCTGTCCAATATCTCTCACAGCACATCTGTCTTGAACTTTCTGTGGGCTCTTCCTTTAGCAGTACTGACCAGTTGCAAAGCCTCATAATGGTGTGCTGGGGGATTGCCTTAAAACTTAGATATTAAATGCATGGGATCTTGATTCAAATCCACAACTTCCATTCCACTCTGACAACTTGGGCAAGCTATTTCTCTGTGCTTTGGGTTCTTTATCAGTAAAACAGGGTAATAATAATAGCATTTACCACATAGAATTGTTTCAGGAGGATTAAGTGTATTGATATGTCTCTAAAGCTCTTGAAATAGTCCCTGGCACTGTACGACTTGCTCTTGTTGAAGATCCCAAAGTTTGCCAAATAATAAGAAATGTGTGAAAAGAGACACACATGCTAAATTCCAGCCAAGACAATGCTAGAGAAACATTCCACAGGAAACATTCAATATTGTGCCATTGGGCCAGTCCAGGTTACATTAACGTATGCAATTGTGCAGCTTTTGATGCCTATCCCTGTCTTTCTTGCCTTTTCTATTTGGTTAAGATGATGACGTCCTGGGGGCGCCTGGGTGGCTCAGTTGGTTAAGCATCAGACTCTTGGTTTCCACTCTAGTCCTGATCTCAGGGTCGTGAGATCGAGCCCCATGTCGGGCTCTGCACTCAGCGCAGAGTTCCCCTCTCTCTCCCTCCTTCTCAGCTCCTCCCCCTGCTCACTTGCTCTCGCTCAAATAAATACATAAATAAAATCTTTTTTTAAAAAAAGATGATGACAACCTTCCTTCAGGTATCTCTGCATCCTGACACCTTCATCCCTAGGATCTTGGCAATTATCCCTTACACTATAAGACAGGACAAGTGTTGCCTCTATTTTTTTTTTTTTTAACAGAAACTAAAGCACCAAGAGATAAAATAGGAGCTGCTGGATACATTTTAGCCCACATGTACCTAAAATGCTTTTAGGTGCAAGCTTTCCTGTCAAACCTACTGAATGATGGTAGTCCACATTAATTTCCCCATTTTCTAAAGCCTATAACACGCTCATTGCCCAGTTGTGCACCTTGTGGTTGTTCCCTGTTTCTGCATATTAGTTATGTTTCAGCTGAAATATCACTGAAAACTTATGAAGGTTGGGGACCTTGCACATTTATTTTCACTCATAAAAAACACCTGATGTTACATTCTGAGAGATAGTTGATCAGGGACCTGGAAGGTAATGGGTAGAAGAAAACCTAGCAGTCCATGCCAATCTCCAGGATAAGGGGAGTGCCTCTGGGTCCGTAGCTAGGTGGTTTTTCCTTGGATGGGCTATCAGCTAAGCATACTTAGCTTCAACCTCTCTGGGCCCTGGTAAGTTTCAGCATGGAAGTTAGTAGTGATCCCACCAAGATATACACAACTCCCCCCCCAGATCAGGTAGGTCTGTCCTTTGATTACTCCTGGTCCTCATAATTATTGCCAGCCTGCGGCCAATGGAAATCTGCTTTTCCTTCCAAGAAATTTTTGGTGTTCCATGCTAAAAAATGCCTTATTGCTCTAGTTCACCTGGCTCAATGAAAGTGAAGCTAAATCTTAAAAAAAAAAAAAAAAGTTTGCACCATTATATTCCAAAATTATTGCATCAACCTAATGAGCATTCAGTGTAGTTGGAATTGGATACGCTTGCAAGCAATTCTTAGCATATTTTCTTTCCTAACTTCTGATGTGTCCAGCAACAGGAACCCTTACCTACTCATGCCCACCAGTGATTCACACATGTCTTCATTCTTTTTTTTTTTTTAAAGATTTTATTTATTTATTTGAGACAGAGAGAATGAGAGAGAGAGAGTACATGAGAGGGGGGAGGGTCAGAGGGAGAAGCAGACTCCCTGCTGAGCAGGGAGCCCGATGCGGGACTCGATCCAGGGACTCCAGGATCATGACCTGAGCCGAAGGCAGTCGCTTAACCAACTGAGCCACCCAGGCGCCCACATGTCTTCATTCTTATGGAATGGACTCTGTTTATTTGGCTAATTACAGTGATTCTTTGCTTTTACTTCATCCGGCAGCTTCTGCTTGTTTTGCAATGTAAGTCAAATTTACTTGTAAATTTCCTTTCTCACCTAGGTCACAGTGAACTTAAGCCCATTATATATTCAAATTCAACTTCCCTTTTTCATTTTGCCTTGTTTACTCTCACTTCAACTTTCCCTTCCCATATGAATGTCACATTTTTAGAACAGATATCTCTATATTTAACAACCTCTGGTCTTCACTTTGCCCTGAGGTCATGGAGTGGAGGGGGCAAGAATGAAACCAGTGTTTGACACTGGTTTCAGATCATGGTCCCACTGCTGTATGCCTTTGAGCAAATGTTTCATCCCCCTTTACACTTCATTTGCCTCCTCTGTAAAAAGGTAATAATATTTCCCTTACAGGGTCGTGGTGAGGATTAAAAGGAGTAACACATTTCCAACCCTTAGCACCGTACCTGAGACAGACCAAGTGTTCAGTAAGTGTCAGTTATGATTATGAACCTTTCCTTCTACTTTTGGTAGCTTTGCCCTCAATAGCTAAGGACTCCACCCTCTTCCTAATAAGGCAGCCTAATAGCATCTCACCAATTTAGCCTAGTACTGGAACAAATGCAATCGTAATTGAAGATACGGATTGTTTGTTGGTGATGTTTGTGTCATAGATGACATTAGTCCACATTTGGGTCAAAGGGAGGAATTATAATTGTCTCAGTATGCCCTCTGTCCACTTCCTCAGGATGTTCTGAACTTGATTGTTAATGCTGTTAATAATTCCTGATCTTGACTTACTATCAACTTCCCTTTGTAACCAACATATGCCTCCTGTAATCTCAAGCAATTCTAGACTTTCTCCTTCCAGATGATAGACAAGTGAAAGGCTTCCTAGGGTTGTTCAGTCATCAACATCCTACCCCCACCTCTTTCAGGAAGTCCGGCCTCTTTGCTGCACCAGAGACCACTCTCCCCAGCCTACTCCTCCAGGGAGCCCCCCCCAGAATTTGTCAGAGGAAGCAGAGATCCGCAACATAGTTTAGGAACTCCTCGTCTTAATGCTCAAATATTTAATGAGTGAATGAATAACCACATTAAAGCTTCCAACAGCCAACGAGCAATTCAGGTAGTGTAGGGGTTGGATTACTAATGTATTGAGTATGGAGTAGAGATTCTAACCCATGGTAAAGCTGAAGTAGAAGCAGGCAAAAACCCTGTGTCAAGCATTATCCTGCTGACTCCAGAGTTGGACTATTTCTTCTGTAGTTATGAACCACTTCCCCATGCTTCTTTTTTTCCTGGATTTTTTTTTTTTTTTTTTGGATCACTATTTGATCCATACTGTGGGTTCAGTATTCATGTCAGGCCTCTTATCTTAAGAGCTCTAGTCAGACTTACTTTTCTGCTGTAATCCTTTTCTATTAATAATTGCTTATCAGGATGTAATTCTCATGCCATAAAGTTCTCCCTTCTAAAGTGTACAATTCAATGGTTTTTAGTATGTGCACCACAACCTGGTTCTGGGACATTTCCATCAACCTGAAAGAAACCCCATTTGCATAATCAGTGACTCCCCATTCCTCTTCCGCCAGACCCTGGCAACTACTGATCTACTTTTTGTCTCCATGGATTTGCCTCTTCTGGACATTTTATGTGTAAGGATACAGAATGCAGCCTTTTGTGTCTGGCTTCTTTCACTCAGCATAATATCGTCAAGAGTCATCCATGTTGTGGGATTTATTAGAACTCCATTTCTTTTTCTGGTTAAATACTATTCTATTACATGATTCTGCCACGTTTTATTTCCCTGCTCCATCAGTTGATGGATGTTTGGATTGTCTCCACTTTTTGGGTATTGTGAATAATGCTGCTGTGAACATTTGTGTACAGCTTTTTGTGTACACCTTGAGACTTCTTAAATATATATATATTTTAACTTTTTATTATGAGATATTTCAAACATATACGAAAGTTGAGGAAATCGTGGACTTATCACTTAGCTTCAAGAACAAGTATTAGTTTATGTCCAACCTTATCTCACCTTTACTCACTCCTTCTTCTTGCTGCTTCTGAATTATTTTGTGACAGATTCCTGATAGCGTATTGTTTATTCATAAATATTTCAGGAATTATTTATATATATTTAAACAGTTTTATTGAGATAAAATTAATAAACTGTAAAATTCACCTGTTTAAAGTGTATTCTAATATTTCCTAATCCTTTTTAAAATTTAATTAATTAACTAATTAACTAATTTTTAAAAAGATTCTATTTACCTATTTGACAGAGAGAGAGCACAAGCAGGGGGATCGAGAGAGGGAGAAGCAGGCTTCCCGCTGAGCAGGGAGCCCGATGCAGGGCTCGATCCCAGGACCCTGAGATCATGACCTGAGCCGAAGGCAGACTCTTAACCGATTTGAACCATCCAGGCACTCCCTCCTAATTCTTTTTTTAGAATATTTTATTTATTTATTTATTTGAGAAAGAAATAGAGAGAGCTAGCGAGAGGAGGGGCAGAAGGAGAGGGTGAGAGACTATCCCAAGCTGACCCCACACCCAACGTGGGGCTCTACTTCATGACCCTGAGGTCATGACCTGAGCCGCAAACAAGAGTGAGATGCTTAACTGACTGAGCCACCCAGGGGCCCTGAATTTTTCCCTTATTCTGCCCAAGAAAGCTCCCTGGCCCCCTTCCCCCGTGTGAGAACACAGTGAGAAGTCACCAGTTATGGACCAGGAAGAGGGCCTTCACCCAAACGCAACCATGCTGGTGGTCTGGTCTTAGACTTCCAGTCCCCAGAAGTATGAGAAAGAATTTGCTGTCGTTTATGGCATTCTGTTAGAGCAGTCCAAACAGACTAAGAGAGATTATTGATATGGATAAGCTTAGATCTATCATATTTCTATTGGGTTTTCTTTGTTCTACCTGCTTTCTTTTAGATTTACTGCTTTTTATTATTCTATTTGTTAGCTTAATAGTTATACCGTGTGTGTGTGTGTGTGTTTTAGTGGTTACTTTAGGGTAGATATTTGACATCTTTAAGTTATCGTAGTTGATATTCAAGCCATATTATACCCCTCTGCAGATAGCAAAAGAACCTGACAACAATTACTCCTGTTTCCCTCCTCTTGGCCTTTGTACTATTGTTATCAAGAATTTCATGCAACATTATTACTTTTTCTTTAAACAATGATCTAAGAGATTGAACATAGAAAAAAGTCTTTGCTATTGATGCATATACCTGCCATTTCTGGTTTTCTGCATCCCTTTGTGTAGATCCATAGTCCCATCTGGTATTGTTTTCCTTCTCCTTGACATACTTCTTTTAATATTTCTTGTAGCGTAGCTGTGCTGGTGATGAGTTCTTTTGACTTCCCATCCCTACAACCTTGGGCTCAGTGGGTTCGCTCAGGAGTCTCCTAATACCCAACGGAGAAATGCTTCTACAAGGGAACGAAGTAATGTTTCCATTAAACTGGATGCTGAAATCACTCCTTGACCGTTTGGGGCTCAGTGGGTCACCAAAATAACAGATAGAGAAGGGGGAACTGTATTTTCTAGAATTGCTAATACTGATTCCTAAAGGGAGATTAGATTGTTGCTACATAAAGTGGGTGGGAAAGACTATCTAGAACCCAGGAGTTTGCTGAGATGCCTCTTGGTGCTTCATTGTCTCCCAGTCCTGCTCAGTGGAAGCTGAAGCAACTAAGTAAAGACAAGACCACCAAGGACTCCAATCCTACAGAAGTAAAGGTGTGAGTCATCCCACCATGTAAGGATCTGTAACGTCTGGCATGCTGGTAGAGGGTTAGGGAAATGTGCTACGGATGTGGAAGAAAGAAGCTATGAATATCAACCTGAGTCTTATGACCAGCTATTGAAGCAGTTACATTTTATGTTAATTAGTTTTTAATTTTCTCCAGCTACCTTATAGGATGATAGCTATTTTTTATCATGTATAATATGATATTTTATCCCTCCCCTCCATTTTATCAATATGTATCATACTATATATATGTATATTACAGAGGCAGAATTACTGATAGAATTTTGTGCATCTGTTGTCATTTTAAGACTCTCTTTTCTCAGCTCTTCTTGCATTGAGAGTGTGACCTGGAAATCCCTGCCAGTATATTTTCCCCAGATTTGCCACCCCTTTATTAATAGCCAAATTTAGATTATGTTCATGAACAGACAGTATTGTTAAAATTCTTACTATGTTGTTGTCAGCACCATACAATGCACAGGTTAGTGTATAAGCATTTTATTTTATTTTAAATTTTTTATTTTTTTAAAGTAGTCTCTACACCCAACGTGGGGCTCAAACTCACAACTCCGAGATCAAGAGCCACATGCTTCACCGACTGAGCCAGCAGGGCTCCCCGGTGTATAAACCTTTTAGATCAATCAAACTCCTGCAGTTGTCTTTGCATTGAATTTCCCCCTCTTGTGGACACTTATGTCTCCTCTGCAGAACAAAGAATAGTGTAGAAATCATTCCTACAACTATTATTATGCAAATATAAACACTTCTAAAAAATCCACACCCAGATGTGCCTGGGTGTGAGGTGAACATGAATCCCCAATATTTCTGAAGGAAAGTATCTTCTTTTTTAGAGTGTAATCACTATGAGGTTCCAAATGCTTTCTTTTTTTTTTAATTTAAATTCAATTAGCCAACATATAGTACATCATATTTTTGCAGGACAAATCCAGTACATCATTAGAGTTCAATAATTCATCAGTTGCCTATAACACCCAGTGCTCATCACATCACTTGCCCTCCTTAATGCCCATCACCAAGTTACCCCATCCCCCACCCATCACCCCTCCAGCAACCCTCAGTTTTTTCCCTAGAGTTAAGAGTCTCTCATGTTTTGTCTCCCTCTCTGATGACTTCCCATTCCTTTTTTTCCCACCCTTCCCCTATGCTCCTCTGTGCTGTTTCTTATTTTCCACATATAAGTGAAGCCACATGATTATTGTTTTTCTCTGGTTGACTTATTTTGCTCAGCATAATACCCTCCAGTTCCATCCACGCCGATGGTAAATGGTAAGATTTCATCCTTTTTGTTAGCTGTGTAATATTCCATTGTAGATACATACCACATCTTCTTTATCCATTCCTCTGTCGATGGACAACTCAGTTTGGCTATTGTGGACATTGCTGCTATAAACACTGGGTGCATGTGCCCCTTTGGGTCAATACATCCAAACGTTTTCTAATAAATCGTTTCTCGCCCTTAGTCCAAGTCCACGTCTCACAAGAAATCCCTTGGAAGGGCGAGCCGAGCTCTGCCACCTTGCACACATCTCACAGTGACTCTGCACCCTGCTACTTAAGCAAGCTATTGGCTTCCACACTCATGTTTTTATAGCTTCGAGGTCAGGTTTCACAAATGTTAGTGATATTTACCACTGAGTATGTAGATGAGAAGTAACAAACTGGGGGCCTGAGGGAGGGAGGGGGGCAGGGAGACACAGGTGTGGATATTCCCCATCAGCTGTCATTATTCTACCTCTTTCCAAACCTCCTCAGTTTCTATTGCTAATATCACCTCATCTCCTTCCCCCAAAGCCCATCTTTGACAAGAGAAGCTCTGAGCCCAGTTCAGTGTACCAAGACTTGAGGATGACATAACAAAAATAGAAATAGTACCCCTCCCTCTTGAGATCACTGTAAGGATTAAATTAGTTAATAATGAAAGGGGTTAGAACATTGCCTGACCCATCGTATGTGTTCAACATAGGTTAGTTTCTATCATTGTTGTAATTATCATTGCTATTATTAAATCATTTCGCTCTGCATCTTAAAGTAGCTGAGACCAACACTAGGAAATGAGGAAGTGAACTTGGCCTGGGGAAAGAGGGAATCATCATTCTACTATATCAATGATATTTTATCAGCCATTAGATTACATGTAAAATGCTATTCTTGCAGGACAAATCCAATCTGTGCCCCTCATATTCATAAAGATCTTATCTATGTGGTAGCTATTTTTCTAAAGATATATACAAAAATCTAGGTTTTATAAACTAATCTGTTAATCTAAATGGAGAAAGACTCAGAATACAGATACCTTTTCCTTTCTTTTGGGCCAGAAAGCAAATGCTATGCAGGAGATGAGACAGTCTCTCGTGACCGTGGAGCAATGAGCATGAGGCTGGAAGTCACATTTTAAGGACATCTGAGAAGAAAGGTATCACCGCAGAGCTGCCCTTCGGGCTTTGGACTCCTACTTGTGCGATAGGTGATCTAAAAAGACATAAAATGACTTTTGGTTAAGCCAGTGTATGTTTGATTTTCTTTCTTTTGGTTTGCCAAAGGTTCAAGCATAGGCAGAACATATGGCTATCTATATGGAAGGATTTGAGGAAATATGAACAGATAATTTTGGATAAAACAAAATAATCTCTTCTACTTCCTTGAAATAGTGCAATAGCAATCATTCTTTTTTTATATATAAAGTTTTCATGTCCCCTTTAAAACTCAAAATCTGGAAATAACTATATCCATTGGAATATGTATGGACTATGTTTTCTTATTTTCTGTATTCTTGATATTCTGACATCTGGGGCCTTGCTGACCTGAGAGGGACTGGCCCTCCCAAAGCTAGCTAGTTCCTAGAGACAGTAAGCTTCTTGTGGAATGTGCCTTGGATACACAAACCAACCAGTCCAGAGCCCATACCCATCACTGCCTCCTTTTATCAGGCTCTCTTCCTGGGCCACTATCCGCCTGCCCTAATCAACCCAGAGTCAGATAGATACCAGACAACGAGAGACAGCTCCTATGCTACAGATCCTGCTGAAATTATTCAAGCCAGCCAATCCTACACCTGCTTAGCCTAATTACCTGGCCTAGCCATTCCTTTCCTGGAAAACCACAATGGAGACTCCTGCCCGCAGTGCTCCCACCGACCTCTGCCCATTCATCTGGCATTGGTGCTCCCCTGCGTGGCCCTGCCTGGCATGCTGTGTTTATTGTGGGACTGTGAGTGTAATAAAAAAGTCTTCCCTCGTGGCAATCATTTCCATGTTTGTGTCTTACCACACCTGATTAAAACAGATCTTGGGAACCATTACAACCAAGTACCCACTCAAATGGCTTCAGCATTAATGAGACATATTGCTTCACATAACAAGAAGTTCTTGGTTAGAACATATCGAAGGTTTGGTTAACTCAGTGGCTAAACTATGTCATTAAGGCCCACCTTCTTTCTGCCTTTCTGCTCTGTCTTCCTCAGGGTATCAACCTGGTCTTTGGCTAACCTCTTCATGGTCAAAGGATAGTTGCTTCTTTTCGAGGTATTATATCTAAATACTACGACAAAGGGGAGCAGAGGAGGGACTGCTTTTTCCTATTTAAGAAAACATTTTCCCAGAAGTCCCCCAGGCAGATTTCTTTCCATGTCTCATTTAGCCAGCACTGAGTGACGTGCACACCTTAAACTAATCATCAGCAAGGGGGAATGGGACAATCATGGCGGCATGATTGTCTGAGGCTAATGAAGATTTGCTCCTGAGTCTCAGAGAGGAGGGATGGACACCCCCCAAAAAAGAAATTGTCTTTCAACGAAGGGACAATACACTTCTATAGTAACTCACCCTTTAATGTAAAGGAGAGTCTCATTTCATAGAAAGAAGAGATCCCGGAGTCTAAGGTAGAGAATAGGGAGTTACTTTTTCTGAGTTAATGTATCAAAGTATATTTTCTGGAACAAAAATGCCCCCTTTTCCCAAATTTGCCACGGATGAGCAGACTGATGCGGCATTCCTCTTGAGGAGGGTCCGTGGCTCATGAAGAGCCTCGTCAGCATGTTCTGCCGCAGATCTCCCCTCCCTCCCCTCTTTCCTCTTTTCTCTCTCTCTTCAGTCTACTAAAATTATGTGCATTTACTAACATACTTCTCTTCTTTTCCTACAGTTCTTTCTAAGGGAACTTCATGGGTGCCCCAATATACCTCTCTTCATTGTTTTGGGATGAGTAGAACTAAGGTTTTGATTTACTTCAGAAACTGAGCTTTGAGCTTGTTGCCATAATTTGACAAGACTTTGGGATTGCCCTCATGGAGGTGGGATGAATGCATACTATGGGTGTATAGAAATATTAGCTAGCCACAGGGGTGGACCTTGAACGGGGTCCCCAGCTTCTGTAAGTTGGAGATCACCGTAAAGGGCAAATGTATGGAAAGCCCCTGCTTATTACAGTGCCTGGTATGGAGTATGTAATTAATCAATGGAAGCTGCTATTTTTTTTTTTTAAGTAGGCTCCACGCCCAGCATGAAGCCCAATGCAGGGCTTGAAATCATGACCCTGAGATCAAGAGTCTGATGCTTAATTGACTGAGCCACCCAGGCCCCCCTGGAAGCTGCTACTTTTATCACAAAAGTACATGCAATGTATGTCACCACTTTCTGGCTTTGATTAGTTGAGTAAATAAGTTTCCTTATTTCTAGGCACTCAGGCTCCCCTGGGGTGAATCAACCCAAGGGACAAAATTGCTGAGAATGCCTCCATCAATATTTTTCCAGTCTCAGGCGAATATCAGGCTTTATCATCTTGCTTTGCATTACTTGTGAACGTGGAAATCTTCCTAGCCACTGAAGTAATAAAAACAGTGGCATCTATATTTCAAGATCCATATATCATGGGTTAAAATATTAGATGTGACAGCTAGAGTCAGAATGAGGTTTTGGTGATATCTTAATGGTATGTTAAGAAAACTCCAAAATTCTTGCCTTGTCCCCATCCTCAAGCCATCAGAGTGGGCACTGGAAAGATTTTTATTAATAATACATGGGACCCCCTATCAGACTGACACCAGTGACCAACTGTCTGAAGTTCTTCCTAGGACGGGGCAAATATAAGCAAGCCAACTGATAAAAACCGTAACCGGGGAGACCTTCTCCATGGGAATATAATTTCGGGTGGAAAATCCCTATACACTAGTTTAGTAGATTATTTTTAAGTTTGTTCCTGTGGCATAAAGGTTTTTATGTTAGTCTACATCCACATCACCTGGGCTGAGCAAGGGCCTCCTAAAAGGAGAGGGTTTTTTATCACTCTGCATAACATCCAGATGAAGCACTAACAAATGCTCTAATCCAGATGAAGAGCTAATATGTGTTCTCATACTGAGGACCTGGATGATTTTAGTTTGATTTGATCTTTTTTTCCATTTAAGTGTGAGAGGATCACAACATAAGCGGACAAGACATATGAGAGGTGATAGCCACACAAATACTATATGAACTTAAACCTTGAAAAACCCGCTGCACGTGGACAAATGGCCAGATTATACCCTGCTTCGTGTGCAGAGAATAGGGCTACAATCTGGGCTATTGGAGTGCTTTTCTTCTTTTTCTAAAGCTGCTTAATAGGTATAAAATATTGTTCCAGTTTATTGCAGTTAAATACCCTTACCCTTGCTAAAGCTGTAAGTGCCATAAAGTAGTGTATCTCTCTGCTAGGATCTCATGAAATTATTGCAAATCAAAATGACACAAAAACGAAAGGAAAAGAACGGTATACATTGAACCTTAGGTGTATACTTTAAAACCTATATTTTTGTATTACATTTTCTTCTTGAAGAAAAGCTCTTCAAGATCCGCCTTTAAAGAGAGTCTAAATATCCTGTACCTGAATTAGAGGCCTCCTTGTGCTGTGCGGTGACTAAAGTATGTTCTTCGTTGTCGAAGGAGGCCTCCGTGGCATATTAATTTCTTTTAGTAACTGATCTTTACTTTGAGCAGAGATTGTGGCAGGGCTGTGATAATGATTTGGAAGACAGCAAGTGAAGGGATAAAATAGAGCAAAACACCTGTTGCTCAGGTTATGCTGAGGCCAAGTATCTCTAAATGGAATTAAGAGAGGAAATGATTTTGGACCAGATAGGGGAACTTTGGACTTGGAGCCAAACCCATTCTTCAACTTAAATTTAGTCCTAAGCACCAGACAAACAGCCAGAGACTATATTTCCACTTACCCTATGGCTACCCCAGCACAAAAGAATCATAAATGATTGACTGTCACTGACTACCGTGACCATCAGCAACTTCTTTAAAAGCCATGAGATGGAGGATGGCGCTGGAGCCTAGCGTACACCCTTTGCAACTTTTTATTTACCTAATGCAATACTGTCCCTATCCTCACAAGACTTCCTAAATTGCCGAGTGAAGAGGGATAGGGTGAGGTGGGAACGTGCCACGGCTTTAGAGAGTCACGGACCTGGTTCAAAGCCCACAGTGCCCTTTGCTGTCTCTGGGCTTTAGTGAAACCTTCCTCATCGGCAACACAGCAATAAAGATACTAAACTTCTAGGGTCGTTGGGTGATTAAGTGGGATCGTTTATGGAAATCATTGCGGGCACAAGAAACAGTGGTTGAAGTTATCATGGTAACCCAACTGTGTTGACATCATACATTGGATTATTTAAATCATCCTTTTCAAAATGTTCACCAGCGAGTAAGTGCAGGCCCCTCAGTTCTTATCCACCCCGCCCCTGGCATCCTCCTCTTGACACCCGGAACTGCTGTTGCCCCCTGTGCTTCCCCAGAGAACGTTTACCATGCAGGGCTGGCTCCCTTCTGCTGCTATTGATAATCTCAGGCCACTTGGGCCTCAAGGGAGAACGCCTTGCTTTCCCTTGTCTGTCTTGTCACCACCTTGGAATAGGTCCTTTCTCTTAATTCCCCACCACAGGACAGACACCTGCCTTTGCCTTAATTATAGTTTGTTGGAAGTTCAGAAACAATGGATGGGAAGCAGAATTCAGACAGAAATTTACCAACACAGCGCAGGTGCTGAGCCGTCCCCCAGGTGCCTGGCCAGGTCCCCACAAAAAGAATTCCAGCCTTGCTCCGGATCTCAGAGCTCAGGCCCAAACTACTCCAGGCCTCAGAGAGGAGGCCCCACTTTCCCTCACTCCAATTTAAGACCTGCCTCTGCGTCCGCTTTTCCCACCACATGGTTAACTCTGCCTAGTGTGCTTCTTGTAGGAGAAAACCCACATCACCTAGAGGAATATGCTCTGGCCTTGGTCAAACAATGGTGTCAAAATCACTGGGTAGAGAGGAGAGCCTCAACTCAGGTGTGCCATGGAGACCCAGAACGTGTGCCTCCCCTCCCCCCAGCTTCCAGGTTTCCTGGGGTGTCACAGAGACTTTTTGAGCCTCTAGGGTTGCAAAGCAGATGAGGCTAGGCAACTGGAGCCCATATATGAGTCCTGAGATTCAATTCCAAGATCCACCAGCTGGTAGCATGGAGGTTGTGGGCGTCCTGTCTTCCCTTTCACAACTGGCTCAGGAACTGGACCAAAAGGACTCTGTAGGTCTGTAGACAGCTGAAGGACCTGGAGAGGGGAGAGAGAGAGAAAGCAAAGTGGGCCAGAGGAATGGGTATGGCTACTTGGACATCTCCCCCCATCCCCATCTATCTATATATACACAACCATATACAGGTACATATGTGAATATACAGTATGTATATACATATTGAATATCATAGTCAATTGAGTATATATTTGAATATATGTATTGAATATATGTATTTATTTATTTTAAAGAGGAGGTTTTCATTTATTTATTTATTAAAGATTTATTTATTTATTTGAGAGAGCGAGAATGAGAGAGAGTACATGAGAGGGGGGAGGGTCAGAGGGAGAAGCAGGCTCCTCACTGAGCAGGGAGCCCGATGCGGGACTCGATCCCGGGACTCCAGGATCATGACCTGAGCTGAAGGCAGTTGCTTAACCAACTGAGCCACCCAGGCGCCCGAATATATGTATTTATATTAGTCAGGGTTCTCCAGAGAAACAGAACCAACAGAACCATGTGTGTGTGTATATATATATATATATATATATATAGACAGAGAGAGAGAGCGAGAGAGAGATTTTTTTTTTTAATATTTTATTTATTTACTTGACAGAGAGAGAGACAGCGAGAGAGGGAACATAGCAGGGGAGTGGGAGAGGGAGAAGCAGGCTTCCCGCGGAGCAGGAAGCCCGATGTGGGGCTCGATCCCAGGACCCTGGGATCATGACCTGAGCCGAAGGCAGACGCTTAACTGACTGAGCCACCCAGGCACCCAGAGAGAGAGAGAGAGAGATTTTTTTTATAGGAATTGGCTCATGCAGTTGTGGAAGCCCAAACTCCCACAATCTGCCATCTGCAAGCTGGAGATCCAGGAAAGCTGGTGGTGTCATTCATTCCGAGTCTGAAAGCCTGAGAATCTGGGGGCAATGGTGTAAGTCCCTGTCTGAGTCCGAAGGCCCAAGAGCAGGGACCCCCATGTCCAAAGGCAGGAGAACATGGATGTCTCAGCTTGAGCAGAGAGAGCAAATTCGGCCTTCCTCCATCTTTTGTTCTATTCGCAACTGATTGGATGATGCCCACCTGCGTTGGTGAGGGTTATCTTCTTTAATCAGCCTACTGATGCAAATGCTAATGTCTTCTAGAGACACCTTTCCAGACACACGCAGAAATGGTGTTTTATCAGCTATCTGGGTGTCCTTTAGCCCGGTCAGGTTGACACAGAAAATTAACCATCACATGTGATGTCACTCCTGTGGTTTTGTTACGTTATATAAGATTCCATGTTCCTAGCAGACTCGCTCTAGTCTGTCTGTGTCTGTCTCTCTCTCTCTCTTGCTGGCTTTTGAAGAAGCAAGCTGCCATGAATCCGACAGTTCCAAGGAAATAAATTCTGCCGACCACCTAAGAAGCTTGGAAGCAGGTCCTTCCCCAGTCAAGCCTCCAGATGGCAGCCCTGACCAACATCTTGAATGCAGCCTTAGTGGACCCAGCTAAGCTCTTCCTGGACTCCTGACCCAAAGAAATCTTGAAATTCCTTAAGCCTTTTAGTTTCTGGTAATTTCTTATACACCATAGAAACCTATACAGTCAATAATTCTACAGGATTTTTTTTTTCAATACTAAAGCCTCCAATCCTTTCAGTATTTCTGGATCCTCATGTCTTGAATGTTTCTTATAAGCAGCACATAACAGAAAAAAAATTAACCATCACATTATTCAATTGTATACATATGTTTATATATATGCATGTGTATACCTATATATGTATATGCATGTATGTGTGTGTGTATATATATGTATATTCAATTGCTCTCTTCAAATATTTGAGGTTTATTCCATCCATCATCTCTTTTAAAAAATTTTCAACACTATTTTCTTTCTTGCTTCCACTTGTCTCCTAATCTCTCCTTTAAATAGAGCCATGATATGAGACTTAATCATTTTTTTCCCAGTAGGCTCCACACCCATCACAGGGCTTGAACTCATGACCTCGAGATCAAGAGTTGCATGTTCTACAGACCAAACCAGCCAGGCGCCCTGAGACTTAATCATTTTTATCTGGTTTCTTCTAACTTGTTTTCCTGTTAACAATTTTTTATATGCAAAGTGGCTGAACCTTACATTTGATAGTTATCTGTTTTTGACTTACTGGCCTCCAAACACCTTTTTCCCATGGTCAGTGACCTTTTACAGAGAAACGTCCCCACCTTTGTTCTAAGTAAACACTAGAGTGTAGCGCCAAACAATGCTGCCTGACAACGGAATGCTGGGTAGCATTCTTTGCAGCCCAGCCAACCTGGCAGGGAAAACGTTCAAGAGGGCTCTTTGTGTTGGAGCAAAGCAGTAGGATAGGACTAAGGCAAAAGTGGTAACACAGGCAGAAGCTTGCTGGCATCTGTGGGATTGATTCCTACAGGTTTAATATAGCTACTTAAGAGAGTACATGTTGTTGCAAAGTCAAGCACCACTAGAACGGACTGTTAAGATTGGCAACAGGAACCGAAGGCAAAGTGCTTGGAACAAATGTATGTTTTTTCTCCAAGATAGGCTGGAAGGACATGCCCCGTCAAGATACTACAGTTCTGATGTGTGCCTACTGCTGAGTAGAGCAGAACGCTGAAGATTTTGTCATCAGAGTGTGAACGATTTGGGTTCAAATCCCACCTATGTCCCTGCTACCTGAGCTATTCTTGGCAAGGTCACGGGGGAGATTTCAGACATTGAGTCAGTCTGGTGAGAGATGTAATGGGGCAGACAAAATGTCCAGCACTTCATATAGACATAATCGATCCCAATTTCCAACCATATCTAAATAGGACCAGTCCTATCCGGGGTAGTAAAGCAATACTATGAAGACTACTTTGTTCCAAGTGCCTAAGGACTATAGCTAATTAAAACGATGGTAGTAGTTTCCAGTGTGTGTGTGTGTGTGTTTAGAGGGGGTGGAGTGAGGGTGTTCCACACACCACCGAGAAATTCTTGGATACCAGCTGGGTGTACTACAAATCGCCTTGATTCTGATGCTGTCTACCAGGAGATAATGTCAGACTCCACAGGTTAAGGGCTCAGGGAAATAAGACCGCCCAGCCATAACCCCCCTTTCTTCAGGGATCAATCACAGGTCCAGAAGGGAAGTATTTCCAAATAAATGGCCTTGTTTTGTTAATGTATTGGAAGATTCGATACAGTTAAGATGCCAATACTTCTCAAATTGATCTATACATTCAATGTGATTCCAGTAAGAATCCCAGCAGATTTTCTTGGTGGAAATAGGCACAGGCTAAAATTTGCATGAAACTTCAAAGGAACTACAGTAGTCAAAACAATTTTGTAAAAGAACAAAAGAGCTCACATCACCAGATTTTATGACTTAGAGTTATCAAGGTAGTGTGATTTTTATGTAAGGATATATGTATAGTTCAATGAAATAGAAAATGCAATTCAGAAATAGACCCACACAAATATGGTCAACTTATTTTTGACAGAGGCACAAAGGTAACAAGCTCACTCAAAGCAGGCAACAACCTCAATGTCCTTGGGTGGTGAATGGATTCACAAACAGGGTGATCTATGCAGCGGAATACTATTCACCATAAAAATATACCAACTATATGAATGGCAAATGATCGTGCTGAATAAAAGAAGCTGGTCTCGGGGCTACATGCTATATTGTTCCATTTATATTGCATTCTGGAAAAGACAGAACTGTAAGGATCGAGATCAGTGGCTGACAGGGGTCACGAATGGGGGAGGGTTTGACTACAAAGGAGCAGCAGGAGGGGATTTTTGAAAGTGAGGGAACTGCTCCAGATCCCAACGGTGGTAATAGTTACATTGATGTATGTGTTGAAACTCAATGAACTGTACACTCAGAAAGTTAATTGTACAGTATACAAATAAAAAAAATAGACAAGAATATACTTGGATTTTAAAGAACCTCAAGAAAATCATGAGAATAAAATATAAGACGGTGGTTGCTTTCTGAGTGGAGGGGAGTTATATTTGGGATGTAGTATGTGGAGGAGATTTTAAGGTGACTGGCTGCATCCTATTTCTTTACCTTATAATTATTCACTAAGCTATACACTTGCATGGTTTTCTGAATCTATATTTTAACAATTAAAATGTATGTAGATATCGAGCCAACAAAATTTCAATAGGATTTTATGTGAAATGAGTTCTAGGGACTGGTAATGCCCTGTTTCTTAAGCTGGATGATAAGTATTTAAGTATTCATATTATAAATATAGTTTAAACTCTGTATATATTATTGGCATAGCTTACACTCAACACATATGTTTTATACACTCTTTTGTATGTGTGATTTAGGTCACAGTGAAAAAAAAAACCCTCTAAATTACACATTACCCAGGGCATTTTCAAATATACTGAACATCTATGTATTATTTATTAAACTAACATTTTCCTAAACACCTATTTTATACCCAGTATGTGCAGGATCTTTTGAGGTACACAAGAGAAGTACAAAGTGTTGCTAGACTATTTTACATTGAGAATGTATTCATGTATTGTTCATGTAAAAAGATAAGTTGAATTAAAAGTCAGAAAACTACAAAGCTTGTTTCCTGTTTCAAAAAATTAGGATCTTATTCAGGAGATGAGAACACAAACGGAAAGGCCTTGGAGAATGCTAGACTGATCTTCTGGACCCTTCTGCTATGCACGGTGAGTGTGTAAATAAGTGTGCCATGGGGCAAGGGTGTGCACTTCGGGGGAGAACTGATGCACATCCGTCGTAACCCAAACTACGTGGATATTCACCGCAGTCACACTTAAGGGAAAGTTTGTAAGACTTTTCAGGCCATTCGTTCCAGGAGAACATATAAGCACCGAACAGTGTATTTTAAATTGCAATTCAACAGGGACACAATCTATCAGATCAGAACCAGAAATTTATTTTATAGGCAGCTTTTCAGGGTTGTACCTCTTTCAAATTGCAAATCACACCTACTTACGTATTTAGCATAAAGAAGCTAAAGGAAGTAAGACTCCAATTTCTGTATTTTGTTTAGTTCGTTACATTTTATTACAGTTCATATGCCTTCTGACTATTTCCCATAATCCTGATACCTTAACATTCTTTTGTTTCTTTGCTGTTCTTTTAGAAATGGAACAGCCGAAGATGATTAACCTATTATTGATTTAGAAGAGTCGGTGGATTGTTTGCAGGCATCCTTTTGGGGAGCACTAGTAATGACTTTCATGGTTATTTCTGCACCTTCTGAGCCTCTTGGTTGAAGCCGAGCATAATTAGGGGGTCATAGCATTGAACGTCCAAACTGGGACACTTTGAAAAAGGAGTGCCACTGGTAATTACTTGAGAATAATGTGTGTAAATGGGGGCTGTCCTGGACAAACAGGGACATATGTCATCCTAGTCATAACCAAACTGGAATGTAAGAGGAGAGCCACCAGGAGGACACAGGTAATTGAAATGGTGGTGCGTGAGGAATGCGGACAGGGGCCGTGCATGTGCGGCCAGAGACATGGGGGCCAAGGTGCAATGACCACGGGGCAGGGCTTCATGCACTGGATGAGTAACGGAACTAGATGACCTCGTTGAGCCTGATTCCTATCATGGATGGAAAAGCACTGCCCCGTGAAGGTTGTGATTGTGGGTTGTAGGTGAGAGTCTCTGCTTCATGGTGCGACAGTGTATGAGGGGTGAGGGGCAGTGACAGAAGTGGCTTTTGTCAATGCCCTCTTTCTTTGCTCGCTTTCTGGATACTGCTCTATTTTTTATGGTGATGCTGATTTTTTATAGGGTCGGCTCACTGCTTGCTTTTCTTGAGTAGGCATAGAATCTGC
Source organism: Neomonachus schauinslandi (assembly GCF_002201575.2). NCBI lineage: Eukaryota > Metazoa > Chordata > Mammalia > Carnivora > Phocidae > Neomonachus > Neomonachus schauinslandi. The sequence goes on along the minus strand of NC_058410.1, from coordinate 135,574,253 downwards.
TATTCTTTCTAGAGGGTTCAACGTGACTTTTCCTTCCTGAGTTGTAACAATTTATAAAGTTATCCACACGTGTGGATGTGCTGATGAGATGAAATCTCTGCTTAGCTCACAAAGGGGGAAACAGAGAGGAGCAGAGGGCCCCGGAAGGTGCTGGGAAAAGAAATGCATAATATACAGTGAGATAGAAGCAGAAAGTCCTCAGAAACCATCTTACCAAATATGTACACTTTTCTTATCACATCTTTGCCCACTGATCTCATATGATAGCATTATTATAATCACTGCTGCCAATAACATGTCTAATATACACATACCTAATGCTCTTTCATTCATCAACAACACGTATTTATGGGTCCCTACTGTTCGCCATTCTAGATGCTAGGGATAGATTGGGGAGCATGACAGGCAGGCTCTGTGCCTTCATTGAAGCAGGAACAACCCTAAGCAAACACAAAGAGTCGAGATAAAGTCAGAGAGTGAGTGAGGTGTGCCATGCAGCCGAAAAATTTAATTCACATTTATTGAGGGTTTACTCTGTGTCTGACATGGATTTACATGCTCTATGGGTGTTAGTGGATTTAATCCCCTCAGCACTTTGATGCTGCTAGTGACAATATTATCATCCTCATTTTATAGATGAGAAGACCAAGGCACAGAAAGGAAGGTGAAGTCACTGTCCAGGGCCAAGTGCCAGTAAGTGATAAAACCAAAATTTAAATACAGACCATCTAATTCTGAGTCCACATCCTTACGCATTTTGTCACATGGAGTTCTGCAGTGCTAAGAGCACCAGAGGTCCATATAAGGGTTTGAGGTGCTGGGTAGACTAAGGCTGGGATGAGGAGCCTGTGTTAAATGGGGTGGTCAAGAAAGACCTCTCAGAGGTCTAAAGTGCCTTCAGTTGAAAACTAAGGAATGAGAAGTCGTTAGACACGTAGAATCTGAGGGTAGAATTTTCCAGGCCCAGAAATCAGCTAGTACAAGGATCCGAAGGCAGAAATGAGCTTGAATTGTTCAAGGGACAGAAAGGGAACAGTGGGGTGGTCATGATGGTCATGAACAAGAAATCCAAATGTAAAGCAGAAAAATCTGGCTTACTATTTGAGTATCAGTTTCTTGGTCTATAAAAAGGAAATGACACCACTGACCTTACCCACTTGTTATGGAATTAAAGTGGTAGCATTGTTATAATCACGGCTATTAATACCACGTCCACAGTAAACAGAGCCTGGCTCTCTTGCCTTTTCCCATAAGAACATGTCCATGTTACGAGTTAATATTTAACTGAGCAGATACTGCATATTACGCACAGCGCACACGCAATCCAAGTCATCACTTCTAGCCTGGAAGGGACCTACCATCCCCATTTTGTTGATGAGAAACCAAAGCTCTCAGAGGGTAATACCACCAAAATCAAATATCTCATGGACCTCAGCTGTGATTCTAACCCAGTTTTGCCTGACTTCAAAGCATGAGGCGTTTCTTCTACCCTCCTTTGTCAGTTGCAAACGCATCCGAAGCAGGCAGGGAACGATGTCTCGTCTGTATTAAGAGTATCGCCTACAGACGCAGACTCCGTGCAATAAATCTTTAGGTGGATGCTGTGATAAAGACCATGATGGCATTGAATAGATGATGATGAAGTAGACCAGAGCGAATCAGAACCATGGAGGGCTTCAGCTGCGCTCCTGTCCTTGGATGTCCAAATGCGCCTGACAAAAAGATGCTCTTCCTCTGCTCTGAGGCTGTGCGGGCTTGGCCTGAGAGAATCAAGAATAAAGCTGATTGCAAACTTGGTGCATAACAGAGAAAATAAAGACATCATTTACTGACTGATTTGGACTAAGAAAAGATGTATTTACTTGCAGTTTATTATGTTGAATGTGACAGGCATACATTTGTGCTTTTTATTGAATGATGACTTACTACATACAGGAATTGGTGCAATTTGTAATGCAGATTATGTTTTTAAACAAAAAAGGGTGCAAATACACTGATGACTGTCACATGACTTGCTCTGCACTTCTCAAAAAGTGGCTGGAGCGTGGGTGGAACGACAAATATACCCTCGATGCACGAATGTAATTTCCAAAGAAGATGATTCTGGGCAGCTTCCAATTCAGTCGGGCAGATTTAGACAGAAGAAATCCATAGCTAAGAAAAGCTAAGTATCTTAAAATAGCAGGAATTGGAGTAGGATCATTTGAATCACTCCCATTAACTGCTGAGATGCCTCCAGACAGAGCAAGAAGAACCACGGCTCAAGTCAGGATGTGGGACGAAAGTACATGTTGAATCTCTGTAAGATTCCCAAAGTCAAGCACCTGGGAGTCACATTTTACTTCCCAGGATGGGAGGTGAGGGCAGGAGGAGGGACGAAGGGATCGCCGCTTGTCAGTGAAATGCAATCAAAGGCGAGCCGGGCCCACGGCTGATTTTTTTCCGAATAATGAGTTTTGTGACCTCATCAGCTTCTAGGCACTGGGCCAAATCTTGTCTCATGATACATTTGTGCAGTTCCTCGAGGTGGTGGACTTGGCTTTTCTACTTGAAGTGCATTTGTGAATTTACCCTGGGCATGATTCTGTCTGTTCCCTCCCCCCCACCCTCCCAGCCCCCCACCCCCCATTATCAACCACCATGTTCATTTCCCTCGACATGCCGCGGTGCAGATAATCCCAGTTTCTTTTAGATGAAGGCAAATCCCATTAATTGCTGTTCTTCATCGGACGGTTTGGGCTGCGTCACCCACTTCATCCGGAATCCAGCCATTAAGAAAGAGTGTTCATTCATGCTAATAACTTTCATTTCAGCGGCTGGTGAGTAATAGTCGAGAGAATGTATGACTAAAGGTGCAACCCATGCAAAGATTTGAAAATAAGTGGAAACATTAAAAAAAAAAAAATTTCAGGACTTTTATTTGCCTTGAGGGGAAGGCAAAGCGGGGCATGACATAATTTTCAAATTGGGTTTCACGGCTTTCTCATCATTTAAAATTGGAGCTTTTTTGGTTGAACAGACATGTTGTAGCTTGCACAACATGACATGTCAAAATGGTTTCTTCTCTCAAAATCTTGGAGCTTCACAATGCGTTCTGCTATGGAGATTTTGACTCCCATCCTCCACCCCCCACTTGGTCATTTACCCCAGGCAATTTTCCCTCCCTATGATGGGCAAACCCTGTAGCTCACACATGCTGGAAAGCCTTGCCTCTCTTGTGAGAGCAAATGCTACGCCCCCGCCTACATTTCAAAGAAAAGCTCAGCTTGCCAGCTCTTGGCAGTTCCATTTAGGACCGGGCGCAGCGTTGGAGGCTGTAACAATTTGGTCTACACTGCAAATCCCCGTTCCCAGCAAATGCAAGCGGCAAAGACTTGCAGCAGGGCCTGGCACCTTAGTCTCCTAGGTGGTGAGGCCTCCGGTCTATTTCTAGGCAGCGATCACGGATTTCCTTGCTTTGCCTTTCACAGATCTGCTTTTTCCTCCTCTGATTACCAAAAGGGGGCTGCATTTGTGCTAATGAAAATCAATGGGTGGGGGAAGGCCTCTTTGTTCTCAAAGACTCGGAGCTCCTGAGTGCTAATGCTCCCCATCGCCTTAGACGCTGGCGTTTTGATTCAGAGGTAGTTTGATCAATGGCATTTGGTCTTATTTTGTTGTGTTTCAATTTCCTGGCAGGAAGAGAAGTAGGCAAAAAAGAACTGTGAAAACCTCCACCACCCCAGCCACCCACGCTGACCGCTCCTCAACCCCACCGTAGCCCCAGATCCATGCAGGATAAATCTTGAGGGCTGGCGGGATGGCGGGCAGCAGCGAGGAGGAAGAGAAAGGACAGAGAAGGTCCCTCCTTGTCCTTGTCCAGAAGTAAAGAAGTGGCATCCGGTCGAGTTCCATTCCTCTCTGCACGAACACCAGTTTGGGTGCGCTCTTGTATAACCTACATCCGTTGGCTGGGGCTGCCATGACAAAGTACCACCAAGTGGGGGGCTTACGCAGCAGAAATGTGTTGTCTTACTGTGTTGGAAGCTGGAAGTCCACCATGAGGTGTCAGTAGGGCTGGGTCCTGAGGGCTGTGAGGGAAAACCTACCCAAACCCCCCTCCTAGCTTCTGATGGTTTGCTGGCCATCTTTGGTGGTCCCTGGCTTGGAGAAACATTGCCAAAATCCGCCTTCATCTTCACATGGGGTTCTCTCTGTGTGCATGTGACTGGGTCCAGATTTCCCCTTTTTATGAGAACACCAGTTGTATTAGATTAGGGCCCACCCCAGTGACCTCATTTTAACCTGATTACCTCTGTAAAGAGCTTATTTTCAAATAAGGCCACATTTTATGCGGTAATGGGGGTTAGGATTCCAGCAAATCTTATGTTGGTGGGGAACACAGTTCAACCCATAACAGAGCCCGAGTTTAATTTCTTTTCTGATTCTGGTACCCATGCATGTGCAACCTCTAGCACATTATTGGTCATGCTTTTTCCAAATTTGTTGCAGCTGCTGGTGTCCCTGGAGTGAGGTTATGGATGTTCTTGGCATTCTCTGAACCCGGGATGTCCTAGAAAAGTGCAAAGCTTTCCTTGCCCCTGGCTTTGACTTCTGCATGCTACTCACTGAAGGGAAGGGAAGTGACTGTTTACTTGACACTAGTCTTGAGGGCCAGGACCCATAAGGGAAAGAGGGAGTTATTCAGCAGATGCTGGTTTTGAAGTTCCCATGGTAGCTGGCTGGGCCTTCAGGGACAGAAGCCTCCTTTGCTTCCAGATCTGCCACACATACTTATCGGCACCCTTTCTACCTGTATTTGAGGGGGATGGACGAGTCATTCAGTCAATCAACATCTGTCCTGGGATCAGAGCTCACTTCCTGTGTCTCAGGTTTGCAGGTGGTACTCTCTTCCCTCTGACACTCTAAACTCTGGACCCTGCCAGCCTGCCTCAAATTTGAGAGGTTGTTCTAGGCCAGCTGTCACATCTACCTGGGTCACCAGGGCCCACTAGATCCTTTTCCACATATTTTTTCCTCAGGAATTGATTCTTTGCCTGCATGGGTTTAACCAGGTCCTACCTACAAGTGGGCTCTGCGTCCTGTCCCCACTTCTTTTTTAAGTAGGCTCCATGCCCAGCATGAAGCCCAATGCAGGGTTTGAACTCACGACCCTGAGATCAAAATCTGAGCTGAGATCAAGAGTTGAACACTCAACCGACGGAGTCACCCAGGCGCCCCTGTCCCCATTTTAATCCAGCACCTCAGTGTTCCCTCCAGAGTCATTCTGTCCCTCAGAGAGCCTACAGGGCAGTGGATGTGGCCAGGAATGGTTGTCTTGCCTTTCTCACAGGATCACTGGCCGGAACATGTGGCCCTCACAGTAGCCCTCTTGCGTTATTGGCTACTCCCACTTTACAAATGAAGGGACAATGGTGAAGTTCAGTGAGGATGCAGAGTCAGTGAGGGATACATCTGAGATGCAAATGGAGGATTTCTGATTCAGAGTCCAGTGTTCTTACCAATATCCTGGGAGTAATGGCCATGAAAACGTGCCATCTATGCTTCCAACTCTAGGAAGCATAAAGGACTGATGGTCACAAGTGCTGGCTGCAAGTTGACTTCTGCATTCATGCCCACGCATGCTTCCCCTGGGTCACTCCAGGCAATGACCTGGCTCATCAGAGTCCTGATGCAGCCCTAGTGTCACGAGATGGGGGCGGGGCGGGGGGGCACTCCTCCTGGCTACTTTAGCTTACAGACTCCAGAGCTGCCCAGCCAAGATTTTCCTAGAACTGTACTGCACACAGCCTGAGCTTCTCCTCAGCCAGCTCTCCTTCCTTCCCCTGCTCCTTCAGAGGGCTCAGCCCTGCATCGTGCTTTACAGACTGTCCCCCCGCCTCCATGGGCTCTCTCTTCTTTTTCCCACACAGACAGTAAGCCCAATAAATCTCTTGCACGTCTCCTTCTGTCTTGTGAGCTATTCCTCAGAGGTCCGGAATGAACGTGCCAGGCCTCCCCACTCCCCCTATGAAATGATGAGTTCTAATGTCAATTCATTACCTGTAGGAATACCTTTCATGGACTCCATGTTTTCAAGGCTTACCTGAGCAGGGCAAGGCGGGAAAGAATAAAAATGGCCAAGAATGAAAGAAGTAAGGGGGAGGGATGCAGAATGGCTCTACGCCATGGTCCTTGCCTCCTCCAAGATAAGACTACCGCACATGGAACATTAGGGAGATACAAGTCAGCTGTATCATTAACCAAATTATCAGCAGCCACCTTACATGTGGAATACTGTGAGTATTGTAGAAATCAGAGGAAATAAATACTAAGAGACCTGGAGTTTTTAAGAAAGATAAGTTGTCACGGAAAAGGGAGAATGCTGGAAAGTGAGCTTTGAAGGATAAGTAGGATCTTTACAGCTATAACACGTGGGTGGAGTGGATCCCACGTGAAGGAAACATTGCATGTGGAACCAATATAACAGTCCTGGGAAACAGTGAGATGAGCTGCATGAAATTGGGCATTTTTTTTAAGGTTAATACACCTGTCTAGGGGTGCCTGGGTGGCTCAGTCAGTTAAGCATCTGACTTCTGCTCAGGTCATGATCCCAGGGTCCTGAGATAGAGCCCCGCATCAGCCTCCCTGCTCAACGGGGAGTCTGCTTCTCCCTCTCCCACTCCCCCTGCTTGTGTTCCCTCTCTCGCTGTGTCTCTCTCTGTCAGCTAAGTAAATAAAATCTTTCAAAAAAATACACCTCTCTGGGCCTGAGTTTTCTCATGCATAAAATGGGAGGTAATAATATTATCTGCTTCCCAGGGCTTTTATATGGGTTAAAGACTTAATATTTTTAAAGCATTTAGAACAGCTCTTGGGAAGAACAAGTACAATTTGTTTGTTAAATAAATTGGTGGAGATGAATTAAACATGATTCCAAACTTTAAGATGTGAGTGATGGAAAGGATGTTGGTACCATTGACAAAGACAGAAAAAGGAGCAGATGAAGCTTGTTTGGCTATGGGAGATGGAATTTTTGGATAGGACTGGATGGGAGAAGGCGATCTGAAGCGAAACTGTCAGCAAAGGTAGGTTCTGGTATCCAGATTTCAGATTCATTGGCGTTCGTTGTGGAGCTAAACTGAGAGCTAAAAACCTCATGACTGAACCACAGAAGGGCACCTCCATGCTGGCTGGAAGGAGTTCCTCCAAGCTGGTCCCAGTTCCTGGTCTCACTCTGGGGACACAGAGCAGTCAGGTGGCACTTCAGCTAGTGATCCGTGTGATACCTTTGTTAATACGTAAAGGAATCCGGCAGGTACGGAAACGACTAATAACTAATAGTTCATTTGGTTTTCGAAGCTATCCGTATTTCCCAATTTTCCTTCGCGAGGCTCTCTGGGGAAAATCTGCACGAAGGAGGCTGTAATATTTAATTCATTCACATCCAGCCACACCACAGCCCGGATTGGTTTATTGTGGTAGTTCACAGGCATTCGGACAAAACAGATAATATTTTAAACATAATGACAAACCTGGCTTCCTGCTCGATATCTTCCAGTTTCAAAAGAGAAATTTTCAGACTTCTTTTGACTGTGACGTTGAGAATTGTAATTCGTGTCACAACATGACACATATACCTAAAACTGAAACCAGTCCGAAGTGTAGTGCACTTCATTATCTTCTTTTCTCTTCTAATCCATTCTAGTCTATTTTATTTATTTTAAAGAGTGCCCTTTGCCACCCACTAAACCCATTTTGCGGCCATTGATGAGTCCTGACCTGCCGTTTGAGGAACAGTGTCTCAACCTATGTGACCATCGATGGCGGCCTGAGCCCTAGTAAGCCAGCAGAAACTCAACTTGTCAGGCGAGTAGTTGAAGGTCAAAGCACACTTGCTGCTCGGCTGAGTTTCACCTTGAGTCTTATTCTAACCATCGGGCTGTTGCTTTGTCTCTGATACTCCAATTCCAATGCTGGATTACTATTTGAGGCCCCAGTGCAAAACCCTCCTTTGTGATTTGTCTCCCCTACGCTGAAGTCTTGTTTCTAAACTCCCAGCCGTGTGGTTGTGTCCGTGCATGCCTGCAGTCTGCTAGGACTGGTCGGGGCTCTTTCACTTCCGGCTCTGGACCTCACTTTCTACATCTGAACATTTCAAATCATCTTACCAACCTAATAAACAGGGCTACTGTAGGGACAAAGTGAAATAGCAGTTAGAGCAGTTAGCAATTTTTATTTTTCAGTTTTGCTTGCAGTTAAGCTTGGTAACATTTTAAGTACAGAGTTTTTAGACTGGCTGTGACCAGCCTTACGCAGATTCTGGTATCCTCTTTCCTCCTGTTTTTAGTATTCCCCTCCCTTCCCACCTCCTACACTCCTAAAAAAGGAATCTACACTAATTATTTCTGCTAAGGTAGCTGGTGGTACCCACCTGGAGAACTTCCCTATCCTATGAATGTTGACATTTCAGGAGAAGACTAAGACTAAAGGTCTTCCTAACACAATTGAACAAATTACTACTAATTGAATTCCTGGGATTATGTGAAGGTGGAGAGTATTATTTTGCCCAGGAGGGTCTCATCGGTACCTCTTAAAACATTGGGGTAATTGGGATAGAATTCAGGTTGAGCAGTTGGCACAACTGATGGCCTCTATTTACACACTTGACCTTGACCCTAGTGATTTATAACATAAGCAGACTTAAAATATTTTTCGCCTTTGCCCAAAGATCAGGATTTTTCATGTTCGCAGAGAAAACCCAGTAAAGTTAATAGCTGTTTCACCATGAAACACTGACATGTCATTGTATAATTTAATACAAATTATTCTAATTATTAATTCATTTACCCACCAGAACTCTGTCTCTCATCTCTCAAACTAACTCTTACAATACTATTTTTCCAGGAGTGTACAGTATTATATGTGGAAAATCTGGGTAAGGCATGTGTAATTTAAAAGTGGATTAGGTACTCTTATATCACACTCTGCTGTTTACACCTCTCCCAAGATGGTGTATATGTGTGTATTTGTGTGTGATGTGTGTGTGTGTATATATATGTGTGTGTGTGTATGTGTGTGTGTATATATATATATATATATAATCTGGATAGGTTTATAATATTCAGACATATGCTTATAAATATTCATAAGGCAATTCATACATAAATGAATAATTTAAGTTCCTTAGCATCACCCGATCTGTTTATAGAATTCCCTTTCTGTCCCAATTGAGCATCACCTCAAAGTTCTTCTCAAACACCTTCTCTTAGCTAACATTCCAAATATGCCTAATGTAACTGATAAAGTTTATAAAACTGCCTTTGTTTCCTACTGTTGTGTAATAATTGACCAGAAACTTAATGGCTTAAATAATGCAAATTTATTATCTTATAATTCTAGAGGTCAGGAGTCTTAAGATCAAAGTGTCACAGGGCTGTGTTCCCCTCTGGAAGCTTTAGAGGGAGAATCCATTTCCTCGATTTCTGCAGCTTCCAGCAGCTGCCTGCATTCCTCAGAACTAGCAACTGAGCATCTTCAAATCTCTCTCTGACTTTGTTTCCAACATCACTTCTCCTCTGACTTTGACCTTCTTGCCTCTCCCTTATACTTGTGATTATATTGGGCCCATTTGGAGAATCCAGGATAATCTTTACTTCTCAAAATCCTGAACTTAATTACATTTGCAAAGTCCCTTTTGCCATATAAGGTAACAGGTTCCAAGAGATAGGACGTGGACGTTTTTGGAGGTCCATTATTGATTCTATCACAAGTACAAAAGAAAAGATTATAATAATTTTCTGTACATCAAACTATGCCTTGCAATGGAATGAATGGAGTTTGCTTAGGGTGACATGCAGGCTTGTCCTAACTTTCTGGGTGTCATGCTTTCAATGAGTTTACCATTTGAAACCTTAAATCTGTACCAGAGCCCGGAAGCTGAGTACAGGAGACTGTAAACAGGCCTCCAAGGTTGAAAAGTCTTACCAACAAAACATGAAAGTTTAAAATTACTTAAAAGTCATTAATAATTTACTTCCTTAACATACTTTTTTAAAGTATCAGGCCGTACAAGCTTAGGATAAAAAGGCATTGCCATATTGATATTCTCCTTATTTAAAGAAACCACTAAAATCAGTATATTCAAAATCGGTCATGCTTTATTACACCATTGATTTAACCAGCCAGTGTTCACTAAGCAGCTGCAACATGCCAGGTACTACACTGGGCACTGGGCATAATGCTGAGCAAGACTGACATGGGCTTTGACCTCACAAACTTACAGACTAGTGGAGGATAGGAAAAGTAAGGAAGTTATTACAATACTGTGTAGTAAGTGTGTAAAAGGAATGTTTTTCACTATTGTCCAGTTATACCCACCTCTTAGTGCAGGGACTGTCCCTTCCATATTACCATCTCATTTCTGGGTGTCAGGACCCCATCACCTTCTGTAGGGGGAAGAGTTTATGAGTATCCCAACCTCTTAATAAATGGCGGGGAGCAGTGACTACCCATATATCTAAGGCGGAAAGCAACTATCTATTGAACTGTTATAGTGGAAGCAGTCAAGGACAAGATGAACAACTGATATGCCTTTCCCACCTGGGGAGACTGTGGTATGCCCAAGAATAGCTCAAGTAGTCTGCAGACATTGGTTCAGCTTCAACAAGAATCTCAGGTGCCATTCTCTATTACTAGCAATTCTCCTGCTGCTGACCCCACTTCTCTGTCTTTGTCTTGCCAGATCAGACCTCTCATTCCCAGCTCGCACCTCCCCTAAGGCCATGCCCATCCTCCTACCCCATTGCACTCCTGCTCCTCAGCCCAAGAGACACTCCATTCATATGGAGCTGGTGGAGAGGCCATGCTTCATTTTTCTTTTATCTTCTTTCTATTTCTATTTTTATGGTCTAAACTCTGTTCTCTGATTCCCTCAGGACATCTTTTCAAATATTCAAAAGCCTGTTTAGAGTTAAAAAAAAAAACTGAACATTGACCATTTCCTGCTTTTTAAATTCCTGCTTTAAAAATCCTACTTTTCCTCCAGGCAAAAGTAGGATTTTTTGCCTGGAGGCAAAAAATGCCTCTGACAAACGTAAGTCACGCAAGCACAAGGGTGCTGGTGAAAGAAAGGCACAGACACTGATATTTCAAGATATTATCGTGCAATTAGTGTTATGGCAGGGGAAGTTCAGAATGCTGAAGGGCTGATGCCCAATCAGATTATGCAGCTTCCACAGGAACATTAAGACAACTGGACTGTCCGGTGGTTTTAAGCAGGAGGAGGTTATCATAAGATTTCGATTTTAGAAAACCAATTTTGCTGCAGTGTCAGAATGGGTTAAAGAAAGAAAAGACTGAGAGCAAGGACAACAGTTAGACCATGAATGTGGAATCAAAGTGAGAACTGGTGGTGGGTTGTACTAAACTAATATAATGCAGTTAGGAGGGATTGGGTGGTTTCATGAGCTATTTAGGAAGTCCAGCTGGTAAAATAGTGGCTGACTGAATGTCGGGAGATTGAGGAAGAAAAAGAGTCAAGGATTACTCCCAGGATTCTGATGTGAACAACCCAACTTCCCATTGCCATGAGATAAGGAACAGGGAGAATGAGGTGGGGTGGAGGCGGGAAGCCAATATAATGAGCTTAGCTTGAGGCATGTCAAACTTGAACAATCAAGTGGAGAAGTAAAATAGGCAAATGGGTATAAGATCCGGGGGTCAAAAATTAGGTTTGGGTTAAAAATAGAGATTTGGAATGTATCAGGGTAAAGGTGATCATTAAAACAAATGGAATACATGGGAATGTCTGGAAGAATTTTTTGAAAATGAGGAAACAAAATGAATTTAATTTCTTTAATTCAGTTTTTTGAAAATGAGGAAACAAAATGAATTCAATTTCTTTAATAGATATAGGAGAATTCAGATTTTCTATTTCTTTTAGTTTCAGTTTTATTTTAGTTATATTTACCAAAAAAATTGTTCTATTTTATCTAAGTTGTTGAATATTGATATTCATAATATTCTCTTAATATCCTTTTAATATCTGTAGGGTCCACGGTAATGTTCCCTCTTTTATTCCTGATATTTGTAATTTGGGGCTCTAGCCAAGGCAATAGGGTGAGTAAAAGAAAAAAAAGCATTTAGATGGGGAAAGGTAGAAAGGAGTGAGTATATAAAGGCATGAGGAAACCTGAGTATAATGGATATATTCACTACATTTATTATGGCAATGGTTTTATGGGTCTATATATGTCAAGACATGTCAAATTGTACACATTAAGCATGTTCTATTTCTCGTATGATGATTTTATGTTAAAGCTGCAAGGAAAAAAAGGCATACCGATTGAAAATGAAGTAAAATGGTCTTTACTTGCAGGTGATTTATATAGAAAATGATGATTTATACAGAAAATGCTAAATATTCTACAAAACAACTACTAGAATAAGTAAGTTTAGCAAGAGCACAGGATACGTGATCAATATGCCTAAACATTTGCATTTCTATATACTAACAGTAAAGAATAGGAGAATAAAAAATGTTTCAATTCTTTGGGCGCCTGGGTGGCTCAGTTGGTTAAGCGACTGCCTTCGGCTCAGGTCATGATCCTGGAGTCCCTGGATCGAGTCCCGCATCGGGCTCCCTGCTCAGCAGGGAGCCTGCTTCTCCCTCTGACCCTCCCCCCTCTCATGTGCTCTCTCTCTCTCTCAAATAAATAAATAAAATCTTTAAAAAAAAAAGTTTCAATTCTTTTAAAACAGAATTTTAAAAAATCATAAAATACTAAGGAATAAATTTAATTAAAGACATACAAGAACTCCCTGTTGATAACAATAAAATATTCCTGTGAGAAACTAACGAAGATCCAAATAAGTGGAAAGATATACCATGTTCATGGATAAGATAATCCAATATTTTTAATATGTTGATGGTCCTCATATTTATCTGTAGGTTCAGTACACTCTTAATCAAAATCACAACAAGAAACTTGTCAAAACCGAAGAGCTCATCCTAAAATTTATCTGTAAATGCAAAGGAAAGAGAGAGAGAGAGAGAGAGAAAGAAAGAAAGAAAGAAAGAGAAAGAAAGAGTCAGTTTGGAAGGCCTACAATGTATGATTTAAAGACTCAGTACAGATTTAGGTAATCAAAACAGATTATTAATCATTTTAGTTTATGCACATAGATCAGAGGAATGTGATAGAGTCTAGCCATAAGACCACAGACATATGGTCAATTGATTTTCAACAAATATGTGAAGAGAATTCAATGAGGAAAGAAAAATGTTTATTAATAAAATAGTTCTGGAACAATTGAACAAATGCAAGAGGAAAACCAACTATGAGCCCTACCTTACACTTCATAAAAATTCATTCAGGATGGGTCATAGATCTATACTTAAAAGCTAACACTATAAAGATTCTAGGAGAAAACATAGAGGAGTATCTCTCTGACCTTGGAGGTAGGCAAAATATTTCTTAGAAAGAACATAAAAACATTAAAACTAAGAGAAAAAAATAACAAATTGGATCACATCAGAAATCTAAAAAGTCATTAAGAAAATATTCCCAGTACATACATCTGATAAACATATGTATCTAGAATATACAAATCAAAAACAAGATTGAATTATTAGACCAACAGTTTCTGTGAAAGCCTACTAAATTTAGATTGAAGTAGGTACTGTTGACAGTCTTATGGTACCCTGGAGCCAGCCCAGGGGAAAGATTCCTAAAAAAGAGTAGCCTTTCCCAGACAAAGAAATCTCAGAACATGATCCAATCAGTCTTAGGATTTCATTTATTCACCAAAATATGGTTACTAAAATCTTACCAGAAACTTCTGTAAGCCAACCTGTGACACTGTATTTTCATGCAATATCCAGTTTAGCTAAACCCTCTGAATTTTGCAACTACAGAAACCCTGGAGAATTTGAGAAGCTGCTCCAAAAGATTTCTGAAAATCTTGCATGTGGGTGGGTAATCAGGGCTGTGGTTATTTTAATTCAATAAAGGATAAATTTAGAAAGTTATCAGAGAGCCTAAGAATCTCAGAAGGAAACATTTGTACAGTTTCTTTTCTCAGGGAGCCATGCTTCAGAGAATAGTTTGGTGAGTCCAGTCAGAGGTTTATATGAGTGTTTGAATTTCTGCCTTTGAGTCTACAGTTTTCTGAGAATGATTGTTAAAGCAATATTTGCATATTGTAGAGGTTTTGTAAGGCCTTAAAAAATCAGAAGGATAAAAATACTTATAATTCCACATTCTGTTTTTCTTACTCATATCATCATAGTTTAGATTATTTTATATCTTGCTCTTTTTCTCCTAACATTTTATCATAAGCATATCTCTATATTTAAAATGATCTGCAAACTATTTTTCCTTAACTATTTCCCTAATTGTGGATATTTAAATTGCTTACAGTTTTCCTTTCTTTATGCAATGATGAATAATGCTGTAACAAACATCTCTGTATATTAATTTTTTATCTATTTCAGGATATATTCTTAGAATTCTACCCAGAATTCTATATTACTGTGTCAATGGATATGAAAAGTTTTAAGGATTTTGACATTCCATCAGACTGATTTCCAGAACCTTTATATCCTGTAACGAGTACCCTAAGTGCCTTTTCCACCATATTCTCTTGGTGGATATGCTCAGTTCAGAATCTATGCTAATTTAGTATGTGGAAAACACTCTTATTGGATCTGTTCTTTAGAAATGAGTAAACTTAGTCAATTTTTATTTATTTCCCAATTTGGAATATATTTATTCCAAGATTTAAAAGGTACTTTCCTACAGTGGTGTTGTCTGCTCTGAATATCTTTCCTACTCTTTCTTACTAACACTCCAATTTCCTTCTCCCAATTATGAAGGTTGGTTAAGATTCCACTCAGAATATCCACCAGATGTTGATGTGGTTGCCAGATAGAATTGTGGAGAAGGGATGGATACAAGAGATTGCTTTTAATTCTATCAGAAACTTGTAGAAGGCTGGTTTGAAATATTCCTATAGTAAGGATTGAAAACCATCAGTTTTCTAAAGTCATCAGAATAACTTAATATGAATCTTGATGGCATGTGACTTGGGCTTCAGCTCCTTATCATTTCTTATGAAGTTATCAAATTCCTGTATTGGCTGGGCACCATTAGAAGATGGGCACTCCCTATCCCTAGAGGTATGCTTCTTCTCTATATATCTTTTGGCAAACTGCTAGACCATTCTTAAGCATCCAAATCATGGAAATACAAAAGCATCAATGTCTTCTCTGGAAAAACATTATCCTCTCAGGTCTTACAGTATAAGAAGAATAACCTAAAAACGGGGTAGGCACATTGGCTCATGTGACCAATTAGTGGCAGCCATTGGACATTAAGATTTTCTTGTTTTAATGAAAGGGATACACTGGATAAAGTAATATTGGAGAAGTAGGTGGTTAAAGAGAGGCATAAAGAGACAGCCACAGAGGAAAAACATAAAGTGGAAAATTACAGAAAAAGACAGACACAGAAAGAGGCAATCAGACACAGTGAGAAAAAATAGATTGTATCTATGCATCTCTGTGTGTGTGTGGGTGGGGGGAGACAGAGAGAGAGAGGGAGAAACAGAGAGAGAAGGGAGAAAGAAAGAAAGAAAGAAAGAAAGAAAGAAAGAAAGAAAGAAAGAAAGAAAGAAAGAAAGAAAGAAAGAAAGAAAGAAAGAAAGAAAGAAAGAGAAAGAAAGAAAGAAAAAAAGAAAGAAAGAAGAGAGGGAGGGAGGGAAGTAGGAAGGAAGGAAGGGAGGGAGGAAGGAAGGAAAATACTAATGTATAAAAGGGGATTTAACTTTAAATATGCATTGCTGATGTCCCAAAATATACCTTTGCCTGCAAGGCTCCTGAAGGTTTACTTCAGTAGTTGGAAAGGCTGGCCTGATTTGCATGGTCTCTCCAAGGCTTTCCATGGTCCTTGTCCATGAGTCTGTCCCTTGTAGTTGATTGCCTCCAGGCAGAGGGATGCTTCTTGGTGACAGGAGAGGACAAGAGCACCCAACTACTGAGCTGATGATTTCATTAGATGATTCTAGAATAAGGAAGGAACCAGCAAAATAGAAATCAAGGTGAAGGAACAAAATCCATAGATAATATATAAAAGACAGTATTTACATTTTTTAGATAACTTAGAAAGCCTTAAGAAATCCTAGGAAAAAATGACTAATTACTAATGAGGAATTAGGATCTTTCAGACAATGAGACCAGAAGGTCTGCTGTTCTTTGGCAGAATGTCTCCCTATGTTCCTCTATGGAGGAAGTCCTACTTGTCAGCCTCTTCAGATTTCGAGATGAGACACATGCTATAAAAGGACCTCAAAGAAGAAAATGACTTCAGATATTGTTGTTGAGCTTGTGGTTTGCTGCTTCCAGAAGAACAGGTGGGCAGCATACTCCAGGAAGTGCTGATGATCCACTCTCAAGGGAAACACCTGGAAAATATGGCAGGGATTTTGAAACAGAGAGAAAAAGCAAGATTTTCTGGAATGTTATCATCAGTTAATCATAATTAGCTATGTTTGTCTTGGTTTGATATAGGATTAGGAACTGAAGGTCCCCATGTACAGCAGAAGGAAGACAGGTAAGCTTGGGAATTTCCCTGAATTCTTCCAACTTCCTAATTATCCCCACAGGGAATAGACTGAGCAAAGTAATAATACAACCTTTGCTTGTTGATATTTAATGAAGTTAACAGAGCTTGGCTGAAGGTTGGCATGCTCAGGGCTCCTGAGAAGGAGCTCTTCTTGCAAGACTTAGTGTGTGATTGCTTCCTTGTCACTGATCTGGTCCAATCTTTTTACCGCTCTTGAGATTTCCTGGCTTTGGCGTGCTGTCCTTGCCTTGCCCTGTAACTCTGCAGGAAATGGCATATCTAAGTCTGGAGATCTTTCTCTTTTGACTCAAAAGAGACCAGAATTTTTGGAAAGTATGAAACACCTGGACTAGAGAGATAGAAGAGCTCTTGTGGGATTTTCTTAGAAGAACCTGTTGCTTGATGCATTGCTTCTAAGTGTGCAGACACAGAAAGTTCATGGGAAGCATTTTCCCTTTTACTATGACTGGTGTTCTTAGCAATTATTCCAGGTCAATTAAGTTTGGTTTGGGAGATTGGATTTATTAATGTTATTAGCACACTTGGCACTGGTAATAATTACAATTTGCCAAGTGAGCACCGGGGAATTCACTGTTTAACTTAGAACCACATGACCATCTCTCTTCATTTATTCATTAGGCCCGGAGGTTCTAGCTCTATTAAATTCTCAGGACTTTTACCTGTTCACTCATGATTGCTTTCTCAAAACAACTTAAAAAGTATTTTTTCTTAGAAAGGTCACTTTTCACAAAACATGGCATATTTGTCATAAACTCTGATAAAAGTGCATATGATTAAATAAAATTGCTAATAATAAGTGTGTTAAGGAGAAATTAGACATCATATTGTCTTCTCCATTACTCCTACTTTTACTGCTGAAAATTGTATAAGAAATACTGGAATGTGAAAGACTTTAGTGCCTTAACACCATTCTGGTCATAAAGTTTAAGGTTAATTGGTATTAACTTGTGAATGAATGGGTGAGAGGATGGAGGGATGGATGGTTGGAAAGAGGAATGAACAGAAGGCCTGAAGTTTGGATAGTCGTTCCTGAAATTTGTCCACAGTACAGGACTGTTACTGATGCTTTGGAAAGGTACCCAATGATTATTTTTATGGAGCTTACTGAGAAAAATTAGACAAAATAACTATTGTTTCATTTCTATCCATAACTTTTAATAGGCTCTAGCACATTTTGCATCTAAAGTCTGCAGACTTCTGAAATTATTGGACATCATAGACAAATAATACAGTAGCACCTTTTTTTTTTTCAGCACAGCAAAACAAGAAAGGAAATTTTAGAACAGGTATAAACTGGTTTTTATGATTTGAGACTTGCTTTGGCAGAATATTTGCCAAGAGTTGTGTAAGACCAGCATGATGAAATGTGGTATTTGTTTAGCCCAACAAACATTCACTGAGAACCTACTCTGTGCCAGGAAGTGTACTCAACACTGTGGGACCAAGAATGAATACATCCCTTTTTGCCTCTGAAGATCATACAGTCTCATGGAGAAGGTGACACACGAATAGATGATATTGGTACATTATTTTAAAGTGATACAATTACCACTAGTAATATGGGAGGAAGAGTAGACTATGATATTCTTGAAAGTAGTGAGTATGTAAGTCATCTTTATTTCTTAGTGTCTAGAGAGTCTCTGGTAGACTGTAGGGGCTTAATATGTAGGTTTTGAATGAATGAATGAACCCTGGTAGTTGAACAAAAACTTCTTGAAGGAGATGAGGTCTAGAACATCAATAATAATAATAAGGATACTAATGATGATAGCTAAGATTTGTTGCAAGTTTTATTATGTGCACTATTTAAAATATTCATTCATGTCATCTTCACAAAAATTCCAAAATAAATACTATAATTATCCCTGTTGTACCAAGGATAAAACTAACACAGAGATAAGTTAAAAATTTGCCCAATATCACCCACTAAGAAGTATTAGAACCAAAATTCAAACACAGCATTCCCTAAAACTATGGAGGAGCATTCTAGGCACAAGGAATGGTAAAAGCAAAGACAGAGCAGTGAGAAATCAATGTTTGCAGAGATCTACTAAGGATCTTGGATTTTCTGCTGTAGATCAGAAACCACTGAATTGTTTAATCAATGAAGTGAACTGATTAGAGTTGTGTTTCAACAGAGTCAGTTGCTGGGTGAAGGGTAGTGGTAAGCCTTCGGGGTATGATAGAAAGGGTACTGCAGGATAAAGAAGAGTTCACCATGTGAAAGCTGTGAGGGAAGGGAAGGGTTTGGGGCACTGGGCAAAGCATATGTAAAGACTGCATGATGAGACAGCATTTCCAGGGAACCTAAAGTACATCAATCTGGCTGTAACATGAATTTTAAGGGTAATTAAGAGATGAAGGTAATGAAAGAAGATGTTGAAACTTGTCAATGGGGACCATATTGAGGAGCCTGAACTTTTTTCTTAAAAAAAAAAAAAATGTAACCACTGAAGAGTTTTTAAGCATGGGGTGAGATGATTAAATGTGTGCTTTAGAAAGATCTCTCTGTTTGGTGGAAAGTAGATTGGAAACTTGCAAGACTGTAAACAGGGAAATGTGTTTAGATGTTGTCACTATAATCTAAGCAAGAGATGATGGTGACAGAAATGGGGGCACCAGGGCCTGAGAGATACTTAGGAGATGGAACTGACAGGGCTTGTCCATTGATTAATTGATTGATCATCAAAGGCAGGAAGAGGTGAAAGGAAGAAGAAGAGTGGTTGTACATTCTGGCTTGTCCAGAAGATCCCTAGTTGTGCCAGAGCAATTACTATGAGCACCTCTTTTCACTCTCTCGAGTGCAACAGTTCATATGGCAAATTTACGGTTATTCTAGTTAGAAGTAAAAGATGTTTCCCAGGGTTTTGGTTTGAGCAACACAATGGATGCCATTCACCGAAAGAGGGAATGAAGGAGAAAGCAGGTTTCAGGATGAGGTGGTGAGGCTGAGTCAGGTTAAGTGTCCAGGGTGAGAAGAGAATGGGAATCTTGAAAATAACACGGCATGTCAGGGCTAGAGCTGTTTCTCATGGAATCATTTGCACAAAATGGCGGTCTTGGATCCAGCGGAGACTCTAGAGCAGCTTGTGCAAGGCTAGGCAATGCTCTAAGACATTTTGTCTTTAGGACCAGGTGGTTGGTGAAAATTTGGGGAAAATCAATGAATTAAATATCTTCTGTGTGAGGGGCGCCTGAGTGGCTCAGTTTGTTGAGCAACTGCCTTCTGCTCAGGTCATGATCCTGGAGTCCCGGGATCGAGTCCCACATCCGGCTCCCTGCTCGGCGGCGGGGAGTCTGCTTCTCCCTCTGACCCTCCTCCCTCTCATGCTCTCTCTCTATCATTCTCTCTCTCTCTCAATAAAAAAAACAAAAAAAAATCTTAAAAAAAAAAAATTTTCTGTGTGCCTACAACTGAGTGGATGGATGTTTGCCCTACAAGGCTGGTTATTGGAAGGCTTCTAATGAGGGCATCATGCTCATAACTGGTGTCACTGGGACTGCTCCTGGTGCCCTGGGGCATAGGGTCATGCTACTTCCCTAGAGAAGAATATGAGAGTTTGTTCTTGTCATGAAGGAGCTTATTGTCAAGTTAGGGACATACCACTAACTATTGTCTCGTTAGTGACACATGAGAAACAATTAAAATGATGAATTTATTTTTAAAATGATATATTTATATATTCTAAGTTGGCAGTACAAACTAAGAGTGTTTTAGAATTTCAAAGCAGGGAGAGAACATTGTAGGCTGGAATAGTGGCAGCCATTTGTCGACTTGGCATTACATTTTCCTGAGATGTTTTTGGGAACAGGAGTAGAAGGACCCCAATGAGCAATGCTTTGGGATGAGTTTATGCCAGCTCTTACATTACTGCCCATTGTCTGGCTGCATCTCTGGATATCTGAGATGGATCCGCATTAATATCATTTCTCCAGCTGACTATAGCTGGGGAGACCACGTGGACAGCTGCAGGGGGTGGGTGCTGGGCCTTGGCATTTAGGAATGGGCATCCCAGGCTTGGCACACGCAACAGATAATAAGCAGAAAGAGTGGGCTGAAAACCAGTCTGGCATACGTGAGGAACATTAAGGAAACTGGAAGTACTTGAGGGTTCATGCTGAGCCATAACAGGAGTCAAGGCTCAGAAAGATCCCCTGCTCTTTGCCTGGGCTCTCCTGCCTTGCTTAGCTTAGCAAGCTCTTACTGATCTTTAAGACCCAATCCAAATGGCATCACCTACACAAAGGCTTCTGTGACTCCTCCAGACAATCAGGCAGTCCTCACTGTGTGCTTCTAAAACATTTGTTTACGCCTCTTACCATAGCATCAGTCACATTGCTCTGAACTTGTTTGCAAGTCGGATTCCTCCATTGGACTATGACTTATTTGAGGACGGACCTCAATTTCTGCCTTCCCTGGCGCTCAGCTTAGAGAGGGCACTTGATTGCTGTTAGCAGATAAAAGATTTAAATGACAGATATAGGGGCGAGTTAGCTGTCCTACCAAATTAATTAACAGTCCCCCGGACATGCTTCCCCCTTCCCTGTCTCTGCCCTGTGCAAATCAACATCCCCTTCAGTACAGTGCTCTCCTCTGCTCTTGACCTCTACATCTTGTGCATTTTTCCAGGTCCTGCTCAACGTTTTCATGCAGCTTTCTCTGACATGTGACATACCTCCTTGTCAACAATCTTCAACTCCTCTGACCTCAAAGACTCTTCCTCTCCTAGACCTGCATTCCTGTATTTGATAGATGAGGAAATGGAAACCTGCCTTCGTCCTGACGTTGGGCAACGTTCACTGTATAGAGTGGGATCACAGCTCCAGGAAGCTCCTTGCCATTGTCCAGGCAAGGCTGAATAGAGTTGAACAATCCAAAGGAGCCAAAACAGAGACCTTCTGTGTACAATGGCAGCCCCCTTGTCCCTAGGCTCTGGTTGGGTTTCAATGTGATTATGCATCAAAAGTCTTCCAGCTCAGCCCTAGAGCTGCCTTTGCTTTCTGTGCTCTGCTTTGTGACTGCAGTGGGTAAGCCTCTAAGGGAGAAATACTGCCATCTTCTTTCTAGATCTTGCTGACCTTCTTGCCTAGACTTCTAAGCACAGCCAAACGTTAATAACACCATTTTTTCATTAGCAAGTTCTTAGCGGAGCACTCTATCAGGTAAACCCAAATAAAAGTGCCAGGACAAATAGTTCAAACACTCCAGTGTCTCCGAGTGGTTGTCCTACCTGTAGTTAAACTAAAAGGAATGATCGCTGCTTTTCTCCCCTGGAGAGCTTTCACCAGTTTCAAAGTGGGCCAGTAACTCCCCGAACAGAAGAGGAAGCAAACTATATTTAACGCAGTGCCTTCTTGTTTCTGTTTTAGCCATTTTGGCAAAACCACTTGAAAAATGAAATCTTTTGGCCTAAACTCAGTTAAATCTCAGATGCCGTTACTGTGCCAAGATAATTCCAATTTAGCATCACCTTGTATTATTTAAAGCTGTGAGTGAGGATGTATTCGTAGGGGCCATTGAAAAGAACTGGCTTGGAATTTGGGACCTTGTGTGTTTGTTTTTGTATGCTTGCAAAGGGGGGGTTGGATATCAAAATATATGGTAAATGGGGGTGGGGACAAAGGTAATCGCCTGGTTTATCCATTCAATGAATATCTTTTTGAGCACTTTGTGCCAGATAGATACCATACTAGGTGCTAGAAATAAAGCAATAAATAAGACCCAATCTCTGCTCTCAAGAGGCTCTCGGGGATTCAAATATTTATAACTGAAATGAGAAGTCCTGAAAATACAAAGTGCTAAGTGGTGTATGTGGGGCACCTACACTTAGGGAGGAGGATTCGTTTGAGCTGGAACTTAAAAAATAAGTGAAGTTTGCATGGGGAGAAGAGCAGTCTTGACAGAGGGAAGAGCTTGTGAGAAGACAGGCATGAAAAGGCAAGGAATGTTCTAGAAGCAAGAAGTGATGGCAGGAGATAGAATGTCTGGGGGGCATGAGGGACATAAGTTGAGGCAGATTCATAAGGGTCTGATACATCATAGTAAGGACTTGAGATTTATTCTGTAAGCACATAGAGTCATCAGTGATGTTTAACAAGAAAGGAAGTCAGCAGTACCTGGAAAGCATGACCATGGCAAGTAGGAGGGCACTCCTGAGTATCAGATGAGAGACAAGGAAAGTCTAAACTAATGCACTCGGCCATGGGAACCCTATCAAGAGATATTTTGATGATAAAATGCATAGGATTCAGTCTGGTTAAATTTAGTTGTGAAGGTGAAGGAGGGATTAAAGAAGGTTCTGATTTCCAACTTAGGTGATGAAGGATGGTCACAGATGGGACACAAGAAGAGTCCTTGGTCACATGGAGGAAAGTGAAGGGAAGATGAGCTTGTCTGGAACCTGTCACATCTGGGGGTTGTCTACAGAGCATCTTGGTCGACTGTTCACCAGATGTGATGCCTGGTCTACCCCAGACCTGAGGAATCAGAATGTCTGGCAAATAGGTGAGTCCCCCCCAAAAATAGCTCCTCAGGTGATTTTGATAAGATCCTCCCACCCCACCCTGGTTGAAAAGGGTGGCCTCCCTTTGCCCTTGGAATAAAACCCAATGCCTTTCCATGGCCTCAAAAGCCCTGTGGTCCTGCCCTTTACTTACCTCAATGCCTCATCTTGACCCTGCTTCACTCATTCCACTCGAACCCCACAGGCCTTGTTTCTATTCCTGGAACTCCCCAAAAGCTCTTTCTCTTCTCAGAACTTTTTCCTATGCTGTTGCCACAGACCTTCCAGATCTTCCCATTTATGACTTTTTTGTGTGTCATTAAGGCCTCAGCTTAAAGTGATCTCTTCAGAGAGGCTTTCTCTGTCTACCCAATCTAGAGAAAACAGCCTTCCTTAGGTCACTACAACATGACCCTTTTTGTTGGCATCACAGAACTTTTGTCATAAAAATTATGTTGTTTATGATTTGGGGTGTCTGTTGGGGGTGCTGTGTTTTTCCCCACCCCCACCACTTCCCCATACATGCCACAAACACAGGGTCACAGCCCTTATAGCTCTAGTGCTTAGAAGAGTCATTGGAGCATACTGGGTGCTCAGTAAACTTCTGCCAAAGGATCTAATAAGGGAGGGGGGTGAGGCAGGGAAGGAGGCAGGGGGACCATGGGAGCCCCAAGCATTTGGATCTGACTCAGAACGCAAGAACCAAGGAGGTCTTCAGAAAGAAGTGAGGTTGGGTTGAGTCTTGAAAAACAAAGAGGCACCAACCAGGTTGAGAGAATGGACTATTTGAGCAGGAGTGGTGTCAGATGAGGCAGAGAAATATCCTAGGGCCAGAGGCTAGACCCTTGCCCAGGACCCCACAGAGCATCCCTTGGTTGTTGACGTGTGATGTCACAGGCCTTCCTTTTGGCAGATCTGGCCCCTGGTTCTGCTTCAGCCCTCTCTACAGAAGGGATATGCCTCTGTGTCACCTCTTTTCTTATATTCTCAGTCTGGTTTCTTCTGTTAAATTCTTATCAACTACAAGCATAAAATTAGAAGAGGTAATTTTGAGGAAAAAAAAAAGAAAAAGGAAAGTTTGAAAAAAAAAAACCCTCCACTCCATTTTCTCTTTTTGGTCGACACCTGCGGGAGCCTCGTCTCTACTAAGGAAGCTGGGCTCTGAGTGTCGTCTGTTTGAGCCACTGCTACGTGCTGTTTGTGCGAGATGCTGGCAAGGAGAATGCCGAGTGAGTGCTGTTGCTCTGGGCCCCTCTAGAAAATGAGATGCCTGTCTCCCCAGGGCACTCAAGAGAGCCAAGTTCTAAATAAAATAGAGCCACATCTTCACGGGAACTCTCTCGTGCACTGTATTCCAAGGACTTCTTTCTGCTCGTTGTCTTTAACTGACATTTAGAACTTGAAGGCAAAGCTTTCCCTCCTTGCTTCCTTTTTCCTCAAACAGCATCCTTATTTCTATCCCTTTCCTTTAACTCCACATCAGAAACAAAAACTCCACAAATTTAGAATCACTTAGTTATAAACATGAAGGTGAAGCAGGCACAAATTTGAAACAATGGAAGTGAGTATTTTCCTTATTCAGCATTTCCCCAAACGTCGGTCATTCATAGGTCACCGTGGTGGCTTTTTCCCATAGGCACGTGGTGTCACGCGATTGCTATTTTTCTTTGAATAGACTTCTTTTTTCATTTTTTACTTATCTTCAGCATTATGAAATCATCAATAAGATCCTATATTTACTTTTTTAGAGATTTGTTTTCTATTTTAGAGAGTGAGCATGAGTGGGAGGGTCAGAGGGAGAGAGAGAGAGAATCTCAAGCAGACTCCATGCTCAGCATGGAGCCCAACCCGGGACTCTATCTCATGACCCTGAGATCACGACCTGAGCCGAAACCAAGAGTCAGATGCTTAACCGACTGCACCACCCAGGTGCCCCAAGATGCTATACTTATGAACTTTCCAAAGGCACATTAAAATAATCAACTATAAAAATAAAAAATGTGTATCCTTCTCAATAAAGCTGGGGAGAAAAATGTCCTTTACCAACTAAACTCATCTCATGAAGGTTCCAGAACTTGGGAAACACTGGCCCAAGGCTAAGACCTGACCAGGTTACATCTACCATGGTTGACCTGACTGCTAGAGAGGATTCTGAGCCAACCATAAGATGTTATGTGGCTTCTGCAGGCCTGTTTGCTGTTCCTTCACTGGGATCCAGTATTACTGAATTCTAAAGAGTGTTTTGCAGGTTGATCAATTAGTTAATATTCATGATCATGCTTTGCAAATCAAGAGAGTCAAAGGCATGCTGAATATCATGATTTTGAAAACACTTCATAAGCAGCAATCTCTCTGCATACCTCAAAGAAGAAAGTTCTCTTTCAGGCCCGTAGAACACTGTCCCTCCTGCAGCATCATCTCCCTCCTCTTTTCTCCTGCTGAATGTTTCATAGTCTCTCCAGTTTTGTGGCTTTTATCCATGGTCTTCCTAGTTTTTCCTCTGGGGCTCCACGGTGCAGATCATACCATTTGCTCTGAAGGTGTGGTTGCATGTTTTGTGACCTTTGTATAGATCCATTTATCTAGGTTTGGAAGGCAATGAAGTGTTCCATATCAATGAGTCTTTAGATAATTAAAGCTTATCCTCTGTAAGCTCCCAAATATTTTTAAAAATCTGAATCATTTTGATAGAACTCTTTCTAAATATATTACACACTTGATTGCCTTCTTATATAAATGTAATATAATTTCACCCAGGGAGACGGCAATGTGGGGATAATAGAAGGAGCATCTCAAATCAGCCTGCATTTGCTTATTCTTGTGGTTTTCTCTTTGACCCAAGAGTGACACCATCACATACTAATTAGGTTGATTTTTTTTGTTGTTGTTCTGACTCCTAGGTCCTGTCTTCAAGGAGCTCACGATTTACTGGGGGAAGTGGATATGTAAATATATCAAACAGATAATTAGTGATAAATATTGTGAGAGTCCAAGAACACAGAGGGTCAAGGACAAGTCACAGTCTTATTTGGTCAGGAAGAATGAATGAGAGAAATAAAAAGACGATGCTTGAATTTTTAAAGATGAGAAGTCCATCTTGAGGTGCCTGGCTGGCTCAGTCGGAAGAGCACAGGACTCTTGATCTCAGGGCTGTGAGTTTGAGCCCTATGTTGGGTCTAGAGATTACTATAAATAAATAAATAAATAAATAAATAAATAAATAAATAAATAAATAAATAAACTCAAAAAAAAAAAAGAGAGAGAGAGAGAGAGAAATCCATCTTAAGGACCAGCAAGGCAAGTTAATTTGAAAGGAGGCAACAGTATGCTTAAAGACACAGAAGCCTGATGGAGTGATTTGTTGATAAAATTTGCAGAGACTGGAATATAATGAGTATATTTGTTTGCCCAGCCCATTGTCAGTTTTATTTTGATTGCTATGAGGAGCCCTGAAAATTTGTAAAGTGGCATGATAAGATCTAGCTTTTAGGAATATCCCTCTGGAGCATTCTCGTTCACCAGCTATTTATTAAGTACCCACTATATACAGAGATTTATCTAATCATGTGTGATAGAGAATTGACCAAAGCAGAAAAATTCCTTGCTCTCATAAAGGTAGATTGAGGGTGAAATGTAAATTAAGCCAATTAGGAGATAAATCAAATTTGTCCAAGGGATAAGTTTTGAGAGATCTTTGCATGTTTAACTGACCAACATTGATCAGATATAGAAGACAATTCTAGGAACACTCCCAGATTCAGGCTCAGATGGTGGATTGCTGGTGGTGAGCATTAACTGAGACAGATCAACAGCTCTTGAGGGAAGAGACAATCTCATCCACCGTTAAGAGCATTCTCTGGCACTGTGGATCTAATCTCCCTCCTAGTCTGATCCAGATAATCATTCTCTCTTCCATGATACCTCTATATCTTGTACATGACTTCTAGTTTTGCTTCTATTGTTAGATTACAACTTACGTGTTTACTTGACTTTCTCTCCTACTGTTCTCTGAGATCTCATTTATCTCTGCAAGCTCAGGACCAAGCACCTAGATACTCGGTACTTCAAGAAACCTTAGTGGAATTATCAGTAGCGAATGGAAGGAGCTAAGGGAGAGAACAGGGGGTTTTGACTGGGGGGTGCTGTGAGCAAAGGAGTAACCGAGCAGGATGATTGTTTAACTTTGAACATGTTGAACTGGGAGGGCCCGTGGGACATGACTATAAGGAGAAAGAACAGAGCCTTGGATATATATGTGGGATTCATCAGCATGTATTAAGATACGGGTATGGATGATATTCTGTGGGCAGTGTGTTTCTAAGAATTTTCCTCTTGGAGTAGAAAAGAGAGGGCTCAGAATAAAGGAGGGGGCTGGTATTAGAAGACCATGGAGTACTCTAGAAACAAAAAGAGATCAAGACTGGCGAATAGAAATAGAGTTTCCTGAGAGGTAGGAGGCAGACAAGAGAGTAATGTCATTAAAGTCAAAGAAGAATAGAATTTCAAGGAGGCCAATGCCAAATACCACAGAGATACCAACTAGATAAGGCGAGAAAGTATTCACTAATCCAGCAACCGCCTTGCCTAGGATTCAGTGTCATAGTGTAATGGTGGTGCCAAAGCCAGGCTTATAGCAAGATGGTGCAAAACAATACACCTGTTGAATGCAGTCTGTTCTTCCAAGAAGCTTCAAGAAGGGAAGGAATAGGAGAGGGTAATTACTGAGGATGATGGGAGCTATCACAGAAGCCAGAGAGAGGTTCCTAAATTGAGAAAGATTGAAAAAAAAAAATATATATATATAATATATATTTTCTACTGAAGTGACAAGAAGAGGCTGGGGACATGCAAGAGGAAATAGCTGGTGGATCAAGGCCCCTGAGAAGCATAAAAGATACCAAGAACAGGTGGAGGAGTTGACTTTGAACCTGAGGGGGGCATCCAATCCTTTCAGGACAGGAGGGAAAGACCACAATGGATATTTGTAGCAAAGGGGGCAGGAACTTGAGGGAATGCGTGGTGGATGGCCTGAATTTCCTCTGTGAAGTGCGGTGCATGGATGTACAGAGTCAAGAAAGAAGAGAACGGAAGGAGGAGGCCGGGGGCCTCAGGAAAAGTCTTGAAGCCTTGGAACCACACCTTGAGGAACAGAAGAAGGAACTGGCCATGGGCGTGTGGAAGAATACCAGAGAAGCAACTGCCCCACGCATCTGCCCAGCCTGACTTCCATGGTTTATTCTAAGTGCCTGAATCTCCTACTATACAGATTCCAACAAACCCCCTGGTGTCTCCGTGCGGCCTGCCTAGGAGGATGATTTATCCTTCCCCTGTGCTGTCAGGTGGGAAGAAGAGCTTCCAGCAGGAAGCAGCTAAAAACACTGCCCCTTGCAAACAAAAGATGCTTTCTTTTCTGTCCCTGCCCACTGTCCCCTTTGAAGTATTTGGCCAGTGGGGGTTGAAGTGTTACTTTCCTGCACATAGAAATTGTCCTGAGACTTGATCTTAAAAATTTCCTCTGCTTGTCTCCCCTACCCCCGACCGTGTGTGTGGGCTACACTGGGTTGTTTACTCCGTGGCAAAAGGTCCTGAGAAGCTGTGCTTTTATGTCTTTGGGTTGGTTTTTTGTAGTGAATTCTGTTTCTTCCCTCCTTTTGTCATTCACTCCTTGGATAGCTCTTGTGCTAGTTAACAAAGTACGACAAATTGAATGGCTTAAAACAATAGAAATTTACTCTCCCACATTCTAGAGGCTAGAAGTCCAAAATCAAGGTGTCAGCAGGACCATACTTTCTCGGCAGGTGCCAGGGAAGAGTCCTTCCTCGTATCTCCCTGGCTTTTGGAGGTTGCCCACAATCCTTGGCATCCCTTGGTCTGTACCTGCATTACTCAGATCTCTGCTCCCTGTCCCTATGGCCATCTACATGGCGCATGTGTGTCTGTATCTGTCTTTTGAAGATAGCAGCCATTGGATTTAGGGCCCACCCTACTCCAGTATGACCTCATCTTAACTAATTACACCTGCAACACCCCTATTTCCAAATAAGCTCACATTCTGAGGTTTGGGAAGACCATGCATTATCAGGGGGACTCTAGTCAGCCCAGTATAGCCTTCTCTGTATTTCCCGTTGTAAATGTACTATGTGTGAGCTAGGACGTTAGTGTTGCCAGGCATGGCCTCTTGCCCCCCAGCTTTTCTGAGCATCTGGAGTCAGTCTGCTCTCCTCAGTCTTTAAGCTG
This sequence comes from Neomonachus schauinslandi, assembly GCF_002201575.2. Taxonomy (NCBI): domain Eukaryota; kingdom Metazoa; phylum Chordata; class Mammalia; order Carnivora; family Phocidae; genus Neomonachus; species Neomonachus schauinslandi. The sequence continues at coordinate 135,544,888 of NC_058410.1, read as the reverse complement.
GCTCCAGCCCCCCACTCCATTTTCTGGGACTCTTTCCCACCAGATTTCCTAGTGAGGAGACGTTACTATCTCTACTGTAAAAGGTCTAACCATGTCAGTTCTCCTCCAAGTGTATCTCACATGAAGATAGTAGAGTAGTTTGGGGATTCCTGACTTGTGGTCAGCCCCCAGCGGGGAGGGGGCGGGCGTCTAGAAAAGGGTCAGAGGTGCTTGCCTCCAGGCAGTAACTGTTAGCGTGAGCATTTTTTCCGAGTCTTTGTACCAAATGCAAGCTACCTACCCACCTGAGACCCCCAAACTCTCTTATAATGAAATATTAAAACTCATGTTATTTTGGATTGCAGAGTATGTGTGCTTGCTGATAAGTGTATTTGATTTCCAGAGATCTGAGGATTTATGATTATTATTACTATTTTCCCCTTTTTGCCATGCTGAGTTGTAGTCGGCAATTTAGCCATGAGGTATGATTTTTGCCCTTTCCTGATTTCCATTTTTAATTTACAGACTTCCACTTGACCTACTTACCAGGGAATTAAGGCTTCAAATCTGCAGGTCCCCTGTGCCTTCCTTACCCTCGTGCTGAGCCACACAGATAGATGTTGCCTTCTTCCCACTGAGTACAAAGGAGTGTCCGTCAGGGAACTGTGGGCAGAGATACACGCTGGTGCCTTCTTCGGTGACTCTGTGTTCTCCATAACGAGCTGGTGGTCCCTATATCCATTGCCAACATCTTCACTCATTCACTGTGTTCCTCAGAAGCTTTTCCCTCACCTGTTGTTCCTATGCGGAGGGACGACTTCTTACCAAACACGCTGGACAGCCACTGTCCAAGTCCGTAGTGTTTTCTCGGAGGTGGGTTTTCCCCCGTCTGCAGATAGACGGCCTCCCTTCCTTCAGTCAAGGACATATGGGTGTCAACATGAGCTGAATCAAGGGACTTGTAGTGGCTGCCAGGTGGAAAAGCACAAATAGGAGTATTTATAGGATGGCAGAAACGGAACTGGGAGAAAACGTATAGAGGCATAGACAGAGGTGCTTGTCTGACGGAAGAATGACCTCTCCCTCTTTCATCTCCATTCAGGAGTTGCCTTTTGGCCCATCCTTGATTTCCCATACTTACACAAATTCATATTACGCAGGAGGTCTGTTCCTCTTACCTTTTAATCCACCTTGCCTCCCCCCACCCCTTGGAATATTTATGACTGGGTAGCTCGTAGTGATTTTGGTCATGCATTAATTTATCTTTGAATACTTTCTATTTCCTTCGTGGTTTTCTCTTCAACAGCTTTATCCTGTTTCATTTCCCTCAGCACTTTCCCCTCTCTTCCAAAATTAGCTCTACTAAAATTTAATGTCTTTAGTTTCCCCTTCTGCTGTGGCTTCAATTCTCCCTGGTATCAACACAACTATTATTAGCCATGCTCATGGGCAAGGCTGCCTCTCGCCCTCCCGCCCCCTCCGCTATGCCCTTGGTCCTGGATCCAGACACACACGACTGAGCTCGCTGCCCCTCGTTGCCGCGGTTGGCACGAAGAGCCGGCCTACGTTAGGATTGGGAGGGGGAGGGGGGGGACACACCTCTCGCGAACGTTCTCTCTGCTCTTGGCGTGTCCTCCTTTGTCGAAGCGGACAGAGGGTCCCGCTAACGGCGCCCCCATTCTGATCCCATCCACGCTGCCTAAGCTTCTGCGGCAGTAGGACCGCGCAGTTACCCCGCGAGTTCCCTGGGGACCGGTCAAAGGGACCGCACGGAAGAAAACCACAGACTGATTTTTGTACCGTGCTGCGTTTTCTGACACTGCCAAACACTCACGTGGCATGTGCACACACTCCCTCTCGGCTTACCACTTTCAAGATGTTCCGTCTGGGCTTGCTCTCCGCTGTTTTTAGGGGATTTTATTCAGCATTAAACTTGAAAGCCTAATTTGATGGACGCGGCTGAAAGATTGATGCAGAAATTGTTGCTGTTTATGCTCTCAGCCTTCTGGAATAGTGGAAAAATACTCACCTCTCCTGAACATTTGCTCCACTGTGGGTGCCAAATTATCTAACAGCCACTCTCCCATTTGACAGCATGGTATTTATTTTTAAAAAATTATGCATTGTGGTGTCTGTTTCTGTCTATGACAGGTTCCTTGTAACAATGCTAATGTTTTGTCTTTACCTAGTGCCTTTTAATTCAAGAATCTTGCAGGGCTCTGGGCGCTCATCACCTCTGTGGAATTCCATAGACGAGGAGGCAAGGGCGGAGATGAAGTTATAAGAAGAGGAGAGCTGTGTGGCGGGACCTCAGCAGCCCTGCTCTCAACCCCTTGGATGGCCTTTTATCTCCAGTTGAGTGACTCATTTTTCTTTCTGTCACCCCACCCCACACTCACCACCCCACCCCTGCTTTTTCTTAGTGGTAAGGAGCCTCCCAAATCCCTCTCTTTCGCTCTGCCATTCCCCCACCATTCAGGTTTCCTAACATGGTGCTGGGGGCAAGGGAAGGTCCTTCAACTCCAGGAATGAGGACTTCACTTCAGTATGAGGACTGGGTGAAAAGATGTCCTTTCTTTTCCAAAGGGAAGAAATGCAACGAGTCTTCCATGGACATTTCTCATCTAATAGTTTCCTTCCATAATCCCATTTAGCATCTGATATGCCTTTGCTTATTTATAAACAAATCGAAATTATGTTGATTCAGGTCCTTCCCTTTAGTACCCATTTTGAGCAGGATACTGTGCGGTAGGGGTTGGGCTGTGACACAAAGATGAGATTATGACATGTGGCCTCCCCTGGAGGAGCTCACAGTCTAGCTGAAGAATGCAGGTGGAAGGCAATACACACATTTCAAGGAGAAATACAAGGCTCAGCAGGTACTACCATAAGGCAATACCATACATGGTTGGAGGACCCAGGAAAAATTTTCTTTAAAGAGATGGGAATTGGAATGGTTTTAGGGGACAAAAACAATATTAAAAGATTGAGACTGGGGAGAGAACAATGCAGACAGAACAATGAAGATAGAGAACAGAAAGCAGTCCACGTTGGCTCAAGTGCAGAGGAGAAGTAGGGGGGGTCAGAGAGTCAGAGAGGGAAAAATGACTAAACTATTGGCTGGAATTTAATAGCAGCAGGTCTCGATTGCAGATGAAAATTTCTACATCAGTCTAAGGGTGAAGAGCTGCCTGTGAACAGGACAAGGCCAAGAACAGAGCTATCATTAGGAAAACCAATCTGGCCATAGTGTGTAGAAGAAACTAGAATAATGAGACTTAGAGATGGACTAAGGGGGCAGTGATTTTATAGATGAAAGGGTTGTGACCCAAAAACATTGCCATGCGTGGGCTCAATAGGCCCAATAATCGATTTCCAAGGCCCTGAAGTCACTTATGTCTTGAAGTCAGTGCAACCAGAGCTGAAGCATCTACTACTAACTGAAAAACTCAGCAGTAATATCCCTGACTTACAGCAATGCCTTCCTACTGTTGTGGAATAGATACAAGGGGCTTCTTGGGGAGAGCTATTGCAAGGGTATCTCCCACATTGCTGAATTCCCATCAATGTCCCTTTCCCTTGTGCAGACTCTGCTCCATGTGTTCTAAATCTATTTCCGAGAAAAGCTTTCTTACTAAGATATTAAAACTTATATTTCAAAGAGAAGAGAAAAGAGAACGAATCAGGATTGATCTAACACACACACCTGGACAAGGCACCCAAACATACTCTATCCACACAGAGAAACAAGACCTGTGGGGTTGAGCATATGTATTTCGTTGCCTCATTGGCAATGATCCTGTTCAGTTAGAATGGCCGCTAGAAATTGCTGGAGCATTGTCCATCAAAGGAATGGTGCTTGCCCACTGATTATAGTTGCAGAGACAGCCCAGGGCCACACAATGTCTTTAAAACTACATGTCAGGGAAGGGTGCTGGAAGATGGAAGGTCTCGAAGGGACCCAGACCTTGAGGATGCATTTTCCTTTGGGGTACTCTGGCATTTACTCACATTTCTACTCCTGGTTGTTAATGTTGAATTAACCTGGAAAGCTACGTAGCTAACAAATGCCCCCAGTTGATGCCTGAATACCAACTGGATGACAGTAATGGATTCCGAGGCATGTAGCTTTATTCATTTTCAATTGATGAGAAAATCTGTGTCTCTCCTTCTAGGCTCAGTGATTGTAACCTTGTATGTGTGCATAGCACGTGTGTGTGTGTGTGTGTGTGTACTGAGGTTTCACATCTGCGCTCACAGCATTTTTCCAACCAACAAGCCAACCTGCTTACCAAATCGACAGCTGTGACCTAGGCAGAGTTATTGGCCAGAAGGGAGTTTATCCTAGGTTAGCTCACCATGCTCAAAGGAACCTTCTCTAGGGTTTGTTGGAAGTTTTTTTTTTTTTTCCCAGTTGGATCTATATCAAAAGCCCTCCCCCCGATATGTAAAGTTCCAATAACTCAGCCTTCTTAGAAAAACAAAAGCTATATACTGCACCTCATTTGTTCCAAACACTTTGTAGTCACTGTGATGTTGTGACCATAATGTGAGCCAGGGAGAAAAATATGGACAAATATATATTATTCAACCAAATTCATCTTGAAATGTCATTTAAAAAAACTACATATTTGTCAATATCTGATGTGACAAAGGTAGCTAAAAGTAGTTACCCCGTTGGTTAAGATTAACTGAGAAATCTTATTGTGTTTTAGCAGTCACTTTCCTGCTACTAATGGTTTGGTCTATTGATACCAGGTTGAGATCTATTTGTCACCATCTTTGCAATTGCTCTACTTAGAGCTGGTCTTAAATTAGTGGACAAATACAGAGATGTTTATCATTTAATTAGAGCAATGAGGTTTTAGACCTTAATAGTAGGATTCACTACTTCAGAAAACAGAATGACTTGGAGTATGCCAGAAGCTGAAACTGCCCTTATTCGGTGGAAAATAGAATTTTATTTCATATATATACATGCATGCACAGACACACACACACATACATATATACCAAATGTGCTTATAAAAACACATATTGGAAAGCAAATGAACTTTGAATTTACTTTTTATACTGTGAATTTTTTAAAGGAAATTAAAATAATAAGTAATATAAATGGTATCCAGAAATTTGCGTTCACGTGTTTTAAAGCTACATTTCTTTTTAAAAATTTTTAATTCCAGTATAATTGATATACAGTGTTATATTAGTTTCAAGTGTACAATACAGAGATATAACAATTCCGTATATTACTCAGCACTCACCATGATGAGTGTACTCTTTAATCCCCATCCTATTTCACCCACCACCCCTCCCCCACCTCCCCGTCTGGTAACCATCAGCTTGTTCTCTAGTTAAGAGTCATATTTAAGAGTCTGGTTTTTTTATTTGTCTCTTTTTTTCTTGGTTTGTTTGTTTTGTTTCTTAAATTGCCCATATGAGTGAAATCATGTGATATTTATCTTTCTCTGACTGACTTATTTCATTAGCATTATACCTCCTAGATCATCCATGTTGTTACAAATGGCAAGATTTTCTTCTTTTTTATGGCTGAGTAATATTCCACTGTGTATATATACTACCTCTTCTTTATCCATTCATCTGCTGTTGGCCACTTGGGCTATTTCTATAATTTGGCTATTGTTGATAATGCAGCTATAAACATCGGGGTGCATGTGCCCCTTCAAATCAGTCTTTTTTATCTTTTGGATAAATATCTAGTAGTGCAATTGCTGGGTCATAAGGTAGTTCCATTTTTAACTTTTTGAGGAAAGTCCGTAGTCTTTTCCCCAGTGGCTGCAACAGTTTGCATGCTCACCAACAGTGCATGAGGATTTTTCCTCCACATCCTTGTCAACACTTGTTTCTCATGTTTTTAATTTTAGCCATTCTGACGGGTGTGAGGTGATACCTCATGGTGGGTTTGATTTGCGTTTCCCTGATGATGAGCGATGTTGAGCGTCTTTTCATGTGTCTTTTGGCCCTCTGCATGTCTTCTCTAGAAATGTCTGTTCATGTCTTCCGCCCATTTTTTAATTGGATTGTTTGTTTTTTGGGTGTTGAGTTATATCAGTTCTTTATATATTTTGGATACTAACCCTTTATCACGTATGTCATTTGCAAATATCTTCTCCTATTCTGAAGATTGTCTTTTAGTTTTGTTGATTGTTTCCTTTGTTGTGTGGAAGCTTTTCATTTTGAGTTAGTCCCAGTAGTTTACTTTTGTTTTGTTTCTTTTGCCTCAGGAGACGTATCTAGAAAAATGTTGCCATGGCCAATGTCAGAGATAAAGCTAAATTCGTTTTTTAAACTAGATCCCTTCCTTACTCTTTTAAAATTAAAATATAAATGTATCTGAATGATATATAACACTAGATTAGTTCCAGGTTGTCTTTTATTAAACTTATCTAAATGAATTAATAGTCACTTTGCTTTTATGATATTTTGAGTTTGTTCCAGAATACATGATTAAAATGGATTTTTTTCCAAAAGTCTGTAATAGCCACTTTTGTAAATGATCATTTAAAACTCTACAACTATGCTGGTTGTTTGTTTTTAAATGCATATTTTATGTTTTTGAATGCAGATATAAAGCTAAGAAAGAGACTGAGGAATTATACCTCCTGCTCCCCAAGTGGACATTTGAGCACAGATGCAGCCAAGGAACCCCCACATTAGTTACTAAAATTGAAATCTTCATTGATGCCAGCAGCTTAATTTTTCCCCCTCCCTTAAGTGTGCATTTTGTTCCCCTAAATACTATGGTTTCTGCAGAGATCACATTGTTTAATCTTCCCAGTTTCAGAGTTTGAAAGTGATTTACAGTGTAGTGACCATATTATGTGGACTAATACCTATATGTCTTAAGGCAAGCTGGGAGTTACTATGTCAATTTTGTGTCAACAAAGTTCTTTGACCTTGTCTCTGAAATCTTCCATTTCCTTCTGTAAAAATGTATTGGAAGTTTTTTTCTCACATGATAAGCTAGATGCCACCTGATTCATGTGTTCGTAGGTCTCAGACTTCTCCTTCCTTTTCCATAGGTCTACTTTATTCACCCCCCCCAACCCCCAGTCCATGCCAGGGGTGCATCGTTGGCTCCTTTATAACTCTACATGCTTGCTCTGGGTGACCCAGCTGGCTCTCTCCTTGACTTCAGGCATCCCCATGAGCCGTCCAGCTTCATGATCAGCTCAGATCTCTTTCCCAAGCTTCAGATAGATAACTGGGCATCTCTTCATGATTGTCCCACAGGTAATTTAAGCACAGCCTTCACAAAACTGACCTTCTCATGCAAGAGCACCAGCTAAAAACTTGGGGGTCATCCTAGACCAAATCTAACTGGTCATTACATTCTACCTTTTTTCCTTTCAAAATATCTTTTGGTCTACCTCTTCTTCTTCATTCTCATAGCTACTCCCTGTGACAAAGTCTAGGTCATCTCTCACATAAATTATTGGCAAAACCACCAGTTATCCAAACTCAAGAATGGGCTTCCACTGACTGGGATCTGCTGGAAATTCCTCTGCCTTGGATTCTTGGCCCATCATTTCAGCCAGAGGCAGAGGCTTATGCTTTCTTAGGGAGCACATAGTAAGGGAGCAGTAGTGAAGGATGGGAAGAGAGACACGAAGGGAGAGAGAGTGAGTACAAGGAAGCATGACTGCACTGGCTGTTGTTAAGAGTGACCGATTATTTGACCCTGGAAAACCATCCTCTAAAATGCCATGTAAGTTCCATCTTGGGACCATCCTGTTAGGAAGAAAAAGAGAGAAATCATCCGTATGGAGTGGTAAGGTCCTGAATGGACAAGGTGAGCATTTGTGAGTGTTGTGAAGGATCCTGTGAAGTCCCCCACCTTGTTATCACCAAAGAGACCTCATGGTGGGAGGCCAGTGGCATGTGGTCCTGGGGAGAAGCAAACAACTCTCAGGATATTCCTTCTTTAACTCAGTCAGAACCCATGTAGAGTTGTTTGCCATGGCTGCAGCTGGAATGAGAGAAAGGAGACACTGGAAAGATCTGAAGTGGTCGAAGACAAGTGTATGATACCCCCTCTGAAAAAACTCATATCGTTGCCAAGAGTGATCTTCCTAAAGCATAGATGTCATCATACCTGCCCCTTCTTTAAAATACTATTGTTTGAATCAGTGGTTTTCACACTATGGCTGTCAGAGTCCTAGGGTCTAAGGTGATGCCTAAAACCAAAGTGGGGGCCAGGGGCAGAGTTTGGATTCTCAGCTCCTGTTTCACCAGAAAACAAGATGATAGCTGCTAACAGCAGGTTTGAAATCCTTAGCATGAAAAGTATATGTCTCTTACCTTGGGGAGGCATACAAGATCAACAACTGAGGCGATGGTATCCAAGAATCAGAGACTCCTCAGGAGCTCCAGATAGTCTTAGAGATTTGGTTGACTGTAAGAAGACTGGGGTTGAGATGAGGAGGCCACAGAGGGTGGGGACCGCAACTCCATGCCAGACTCAGAGTCATAAGCGTGATGCCCAAAAGAACAGGTGGGTCAAGAAACACCACAATAGATTCTGGAAAGACCCAAAAGGGGAGAAATCCTGAAAGACTGGATAATTACCCCAAAGAGATGTCTTTAAGCTAGAAGGGTTGACAAGCTCATATGTTTTCTGCCATCAGCATAAATGCAGGCTAAAAAGCAAGATGAAATTAGTAATGGGAAGTAAAGTATGTAAATTCAAAACCAATATATAACCAATTGAGTCAGCCCTGCGAAATGACTCACTTAAGGTGCCTTCAAAACGGAGTAATCTTTTACAATTTGATTTCCTTGTAGATGCCAGCTTCCATTGATTTTGGGAGCTGCACATTTAGAAACAATTGCTGATCTTGATAATGACTATTCACTTTGGCTCTGAAGGAGCTTTGCAAATTGTCATTTTGGACTCAGTTTGAATACAAGTTTGAATATTCACTTTGAATTGCAATTAGAATTTTAAAATGAATGCATAACATGTAGGCATATTAATTGATAATAAGATATATAACTCCGGATAGCTCAGAAATTTGCACTGGCCTGATCAATGTCCTCTACCCCTTTTAGGCAAGCTCTCTGGGAAGCCAGATCATCATAGGGGGATTGGCGGGCAGAATTGGACTGAAATGCTTAATTGCATAAAATTCTGATAGGTGGATATATCCCTCCCTGAGATGGGGACCTAGCTCCCATCAGCCTCAGAGAAACTTCTCCTCTATGTGGTGCTTGGATATACCTTACCAGAGTTTGTCTCTAGGACTTTTCTTTCTCTTTGTGCCATAATCTTTTCATGTTCAGCCATTGATTTCTCAGATATTTGCCCACACAGATAAAGACCCACTGGTCAGGAATTGCTATGTCTTTATATCAAGAGCTTCCTACCAAGTTTGAAATAAGTGCAAATCCTGACGCTTTTTACAGTGTAAGACCCAAACTCAAGTACCTTTCAGCCTTCATTAGAACAAGTCCTGTTATTTAGAAGTTAACCAGTTGGAAATTCATTGCATAGCGGCCTCTGATGAATGAACATAGTCATTCCATTTACCCGATCACAAATGTGTCCTTCTCCAAAGGTGAGTAATTTTAATTTTCATGCCTTGGCTGCTGAATCTGCAGTCTTTGCTTTTCTAACCACACACTATGCAGGGTAAACATAGAGGCAAAGTCAAGAAAGTGGAGACTCAAGGGAACTGTTCTTGGGCTTTCCCTTCCCCCACTTCAGTTCTTGCCTCTTCTCATATTTCCCTTCCTGCCACTCTAAACCCAGTTTCCCTTCCTCCTCACCCCAGTACGTATGCGCAGAGTCCCACTGAGGTATGGAGTGAGACCACGAGTTGGGCACAGAAAATGGCTGTGACATGATTTCACCCTCCCCAGCACTTCTCAAAGTCATGGTTCCAAACCCCGTCTGCTTCCTTTGCCTCCCTCCTCGTCCCCTCTTTGCCTAGCTCACCCCAGTTACTCTTCCCTTTCTTCCCCATGTGGAAATGAAAGCAGGTGGATGTGTGTGTAGGAGGTTGAGAAATTAAATTGGAGTGGAATGGACTGAAATGAATTGGAAGCCAAAAGAAAAGCCATCCACCCACTACAACAAAAACAGCCCCCAAGGAAGGAGATTGGATTGAGGAGAACCCCAGGTAAAATCCCACGGCCCTATCCCTTTGACCTTCGTTTTCTTTTCCCAGCTGGACTTTCTGCTCTATATGGCTTCTCCCTTAAAAAAGGAAGTAGGGATGAGCTGACGTCAACATGTGCTTCTGCTCCACCCAGGAGCTGAAGAAAAGAGTCTCAGCGCTGGGTCCAAGACGCACCTACTAAAGCACCATATCATAGCACCTAACCCAAAGCCCTTCCTGTGGCTTGTTTGTTGAAACACCAGATGGCATCATGATCTAGGTCCTCCCTGGACAATGGAGATGGATAATGGTGAGAAGATTCAGCAGGGACCCTTGAATGAATTACATTGGTTTCAGGTAACTTTTTTTATTTTTTTGAGAGAGAACACGTGAGCACAGGGGGAGGAACAGAGAGAGACAGAGGGAGGGAGAGAATCTTTTTTTTTTTAAGATTTACTTATTTATTTGAAAGAGAGACAGGGAGAAAGCGAGCAGGGGTGGAACAGAGGGAGAGGGACAAGCAGACTCCATGCTGAGCACAGAACCCGACGATGCGGGGCTCGATCCCACGACCCTGAGATCATGACCTGAGTCGGATGCTTAACCGACTGAGCCACCCAGGTGGCCTCAGTTTCAGGCAACTTTAATGACACATCATTTCCATTTGAACAAGTAAATAGGTGGGTATTTATTACACAAAGGTAGCCAATCATGATAAGCTTGACACTTGATAAATAAAGATAGTCAGTCGTGATAAAGTTGCTTTGAGTTGTTTTCTGCTGTGCTTCAGTAATACTGAAAATCCTCAAGTATTCTTTGTGGTTATGGACCTTGGTGGGTTACGCCTCCCTTCTAGGACATTTTCCAGGTACGTTATGGCAGCACCTCAGTGCTCGGACATCATTGCCAACTAAAAACAGAAAGAAGGAAGAAAACTCCTACTTTAGAATCATGACAGGTGGGCAGGATGAATGGTGGGGTGAAGGCACCAGAAGATTTACCTGCTTCGATGATACTCATTCCACTGCCACGTTCACAGTAAAACTCAGGCATGACTAAGATGGCGTTTCCATTAACACGCCCATCCTAGTTCTGTTTCTTCTGTTCTTCAGTACTGATCAGTTTTTTTTGAAAGTGTCCTCAGGCTGAAATTTTCCCTGTTTGACATCAATCCAAAGGTAAATTGCCTGCAGTTTGAGGCAAATTGTAATTGTGTTCGTGTCTGCTTCACGAAGGGTACAAGCCTGCTCTTCTCATCAATTTTCATTTTTTGAAGATTTATTTATTTATTTGAGAGAGAGAAAGAGAGTGTGCACAAGCAGGGTGGGGAGGGGCAGAGGGAGAGGGAGAAGCAGGCTCCGTGCTGAGTGGGGAGCCCAACTCAGGGCTCGATCCTGGGACCCTGGGATCATGACCTGAGCCTAAATCAAGAGTCGGACGTTTAACCGACTGAGCCACCCAGGCGCCCCTCAATTTTCCTTTTAAGGGTCTTCTCCCCAGCCTGCTTAGAGTCACTGATGATGATCTGATAATAGACTTTTACCTATTGCATTACCTAAGGACAAGTTTCTTTTAATTTTGTTCATTTCAAAACGGGAGAGTAAACATTGTGGCATTACCTATGCCAAGTTAAGTCATCTAAATAAAACAGTAAATATTAGCAAAACATGATAAATGGGACTGTATGTCATGATAGACAGGCAGACAGGCAGGTAGACAGACAGACATAGTCATGTCTGTTTATGTTTATTGATATCTAGGCAGATCCACTCATTTCTTCATCAGTGACTAGTCCAATTTTAAGTTTGACAAAGACCAAGATTTTGCCAACGGGCCTTTATACATCGTTTTCTTGCCCCTGTGGATGACATGACTTGTCTTCTCCTTTGGAGGAACATGGACACTCCCCTCACACGGCAGAAAGCTCCCGCTCCTTCATGGCCAGTCTTCCTGATAGAAGAATTTTCCAGGCCACATCTTTGAGCTGTCCCCAAGGAAGTCTGTAACCTGGCAGGCTTGTTATCTGCAAGATGCCTTTGAAGGTCATCCCAACATCAAATCTGTCTCGTCTCAGGGTGGCAGAATCCTCGTGTTCCAGAACGTGTGAGGCCAGCCCGAGGGGGGAGCGAGGCTGACCAGAACATGGGAGCCAGCAAACAAGTCAGGATGCCTGAGGGGTTTTCTTGATTGTTTGTTTTTAAAATACAGTTGAAAGGCAATGTTACATTAGTTTCAAGGGTGCCTGAGTTTTCCATTGAGGAGCCTCGCTGAGAGGTGTCCCGATGTCAAAGATGCTTTTCTGAAAGATTCCATATCTTAGCATTTTCCGCAGCAGCTCCAACCATACACGGGGGCACCTTGCTGGGATGGGAATGTTATTCTAGTGTATTACTTCTTCATTTTCCTTTCCCAAACAATAAGAAGGCACTTTTGGATGAGATCTTGTGGGCAGAGAGCCCCTTTCCTTCTTTTCAAGGTGATGTGGAACTAAAATTTATCAGAAAGAAATAAACAAGCCACTTGGCCTTCATCACTTGCCCTAGCTAATGCTAGTTTATTATTCTATTCTTCATTTTCCTGGATATAAAAAGAGACGGGACAAAGGAAGACTGGATTTTTAAAAAGTTGTGTCTGTTTTCATCTAATTTGTTGAATGTTATTATACCAAACATTAGAAATGTGTTAAGAGGAAATATTTGTTTACACCTTAAGCTGCATAAAAAGCAATATTGCTTCAGTCTTGTTAAATCAATTACTGTCTGGGCTTTCAGGAGTTGGCAAGCAATTCTGCATGCCCTCAGAAAGAGCTGAAGTTGCAGAATTATTATTTAAAACCTATATTATTCACTGCCCCTCAAAAAAAAAAAACCCTACAAATATAGTCCTTTCTGAAATTCAGATTGAACTATTTCAATAGCAAACACATTCATTTATTATTTCTGGCACTTCCTTAGCGTTAGGGACTCCTTTGGCCATTCAGGCGGGCCCACCTTTCATAATGAAATCTATGCCTTCGATAAAGGAAAATAAACAGATTTGGTACCCAAGGCTAATGTGATTTCCTGAGTTTTGGAGGGCAGCAGCTTGTTTATTTATTTATTTTTCAACCTGATAAGTTTCCAAGGCAAAATGATCTATCTCTGTCCACTTCTTCTTGGGATATTCACTGGGCAGAAAGTGGATTAAAGAAGAAGTAAAGAACAGGCTGAAATAGAACGAGAAGGAACTCTAAGGGCAGCACCTTAGAATTGACGATGGCTTAACCTGATTACTGTGCATCCTCTAAAGAGAGCAAAAATCAAATTAGATTGGGGAAAAAGAAAGTGAAAAGAGAAGGAAATTGCAATATTTTGGTCTAGGGGAGATTGCATTGTAGGGTTAATAGAATTTAGATGGCAACATCATTTTTAAAACGAGATTGGCTTATGCCTGTAATTCCTGAATGTACTGTTCGTAGGCAAGGTGTGTGTGTTTCTCTGACATGACACAAGAAAAAAAATGTTCACAAATGATAATTGCCTAGTACCAGCAGTCACATAATTCCCTTTCAAAAGGGAACAGGGAGAAGAGCTGTTGCCAAGGCGAGCTTGGAGGCTGTGAGGCCCCCGAGCTCTTTGCTGTAGCTGAGGTCCCACCCACAGCCTGTCATTTTTCTCCAAGGCACGGTTTGGCACCTGGGAAGAGCTCCCGTCCCAGCTTGATGTGGAGGACCTGCCCAGTTAGGATTCAGCTTCCCCAACACACCACCTCCATTCATGGCGACCCCGTGGACTTGGGATGCTCACCACTCTGTGCAGGAGGTACCCAGAAGTGTCACCAAGCGTTCTTATCCTCCAGACACTCATAGACATGGGAGTGACCCAGAAACGGTCCAAGAGGAAGGTGAATGAGTGCCAAATTAGGGTACTCACCGGTTCTTCTCAACTTTGGTCTCACAACCCAGTAGGTCGCCATGGTCAGTAGAGAGGAGGGAATAGAGCTGGGGCTACCAAGGCTAGAATGGCAAGCGATCCCATGACCTACCTTAATAAGAATAACAGGTAGTATCTAAATAGTGCTGATGGTGGGCCAGGCCTGCGGGGAGGAATCCCATGGGCCTCATAGCAATCCTATGAGTGGGTAAGTGAAGAGACTAAAGAGTACCCACCTCTTAGGAGAGATGATCCATCTGAGGCGCTTAGTGCCTGGTGCAAACATGAGCTGCTATTTGCATCTTCCTCCCCAACGGGCAGATGAAGAAACCCAAGCTGAGTCGTGGTAATAAGTAGTTATTGGTGGGACCTGAATTCTAACTCTGGTCTGATTCCAAAGACCATTCTCTTAACTTGTATGTCTTACTGCTCTATGGTGAGTGGGCAGATGTGTAGAGCCTGGTGATCTCTATCAACGATGTCAGAGCAGATGTGCATCGAGTAACTCAGGGAGAACTGCAGGGTGAAGGGTTAAGAGAAGGTTCTATGGAGGAAGAGAGGTGTGGGAAAATGGTTAGGGTTGAGTGGGCAGAGGAAGGCAGTTAGTTTAGACCAGGAGACAGTGGGTAGAGCAGGCTGGCTGGAGCTGATGCTCAACTGGAAGGTAGGACATTAAGGAAACTGAACTCCCCAGATGCTGCCAGGCATGTGCCCTAAAAGCCTCCTCCTCACACACCCAGGCCTTCTTTTCATCTTTTGATAAAGCAATTGTATGTTTAGTCAGCCACAAAACCCCAGAGCGTCACAGGACCTTGACTTGGTGCAGCCCACAGGAGCAGTGTTCTCTACAGGAGAAACAATTTGAGGGATGGGGAATTCACTACTTTTCAAGGGAGCGCTGGGCTCACCGATGGACAGCTGTCATTCTAGAAAGCCCGCCCTATGTAATCTCTGCTTCTTGAGGCCCTCAGGTAGTTAAAGATGGCTATCCCACACTGAGTTTCTTCCTTTCCAGGCTAAATGGCCCCGGTTTCCCCATTTTAAAACTTATCCCGATGCGTTTGCTTCGAAGCAACTACCTCTTTTATAACTTCCTGGAAATTGCATGGCTTTGGGGAACAGGGAGTGAGTTCCCATTGAGCAGCTCTCTTCATACCTAGAGCGCCAATTAAAAGAGGCAAGAAGGCTTTGAGAAAAAATGGAAAGTATGTCACCAACACATGGGTGCAAAGAGCTAAAGTGACCCTAAGTGTCCCAGAAGTTTCAATGTAACTTTAAGCTTTAATAATTTAAGAAGTATATTTGCTAAAGTCTTACAAAAAAACACTATTGGAAACTTAAATTATTTAAATTTTTATTATACTTATTACATTTTATAAATTTTTTGACCAGCTTCATTGAGAAATAACTGACATACATCACTGTATAAGTTCAAGGCATACAGCATGATGGTTTGATTTCCATGTGTTGTGAAATAAACTTTTAGTAATATATTTTTATGGTAATCTTTGTTTCAGGCAACACTGACCATTTTCAGAGGGGATGGAGGTCCCTTAGAGCTATGTGACTCCCTGCTCACCTGCACACAATGGGAATTTTCCATTGCCAGTCTGAGGCTGAATATAGAACATTGGTTTGAGCTGTAGGAGGCTATATTAGGAGCCAGGAGGCCAAGTTTCAGACATCTAAAGTTACTCAAGTTCTGGCTTTCACAGCACCAGCCCGCATCATACTATTTCCATAGTCAAAGTTATCTTGTGGTCCAAGATGGTTACCGGAGTGCCTGCCATCACAGCTACGTTCCATTAAAGCAGAAGGAAGAAGCAGAAGAACAAAAATGAACACTCTTCTCCTTTCTTGAAAGTAAGGAACCTTCCCAGAAGTCCTACATAACACTTCCACTTACAGCTCATCAGCCAAAACCAAGTCACATAAAAAGCAATCTTTACCAAAGAAACTTGGGAAGAATGGTCAGTGGAAGACAGACTTTCTCTTCTCTTATTCAGCTGGTGTTGTATGGGAGCACCTGCTTCTCCACATCTTCACCAACACTGAGTATTACCCTTTTTTCCCCATTTTTGACAACTGACATGCTCTAAATGGTGTCATGTTGTTTTTATTTATATTGCTCTAATTACTGAAAAGGAGGAACATGCATGCAGGTTTATTAATTACTTGTAGTCTCCTCTGGTTAAGTTGCTATTTATGTCCGTAGGCTATTTTAAATTCTTATTCATCTTTTTCTTATTGATTATTGAGGCCTTTCTTTATCAGGAATATAAACCATGTATCATGGAAATATTTTCCCCAGTTTTTCATGTTCTTAAGAAGTGTTTTATACCCCTCACAACCATTAGGTTGGCTATTATTTAAAAAACAGAACAAAATAACAAGTGTTGGTGAAGATGTGGAGAAATTGGAACCCTTGTGTACTGTTGGTGGGAACGTAGAATGATATAGCACTATGAAAACCACTATGGCAGTTCCTCAAAAAATTAAAAAAAGAATCAGTAATTCTCTTTTTAATTCATATGATTCAGCAATTCAACTTCTGGGTATATAGACCCAGGAGAAGTGGAAGCAGGGTCTTGAAGAGATATCTGTAGATTTGTGTTTATAGCAGCATTATTCATAACAGCTCACACATAGGACTAACCAAGTATCCATGGACAGATCAATGGATAAACTCAAGATGGTCTATACACACAATGGAATATTATTCAACCTTAGAAAAAAAGGAAATTCTAGCACTTGCTATCACATGGATGAAACTTGAGGACATTATGTTCAGTGAAATAAGCCAGTCACCTAGGGACAAACTCTGTGATTCTACTTATATGAGATACCTAGAATAGTCAAATTCACGGAGACAGAAAGTAGATTGGGGGTTGTCAGGGGCTGGGAGGAGGGGGAAGGGGGAGTTGTTTAATGAGGACAGAGTTTTAGTTTTGTAAGATGGAAAGAGGTCTGGAGATAAGTTGCAGAGCAACGTGAAGGTATTCAACACTGCTGACTGTACACTTCAACTTGGTTATGATGGGGGCACCTGGGTGGCTCAGTCTGTTAAGCGTCTACCTTCGGCTCAGGTCATGATCCCCGAGTTCTAGGATCAAGCCCCGCATCGGGCTTCCTGCTCAGCTGTGAGCCTGATTCTCCCTCTGACCCTCCCCCTGCTCGTGCTCTCGTGCTCTCTTAAATAAATAAATAAATAAATAAATAAATAAATAAATAAATAAATAAATAAATCTTTTAAAAAATGGTTACGATGGCAGATTTTACGTCTGTTTCCCCACAGCATAAAAATAGTTTATGTCAATAGCTTTATCATCCTATTTTTATAACTTTTGCCCTTAGCATCATGATTAGAAGGCCTTCTTACCCCAACATGATCAAAATATGTCTCTGTCTTTTCTCCTTCTGTGTTGGAGCACGGGATACTGGGGTGCAGTAGATTTGGTTTTATTCCTCATTTCATAAGACATGATCAGTGGGTGAGCCTTCCTAGGCTCCTCTCTTATTTGTTTATCCTCTTTAATCCCCATTTCCTATCCCAATCCCCCCATCATCATTCCAATGGGTTAAATATGTATCTTTTAATTTGCAGATGGTTTTGCTAAATAGGTATTATATAATGTTCACACATTTTAATGGACTTAAATGATATGGTGTTATATTTCTCATTCTGCTTCTTGTTTCACCCTACACTACACCTTTAAAGTTCACCTTTGATGTTCAGTGTGCATTTGGTCCATTGCTTTTAATGGTTTCTGCTCAGTTCTCCTTGGTGCGCACCACATCTTATCAATCCACTCTCCTGGCAGTGGGTGCCCCCAACTGCTTCCCGCTTCCCGGCACAAACAACACTGGATATCTGTGTGAGATGGATTTTACTGCATAGAAGGGAAGGAATTCTGTTCAACAACTAACATAAATAAAGTTAGTAGATGACCACGGAAAAAATGGAACTTGTGGTGTCTAAATTAACAAGAGAGTAATATCTAGAATACACAGGGAACCTTCTCAAATCAAGAAGAAAAATACAGAACGAAAAAAAAAAAGAAAAAGAAAAATACAGAAACGCCAAAAGAAATGGGGCAAGAGATACATGTAGGCACTTTAGGAAAATGGAAACCCAGAAAAACAAGTATTTGAAGAGATGTTCAAATTCATTCGTAGTCAGAGAAATGCATTTTACTTTATTTTTATTTTTCTAAAGATTTTATTTATTTGAAAGAGAGAGAACGAGCAGGGGGAAGGGCAGAGGGAGAGGGAGAAGCAGACTCCCTGCTGAGCAGGGAGCCCAATGATGCAGGGCTTGATCCCAGGACCCTGAGATCATGACCTGAGCTGAAAGCGCTTAACTGACTGAGCTACCCAGGCACCCCGAAAAATGTGTTTTAAATCAACTCATGCCTACTAGCATGGCAAAACCAGAAACCAGATAATAACAGGTATCAGTGTGGATTTGCAGACACGCAACCCTTCGTGCATGGTCGGTGGGAGAGTAAACTATACTCGGATTAAGAACACACACACTCCTGACCTCAAAATTCCACTCTTCTACCCTTACTTTTATCGTTTGGGTTTTGGTTTATTTTTAGCACATACTTAATCCATCTGGGATTTATTTTGTTGTAGAGTATAAGTATTGAGCAATATTTATTTTCCCCAAATGTTTGGCCTGTTGGCTTAACACTTTTGAATAATGCCCCCCTTTTAAGCCACGGGCTCTCTATCACTTACTAACTTCTTACAGATTCCTGGGTCTGTTTCCAGGTGTTAGGTTTCCGAACAGTGGATCTTGGGGCTGCCAAGCACTGACCCATTTGGACAATGTTTAATCCCTCCTGTACTTTATGCTTTGATGTCAAGAGCCATGAACTCACTGCAGATCCAGAGAAAAACCAGTCACAGAAACCAACGGCCATTTTTCCCGGCACTTAGAAATTCCTGATGGATGGAGCTTTGGTTTGAGGGTGGTCATTCTTAAATGAGCCTCTTCTCACATTCCTTCCCTCCTTCCTGGTCTCCCGGATCTGCTAGCATCTTCTTACTTCTATTTCTTTGACTCAAGAAGTTCGATTTCTAATCTTTCTCCCCACCCCACTCTCTCTTTCTCTGTCTCTGTCTCTGTCTCTCTTTCATTGAGTGCCCAATTAATCCTGTTTCAAAAAGAAAGTTTAAAGTCTTGAATGGAGTGGGGAAATCAGAAAACCTCTCTGGAGATTAACAATTTAGCAATTTGGAGATTTCATTCAACCCAAATTAAAAAAAAAAATCCTTCAGAATGAAAGTGTCCCTTTGTTTCCTAACCACAAGCCTGGCGGCACTAGCTGAGTTTTGCTCATTCTTACTTCCTGGGCAGGCTCGGTCTCATTACCAGAAATAAGAGGTCTGACCACAGAGGGTTAAAAGCCCGAGGAGCAGCCCAGACACCTGAAAACCGGCTTCACATCAGGGAAATCAAGTCATATTTCAAGGCTGTAGGAAAATGTATTCTGCCCGAAGAGTGTCAGTCACTTAAGTTTAAAAGACGCAGACGGCACTTAAAGGCTGTCAATCATTTCCTATGAAAGGAGATGAGAAACTTTTAACATATGAATTACCAATATTTTCTGCAGTAAATTAAATAGAAATTTTTTATTGTAAAAAAAAATTATTATTTCCCAGATTAGGCCAGGTCTTTGTCATGAGAATATTGGGGATAGCATTACCTGTCAGACTTAAAAAAAAAAAAAAAAAAAAGATTAAATAGATCTATTAAAGCATAAAGAAAAAGATCTGGTCTGACTTCCCTTGACTAACGTTATGTAGTCAGCTTGCAGGCTGACAACGTGCTTGAGCTGGAAACTACCCTGCTGGAGAAACTTGACAACCAAACTGTGTTGTCCAATGGGGTGACCATTAGACTCACAGGGCTACTTAAATCTAACTAAAGTCCAACAAAACGGTAGTTTGGGCCACTCAAGCCACATTTCAAGGGCTCAACAACTCCATGCGACTAAGCGGCTACTGTATTGAACAACACATGCATAGAACGTCTCCCTTGTCACAGAAAATTCTGTTGGACCCCCACTGATTAGACCCTTGCCACTCACAGTATGGTGGTGGGCCCCAACACAGGTATCACCTGGGAGCAAGGCAGGCTTCGTGGGTGTGTGGCTTTTGCAGTGGCACCAGGCCCCACACTTAGAAGGGCTCTGCGCCTGGTTTAATGCTTTGTCATCGCCATCTTGAAATCGTTAATAGTCTTTGAACAGGGGGTCTATTTTCATTTGCACTGAACCCCACAAATTATATAGCCAATCCTGCTTGGGAGCTTGCAACAAATACAGAACCTCAGGCCCCACCCCACACCTGCAGAATCAAAATCTGAATCTCAACAGGACCCCCAGCTGAATCTCATGGACTTGAAACTTTGAGAAATATGATCTAGAAGAGTAGTCCTCAAACATTTAAAATCTATGGAACGCTTTATTTAAATTGGTTAAGATAAACTTTCCACAGAGCCAAACATATAAAATAGATGAAAATAATTACACCCATCAGGCAGTTTATCGTGTCATTGTTCGGCTATAAATAATATCTGGTTACTTTTTGATCCCTCGGGTTTTATGGAAGAGCTTGAACACCCGTGACTGGAGACACTGGATGATGTTGATTCAACCCCAATCCTGTACCTAAGAAGTGACAAACCCGAGGTAAGCCAACTTTCTTGGAATAAGCAGACAAATGAAAACCATGGTAACCATGGTATTACACAATCTTTGTATGTGATATTAGCCAACCCACATTCATGTACGTGAGAGAGCTCCCATTTTGTGCTAAGCACTTCGGCACGTTACCTCATTTGAACCTCATCACGCCGCAGAGGTGATGCTTGCTTTAACCTCACCTTACACATGAGTAAGAGAGGCTTAGATCGGATCAGTAACTTGCCCAAGCAGAAGCAGGATTTAAACCCGGGTTCAGAACCAGGATTGGGCGGAATGAGTGGCGCGTTCCTCTGAGCGGGCGGCAAACAACTCAAGATAAGTAATTTAGCAAGATAAATAATATTTGAATTCCGGGTTTTTTAAACCCCTAAATGAATGCAAAATTATCCAGGATCAATGAACTATCATGATTGTCAATAAAGGCAGACAGCAGTTGGTCTGTTTTACAAGCCTGCATTATTGTGGAACAGGACCAGTGACTTCCAATCAGCCCACAGTTCCTGGTCCATTGCGGGTCCATGGAGTCCCCAACGAGCTGATGAAGGTTGACGATAGTGAGCCGATTGAGCCACGCAGACTTTATATACAGTCCTAATTTCTGATTGTGGAGATTCTAGTAACTTTTCTTACTTTGTCTAAACCAGGGGAGGATGTTTTGATGAATGTATAAAGGAGCCATGTTTTTCCTTTGGTCTCAGGCTCCAATACGGTTTGCCCCTGCCAGAACCTGGGTTGAAGGATTCCTTCTGCCAACAACAGTAGTTCTCAAATCCTGGCTGCACATTAAAATCACCTGGGGAGCCCTCAAAACGTCCCCATGCTTTTGGGACCCATCTCTAGATTCCCCTTCAATTTGTCTCAGTGGCTCAGAATGAGGCTTGGCATTGGGTTTGTTGCAAATTCTCCGGTTCATTCTAATGTGCGGCCACGGTTAACCACAACCTTGCTACACCTCACTGCCTCCCTTGAAGGATGACAGGAGCCTAGCACATAAATGAAACTCTCTCTGAGCTTTCTGTAAGGTGAGGTCAGCTGAAAAACACATCCTCTTCCACACTGGAATAAGAATCATAGAATTTTAGATATAAGGGCACCTTAGGAATCATACATTGTTGAGCCAAAAGCACCTCTAATTAGATTGCAGTTGAAACGATGAGAAAACAGAGTCTCAGATACCATATGATCTCACTTATATGTGGAATCTAAAAACCACAGCAGTAAACCACTGAAGTCACAGATACAGAGAACAGATTGGTGGTTGCCAGAGGCGTGGTGTACTAGGGGTGGGGGAAATGGGGGAAGGTGGTCAAAAGGTACAAGCTTCCAGTTATAAAATAAATAAGTCCTGGGAATATAATGGACAGCAGGGCAACTATAGTTAGTAATACTGTATGGTATATTTGAAAGGGGTTAAGAGAGTAAACCTTGAAAGTTCTCATCACCAGAAAAAAAAATCTGTAGCTGTGTGGCAAGGGACATTAACTGAACTTACTGTGGTGATCATTTTGCAATATACACAAATATCAAGTCATTATGTTGTAGTCCTGAAACTAGTACAATGTTACATGCCAATTATATCTCCAGGGGGAAAAAAAACAGAGGCTCAGGAAGGTGACCCCAACTTGCGAATGAGGGGCAAGAGACAGAAGCAAAGGGCTTGTCATAGCAAGCTCCTTTCAAGGCCCTCATCAGAGAAAAAAACAC
This sequence comes from Neomonachus schauinslandi, assembly GCF_002201575.2. Classification (NCBI taxonomy): domain Eukaryota; kingdom Metazoa; phylum Chordata; class Mammalia; order Carnivora; family Phocidae; genus Neomonachus; species Neomonachus schauinslandi. Next base: position 135,522,457 of record NC_058410.1, on the reverse strand, counting down.
TTGCCTCTCCCACAAAAAAAAAAGAAAAAGGAAGCAGTTATTAGCTTTCCCCCAAATCATGAGAATTACAGTAAAATTTGATGGTTTCATTCCACGTCTTAAAACATCTTCAGAATACACTTGATGAATGGAACCCCAGCTCACCAAGTGCCAACCTGAAGGCCAAATGTTTGGTTTAATCTGTACCATGTTTCAAAAAGTTGACCCAACATTTCTGCACTGAGAGATTTCACGTAAAATTGTAGATAATGTACTTCTCTTGCTGGCTTGGAATATTTGGCAAGTGGGTCTACATTCCTGACAGTAACAACTGGCCCGAGCTGAGTCACTGCTGCCGTGGTAAGAAGGTCCAAGCCCTCCCATTTTTGTCACAGCCTCCCCTACTTCCGGCTGTATTCATTACTCGGGGCTAGCTAAATATCACTGCAAAATTTAAAACCAAAGTTGACATCTCTGAAATGCCAGAATCCTCCATCCGGTCTGTTTCATGCATTGCCATGCACGATCTGGCCAGGGGAGCCTTTGAGTTTGCAATCCCTGATCATGTCGTCGGAGGGCCATCATTTCTCAGTGGAGACCTGAAGAGGGTCCCTTACAAAGAGCTCAGGAGGGCTGGATCTTCTGTTCTTGGGCTTCCTACCATGTGGCTTAGTTTTCAGTCATCCCAACACACACACAGAGTCAGATTTTCTCACTAGAAAACTCTGCTCCGTGCCATCAAGGTTTTTCTCCCTGCCTGCCTGATTCGTGCTGTTCTTCCAACCCGGAACCCCCTTCCTCTTTTCATCCCGAGTCCAATCGTCCTTCCGGGCTCAGCTTCCTGGATTATTACTCTGATCCATGTGATTGGAAACTCCCACGGCATCAAGTCGATAGAGAAACAATGTGCTGTTTTGATTTCCCCAGGCCAGGGGATAAGCGCCTTAAGTTTGCTTGCTTGTAATTCCTTGGAATCTTCCCTAATGTCCAGGTGGGTGTTGGACAAACAGGATCTTCTCGATAGACCCTGTGTGCTTTGACTCAGGGTTCCCTCTGTGGCCGAGCAGGCGATGCAACTCCCACTTGGAGCCACTAGAGGTCGCCCGTCTACGCACATCTTGCCCTGCCCAGGTTCCGTGCCGCACACACATTACTAGAGCCTCTGGAAGTAGGGCAGGCTCATTTATTTCCTTTCCAACACAGCCTCGGGCCATCAGAGCCTCTGATGTCAGGGTCCCTGCCGTGCAAGCTGCAGAATGAAAACACTGCAAACAAGAAAGGTCACTGCATCCTCTCTACACATTTACTTCTCACCTGAAATCTCCCCTTCACTAGCAACATCCCAGCTCAGAGTCTGAATATTTTTCCCGACTCAATGTTCTGGCAGGAGGGAGAAGCACGCTGTGACTACGGAGCCTGTGTGTGTGTGTGTGTGTGTGTGTGTGTTTACAGATTATTGCATCAGATCCGTGGCCCGGTGATGTGTCAAGGAAGGTTTCCATCCACCCTCTTCTCCTCCAATCCCCGCGAAGTACCTGACCAGCTCCGACTCTGTTCTGCTTTAGCTACTGTTGGTCTCTAGAATAATAAGATTAACCTTTTAAAACGCGGCCCTTTATCAAATGGCCAGCCTTAATGGAGAAGTGGCAGTCAGGTTTTATTTGAAAAATTTAATGAGCCCAGAGCAACAATAGGAAGGGAGAACAGTAGGTCTGAAGATGGGACAGATGCCACAGAGGGTGGGAAGGGCAGAAGTGTAGGTAACCTGGGTCATGCGTGCCCAAGTGCCCAGCAGGGTGTCCTGTTGGCATCACAGACCATGATGCTGACATTAGCTGAGTCAGAGCCATTGTAAAGGCTTGGCAAGTGAATATGTTCATTGCAGAGATTTAAACAGAGGTCCAGACCCAGGGAAGAAAGCTAGCATATAGCTCAGCTTGGAATAGTGGAGACTTTGGATTCAAAGCCCTAAGTGCAAGCTTTGTAAGGGGGAGCTAGCATGTTTCAAGGCATTGGCAGATTCTAAGTAGAATTCAGACCCACTGGCAAACTCTATATTTTTAAAAGATTCATTTATTTGTTTGTTTTTAGAGAGAGCAAGTGGAGGGGCAGAGGGAGAGAATCTCTAGCAGACTCCCCACTGAGTGGGGAGCCCCATGCAGGGCTCAATCTCATGACCCTGAGATCATGACCTGAGCCAAAATCGAGTCAGAGGCTTAACCGACTGAGCCACCCAGGAACCCCTAAGACCCACTGGTAAACTTTAAAGGAAAGACCAATTTGCATGTCTCTTTCATCCATCACCAATACCACCATCAAAAGGATGCATTTATTAATAGAGGCAGTGTAGCATCTCTGAAGCCAGAACACCTGAATGGGAATCACAGTTCTGACGTTTACAAGCCATGATTTAAACTCTCTGCCTCCGTTTATTCATCTGTAAAATGGGATTAATAATAGTACCTACCTCACTGGATTACCATGAAGATGAAATGAGTTAATATATGTAAAAGTCTTATAATAATGCCTGGCACATAATAAGCACATAAGTAAATATACGCTATTCATTTTTTATTATGTATTTTGCACAAAATGCACAACAAGCCTTCTCTTTGCTGCAGCTGCGACTGCGATGAAGAATGCCAAAGAACTTTTCCAGAAATAGTGCCAGTTCCTACCTAAGCAGTGCCAATGTCACTTTCAGTTCAACAAGTCTCTCCTTCCCTACACAGCCAAGTTTAGAATTATCTTAAAGGGATTCAAACTATTTGCTTTCTGTTCCTTAACCTTCCCTTTAAACAATAGATCTATAAAACACGTGGAGAAGAACAAAACCAAGAATTGGTTCTTTGAAAATATAAACAAAATAGACAAAACTTGAGCTAGATTGACTAAGAAAAACAAGAGAGAAACTAAAATAACTAAAATCAGAAATGGAAGAGGGTCATGACTACTGATTGTATAGAAATAAAAAGGATCGTAAGAGAGTATTGTGATCAATTGTATGCCAAAAAATTGAATAACCCAGATAAAATGGACACATTCCTAGACACTCACAATCTACCAAGACTCACTCATGAAGAAATAGAAAATCTGAACAGGCCTATAAATAGTAAGGAGATTTAATCAGTAATCAAAGACCTCACGATAAAGAAAAGCCCAGGACCAGATGGCTTTATTGGCAAATTGTACTAAGCATTTAAAGAATTACACAAATCCTGCTCAAACTGGTCCAAAAATTGTAGAGGAGGGAACACTCCCAAACTCATTTTAGGAGGCTAGCATTACCCTAACACTAGAGTCAGACAAAGACACTACAAGAAAAGTACAGACCAATATCTCTGATGAATATTGATGAAAAAATGCTTAACAAAATACTATGAAACAGAATTCAATGGCAGACTTAATATTGTTAAAACGTCAGTACTACCCCAAATGGTCTACAGGTTCAATATAATTCTTATCAAAATCCCAATGACGTATTTTTTTCAGAAACAGAAAAATCTGTCTGATATTCATATGGCATCTCAAGGGACCCTGAATAGCCAAACCAATCTTAAAAAATAACAAATTTGGAGAGCTCACACTTTCTGATTCTATTACTTGCTACAAAGCCATGATGATCAAACAGGGTTGTGCTCGCATAAAGACGTACAGATCAATGAAATAAAAGGGGGAGTCCAAGCCCAGAATAAACCCTCATATATATGGTCAAATTTTTTTGACAAAATGTCAAGACCATTCAATGGGAAAAGGATAGTCCATTCAACAAATGGTGCTGGGAAAATTGGATATCCACATGCTAAGAATGAAGTTGGATCCTTATCTTACAACCATTTAAAGTACATCAAAGATCTAAGTATAAGAGCTAAAAGTATAAAGTTCTTAGAAGAAAACATAGGGGAAAAGCTTCATGACATTGGATTTAGCAATGATTTCTTGGATATGACACAAAAAGGTCAGGCAACAAAAGACAAAATACAGAATTTGGACTACATCAAAATAAAAAACTCTGTGCATCAAAGAATACAATCCACATAATGGAAATGCAACCCACGGAATGGGAGAAAATATTTGCAAATTGTATATTTAATAAGGGTCTAGTATCCAGAATATATAAAGAATTCCTTCAACTCAACAACAACAACAACAAACCTGATTTAAAAATAGGCAAAGGACTTGACTAGACATTTCTTCTAAGAAGATAAGCAAGTGACCACCAAGCACATGAAAAGATGTTTCACATTACTAATTGTTAGGGACCTGTAAATCAAGACCACAATGAGCTATCACCTCAAACCCATTAGGATGACTACTATAAACAAAACCAAATAAAACAGAAAATAACCAATGTTGGTGAGGATGTGAAGAAATTGGAATCCTCGTGCACTGTTGATGGGGGTGTAAAATGATGCAGTGCTACAGAAAACAGGATGGTGGCTCCCCAAAAATTAAAACTAGAATTACCATGTAATCCAGCAATGACATTTCTGGATATATATACACAAAAGAATTGAAAGCAGGGTCTCAAGAGATATTTGCACCTCCAGTTCATAGCAGCATTATTCACAATAGCCAAAAGGTGGAAGCAACCCAAGTATCTATAGGCGCAAGAGTGGATAAACAAAATGTGGTAGATAAATACAATGAAATACTATTCAGCCAAAAAAAGAAGGAAATTCTGACATCGGCTACAACATGGGTGAACCTTGAGAACATTGCTTTACGTGACTTAAACAAGTCACAAAAGGACAGATACTGTATGATTCTACTTAGATGAGGTTCCTAGAGTAGTCAAATTCATAAAGAAAGTAGAATGATGTTTGTTACCGGGGCTTGCAGGAGGGAGGAACAGGGAGTTAGTGTTTAATGGGTAGAGATTTTCCATTTTTCAAAATGAAAAGTGTTCTATAGATTGATGGTAGTGATGAATACATAACCATGTGACTGTACTTAACGCCACTAAAATGAATACTTGAAAATGGTTAAGATGTATATATATTTATATGATTACATGTATTTTACATGATAAAATAATATGGATAAGAACTATTCATTCATTCAACTCTTTCTTGAGGACCTACGAAGTGCCAAGTGCTGCTTCAGGTGCTGGGAGGCAGCAGTGAGACAGATAGATGGTCTAGCCTTAATGAGGGTTACATCTTGTCAGGGTACACTAAACAAGAAATCAACCAGAAAACAGAGAAGGAGACAAAGTCATTAGATACTGATGAGCACTCAGGGAAATTAACAGGGTGATATGATAGTGATGACCTAGAAGGTGGGGTTTACTAAAGATGGGATGATCAAGCAAAACATGTCTGAGAGGTGACATGTGAGCTAAGATCTGAAAGATGAGAAGAAGTAGAAACGCAAGGAGACAGAGTATGGATGAGATAAGCAGTTGCAAAGGCCCTGAGGCAGTAAAGTGCTTGGGAGTTCAGGGAACAGAAGAAAGACCTGGATAAGGGAAGAATGGGATAGGATGAGTTTGGGAGGGTGGGGCAGACAGTGGCTACATCTTGGAAGGCTCTGCTCCCTGGCTTAAAGGGATTCATTCTGATGAGAAGTTACAGACCAGATCTCAACAGAATAGAGACATGATCCAATTCGTGTTTAAATGTGGGAGAAAGAGTGAAAGCAGTGGGACCAGTGAGGGAATGAGAGGGGATGGAGGATGGCTGATAGTCTCACAGTGGAGGTGGAGGGAAAGGGAGAGATTGATCATTATGTCTAGGTTTTTGACATGAGTGGATGGTGGTGCCATTTACTAACAGAAGACAGAGAGAGAGGCAGACCCAGGCTAGGAGAAGAGGAGTTTGCTTTTACACATGTGGCATTTAATATGAATATTAGATATCCAAATGGAGACACCAACTAGGCATTGGTACATACAAGTCTGGAGCTCAGGCGAGAGGCCAGGCATGGGGATGAAAACTCAGGAACCATCAGTGAATAGACATCCACAGCCAAAAGCCTGATTGGTATTATTCTAGGGAGAGAGTGTGTCCTGGGTATTTTATATGGCCATTTGCCTGGGATGGAGAGTATGATTGAGCCCATCGGTAAGAACATCTGATACCAGTTTCCCACCAGAAGTAGTTTCTCTCTCCTGGGTCAGATGTGCAGGTCCAAGTTCTGTAACACACCGAAGAAGACAAAAAACTGGAAGGGGTGGGTGGGGGGTCTCTTTCATCTTTATTTTTTTTCCAAGTCTTTATTCATCAAGCAAGTTTTCTAATGAAGGTCAAACACAAATTAATTGAATTGCTTTTCTAGTTCCCACTCTGAGTGTGGCACTGGATAGAAATTATGGGAGGCAGATGAGAGAAATAAATGTGACTCCTCCTTGTAGGAAACTTAACTACTCAGAAAGAAAGGAAATTCACCAAAGAGTCAGATGATCCACAGGTTCGGCGTTAACATGGGTTCAGCACAGGAAAGAGAAACCACTGATTTCTTTCAGAAAAGGATTGAGGAAGTGAACCAGGTGTGTAAAAATGGCGGAAGGATTCAAGAGTTGACTCTCAACTGGATCTCAGGACCGACTCCTGTAACACGACAGCTGATCACCGGGGAGCTAGTAACTTTGAAAGCAGCACCCGATCTGTTGAGCTCAAGAATACACTTGAATAACTGCCATTCAGGAATCAGGAAGCTGGAATCAGGAAGCTGCCAGTGCTATGCTATTATGGAAACTGCCTCTTGACATTCATAAAGCTAGAGAATGGGACCTGGAGCCCTCACTCCCACCACCGCTCTCCCCCTACACATGACTCTTCTTAATACCCTGGAGAATGGACAAGGAGTATTGCTACAGAAATATTGTTCATCTCCACAGCACCCCCCCTTTTTTTGCCATTTGAAAACAAGCCAGAAGCAAAGGAAGACGGCCTCCACCTTACTGTAACCTTTCAAATCCAGCAGAAGTTCACCTACTTGTCAGAACCGATTTCTTGTCCTGAGTCCTAGCGACAACAGAGTCTGAGAAATGTAACTTTCAGCTTCCTTGCCGCTGAGGTTCAGGGAGGCACCCTAGGATTGATTCTCAACTGGGGGTGATTTTTCTCCCCCTCCCCGGCCCCAGAGACATTGGCAATGTCTGGAGACATGGTTGGTTGTCATGACTGGGGGTGGGTGGGTGTTAGAGGCATCTAGTGGGTGGAGGCCAGGGATGTTGCTAACCATCCTGTAAAACACGAGATGGCTCCCACAACAAATAGTTGCCTGGACCCAAATGTCAATCGTGCTGGAGTTGAGAATGCCTGTGATAGAAAGAAGTAAAACAGAGATTGACAAAACCAAACCGTTGTGTCCGACAATAGTGAAGGGCCCAGATTATTTATAGAAATAATTAGTCTCCAAGTTCTTTGGTTTTGTTTTTCAAAGAAAGTCAGTTAGGTAGGAGCTGGAATGGTGAGAGAGTTCTTCATGAATGATGTGGGACCCGAGTCACATTCTGAAGCTCGTGAGGGATGGCACACCCTGAGACAGGAGTAAGGAAGGGAAGTAGCATAAGGCTTGCAGTTAGGAATAAGAAGCCAGGTTTATAGAAGGCATGATCAGTCTGATCAGAGTGGGACACTGAAGTTATGAAGTTCTAAAATAGGTCTTTAAACAGGTGGTGTTAGATTGATGAGGACTTTGAACATCAGCCTGGAAAGTTTAGACTGCAGTGTGGCAGAGCAGAAAGGCTTAGGATGGGGGCAAACGTAGGCTTGAGCCTGCTTCTTCCACACCCTATAGTGAGACCCTGGAAACCTTTCTTAACTTTTCCAGGATGCAGTTTCCTCAAGGAGAGGTACCGTTATAGCCTCTCTGGTTTAGGTAAGATCAGCACGGTACATGGCCTCATTCCTCTTTGCCTTTTTGACAAGAGGGACCTTTTGGAGACTTGAACGTTCCCCAATTCAGGAAGGAACAGACAATTCTGCAACCTGCAAGCCATTCTTCCAATGCAACCCCAGTGCTGGGATGTTTAACCTCTTTGTCAAAAGCCAGGCAAAAGAATAAATGAGCACACTGTAATTTTTTATTACATCTGGTGGACTACTTCTATTAATTTATTAAATACTACTTAAGATCATCCCTATATGTAGAGTATTACACTCTAGCTGAGACTATATATATCTACAAGTATTAAGCTGTATTCTAGACTCTACATGTGCAAAGTGATAAGAGTGACAAGATAATTACAGGTGACCTTGAACAACATGGATTTGAAGCACACGGGTCCACTTACATGTAGATATTTTCCCCATAAATATGGTAAGTACCGTACATGTATTTTCTCTTCCTTATGATTTTCTTAATAACATTTTCTTTTCTCTAGCTTACTTTATTGTATGCATGTAATATATACAACATACAAAATGTGTGTCAATCAACTATATGTGTTATTGGTAAGGCTTCTGATCAACAGTAGGTTATTAATATTTCTATTCATGCTATGCCCTTCTTTTGAGAGAGAGAGGGAGCATGCACATGGTATGGGAGAGAGTGGTGAGGGAAAGGAGGAGGGAAAGAGAATCTCAAGCAGACTCCACACTGAGTGTGGAGCCCAATGCAGGGCTCGATCCCAGGACTCTGAGATTGTGACCTGAGCCGAAATCAAGAGTCGGATGTTTAGCCAACTGAGCCACCCACGCACCCCAACTATGACCATTTTTTGAGTTGTTTATAGTTGTAAGAGTTCCTCATCTTTGCCAAATACTAGCCACTTAGAAGGTAAAGGATTTGCAAGTGTTTCCTCCTGTTCTGTGGGTTGCCTTTTCACTCTCTCCGTGGTATCCTTTCATGCCCAAAAGTTTTTCGTTTCAACAAAGTCCAATTTATCTATTTTTTTTCTTTTGTTGCTTGTGCTTTTGGTGTCATATTTAAGAAACCATTGCCAAATCCGAGGTCATGAAAATTTACCCCTCTGTTTTCTTCCAAGAGCTTTATAGTTTCAGCTCTTATATTTAGGTCTTTGATCCATTTTGAGTCACATTGTCTTTTGAACCACCTTGCCTTTTGTGGAACTCAAATTCAGATGTTGTCCTCTACCCCCATAACCCAGCCTCCTCCAACAAATGTTCCCTGCTCACTGCCTACCTACGATGGTCTATTTAGGTCTTCTTTCTCTGGATAGCCCTCCATTCCCCAGAGATACCTTCCTAAAAGTTCCCCCACCCAAATCTTCTTTCACCAAGGCCACTTCAGATATCCAGCTGTTTGTTAGTGGCCATGGGAAAACACCGAATAAACTGGTGGGTAGTTGGATTTCAGAACAGCCAGGGGAAGGTTTGCCCTCTCTAAGATCTATTACATTTTACCAGTAGACTTTTTAGAAAGTAGACTTTATTTTTCAGAGCACTTTTAGGGTCCCAGCAAAATGGAGAGGAAGACACAGAGATTTCCCATATATTCCCTACTTCCACACATGCACAGCCTTCCCCATTATCAATATCCCCCCATCAGAGTGGGGCAGTTGATAAATTGATGAACCTACTTCAGCACAAAAAAATTAGAGTTAGCCCTTGGCATTGTAGATTCTATGGGTTTGGACAAATATATAATGACATGTACCCACCACTGCAGAGTACTTTCACTGCCCTAAAAATCCTCCATGTTCTACCTATGTATTCCCTTCTCTCCTCTGATCCCTGGAAACCACTGATCTTTTTAGTGCCTTTTGTAGGAGGTCGTGTAGTTAGAATCAGAGTACGTAGCCTACTAGGGATTTTTAAAGCCCATTTTTGTCTTACTTCAAACACCGGGTCCACAAACTCTTTAAAGGGATTGTGATTTGTCTTTTCATGTGTCCAGGAGGCATTCAGTCAATATTTATGGAATGTGTGAATGAATTCCTAGTCATGGCATTTCAATATCTTAGCCATCACCAATATGCAACATCTTTGGAGAGAAGGGCCCTCTCCGAAGCACTGACTTATAATAAACACCTAATGAGAAGTTAAAGCAGCAGCAAGAGTCTGGAATCATAGTGGAGGGCCTGGGAGACCCCTTTCCAACAAAGGCTTGGACCATCTACCTGTCTAAGGCATAGAGACACTTTTAGAGGCCGGGTCACAGATAGCAACCACAGATACATATCAGATAATAACTGGGGCTTATAAGATTTCTATATGATTTCTTGTAATGTGGTTTATTCATCTTTAGGTTATCATGGAGGATTAGGAACAAGGGAACAAAGAACCGTCCTTACCTTCATAGGAAAATGTTCCTTCGTAGGAATAATTCACTCAAAGCACGTCAAGATTTCCTACACCAGGATTATAAGATACACATACCATTCTTTTCCCTCCAAGAATTGCCTAATTTCCATAACGTGTTTTCATGAAATTGTTTTGCCAATTGTATACTCAGGGTGAATTTGTGTTTTACTTTAAAGTTGCTTATTATCAGGTCTTTAATGTTAAATTATGGGAGATCAAATAGTTAATGTTCAACAGTCACACAGCAGAGCAATTTATTTGCCAGGAATTTCTACACCAAATGCCTAAAAAGTATATATACCTATTAATTCAAATGTTAGGCAGTTCAGCCAACAAGCTAATTATTGGGGGGGAGGGGTGTGTGTGCGTGTGTGTGTGAAGGGAGGTATGCATAAAATTGCCAACCATTTTCCCCCAAAGAATCGAACATCGCAGAAAAGCAGTAATTATATTGCAAAAAAGAAAGAATTAAAAATTTTTTGTTTAGGGGCGCCTGGGTGGCTCAGTCATTGAGCATCTGCCTTCGGCTCAGGTCATGATCCCGGGGTCCTGGGATCGAGCCCCACATCGGGCTCCCTGCTCCGCGGGCAGCCTGCTTCTTCCTCTCCCACTCCCCCCGCTTGTGTTCCCTCTCTCGCGCTGTCTCTCTCTGTCAAATAAATAAATAAAATCTAAAAAAAAAAAAAAATTTTTTTTGCTTAAACTTGAACAGATTTTTTCTGACTTCCCCTCAGTTGACTTCTGTGTGTGTGTGTGTGTGTGTGTTATTGATTTATTTTACAGGCTGTTGATGGTAGGAGGCCAGGGCCTGTGTCATCCTAGTTCATGCCCTGAAAGGAAAGAAGATTGTTGGTAGCTTTGGGGGGAGGGTGGGGCAAGGGAACTGCTCCGCAAATCATTAGAGAGTGAAGCACTCCTGCTTCTTGTAGGCCATAAAATGTTAAGAAAATATTGAAAAGGTGACAAATGATTATTTTCATTTTATATATCCTAAGTCCCACCATAAATTTGTCCGGACAGATAGTTTCTGGAAGTGTTGCCTGATGGGGGAGAGAAACCTTGAGCAAGCAGAACAAGAGAGTGGACGTTGCAGAGATGGGCCTCTGGGTATTTGGGGGAGGTTGGCCCTTAACCTATGTGTCGGGCCTTCTCTTTTTGTGCATATACACTTCTTTGTAGTTTTCTTCTTCCTCTTTCTCCCAGACTCTTTTTCTTATGCATCATCTCATTTCCTTGGATAATATGTACTTGAGGCACGTTTATATTTTTGTATTTGTTAATCAAAGTTGTAGTTTCTTTCCTCAAAAATTTATTTTTTAAAAGATTTTTTTTCTTTATTTATTTGAGAGAGAGAGAGAGAGAGTGAGAGAGAGAGCATGAGCAGGGGGAGGGGCAGAGGGAGAGGGAGAAGCAGACTCCCCGCTGAGGAGGGAGCCTGATACAGGACTCAATCCCAGGACCCCGAGATCATGACCTGAGCTGAAGGCAGACGCTTAACCCACTGAGCCACCCACGTGCCCCTTTTTTCCTCAAAAATTTAAAGTGAATCAAATATCTTCTGTACCATCCACTCTGGTCTCTCTCCCTAGTCTCTCCACCTCCCCCCGCAGCTCCCATAGGTTGGCTGTTCATTGCTTCTTATTTATTTGTAGCTTTATACACTAGCTTAGTTATTCTTTTTTTTTTTTTTTTAAAGATTTTATTTATTTATTCATGAGAGACAGAGAGAGAGAGAGAGGCAGAGGGAGAAGCAGGCTCCCAAGGAGCAGGGAGCCCGATGCGGGACTCGATCCCAGGACCCTGGGATCATGACCTGAGCCGAAGGCAGACGCTTAACCATCTGAGCCACCCAGGCGCCCTAGCTTAGTTATTCTTAACAGAAAAAAACCAAATTCCCTAACTCTGCCCAAGAAATACTGGTGGACCAATGAAAATGTTTGAGAAATGTTACATTGGAATACCTCTCTTTGCTATTTATTTGCTTATTCCCTGCCTAGTGGCAGAAATTATTAAGGATTGTTTATAAAAATGTGAATAATTTGGAAAGATAGAGCAAATGAAAAGCAGATCAGAAATTGAGTCAAAGGAATAATAAAGATGGAAACTTCAAAATGCACCAAGAACACGTCATGTTTTAAACTTGCCAAGATTGGCTCCTCTTCTCATTTTGGCTAATGAGATCTATTCAAAGAGACTGTTTTAGCAAAGTCTCTTTGGCTGAGGTAGCAGGGGGAGATCATCTTCTTTGGAGAAAAGATTTCTCACTGGTTGCCTCGTTCATTGGTCTATCATCGAAGTGAGTGAAGGACAGTCGTCTCTGCTGAAAGCAGGCTTCTCCAACACAAAAGGAGGAATTAGGGGCATGAAGGAATGATGTCAAGGGCTAGAATCAGAAAACAGTAAAGAACTTGAACTCTTCTGATGTCTAGAGTGTGCCTGACACATTACATTCTAGATCTCATTTTATCTAAATCAGGATTTCTCAACCTCAGCAATATTAACATTTTGGGCCAGATAATTCTTTGTTGTAGAAGAATGTCCTGTGCATTGTAGGATGTTTAGCAGCATCTCTGCCCTCTACCCGCTGGACACCAGGAGGCCCCCTCCAGCTGTAACAAGTAAAAATATTTCTGGGCATGGCCAAATGTCTCGTAGGTGGCAAAATCGCCCCTCGTCAAGAACTACTGATCTAAATGGATTAAAATCTACCAAGCATCCTGAGGAATTGGAGAGGTACATGTTCTTCCTTCAGGGAGCTCTAAATCTTTGTTGGCAAAATTAAACACATGAATTTGAACATTAAATGAATGAAGGAAAGAAAGAATAAATTGTTAAACCCAGTAAGCCTGTTTCTTCTTCTGAAAATCCTTTAAAAATTCTTTATTGAGTCCTTGCTTGGTGCCAAGTGGCATGCATGGTAACTGTTAATTCAGTCACTGTGAGGATCATGTGAGAAGACATGTGATTTATTATTTATTATTATTTATTATTGCCTTTGTTATTATTGGCATTTATTTAAAGCTTCATAGTTTTCAGAGTGTTTTTTTTTAAGATTTTATTTATTTATTTGACAGAGAGAGACACAGCAAGGGAGGGAACACAAGCAGGGGGAGCGGGAGAGGAAGTAGGCTTCCCACGGAGCAAGGAGCCAGATGCGGGGCTCAATCCCAGGACCTTGGCATCCTGACCTGAGCCAAAGGCAGATGCCTAACCAACTGAGCCACCCAGGCACCCCCAGAGTTATTTTTTTAAAGATTTTTTTTATTCACTTGAGAAAGAAAAAGACTGAGATAGTGAGAGAGAACATGAGTGGGGAGGAGAGGAAGAAGCAGGCTCCCCACTGGTCAGGGAACCTGATGCAGAACTCGATCCCAGGACTCTGGGATCATGACCTGAGCCGAAGGCAGATGCCTAACCCACTGAGCCACCCGGGCGCCCCAGAGTTATTCTTAACTGTGTTCTCTCTGACTTGTTTAAATAACTTAGAGGGATGTTGTTCTTTTGGCTCCTGTTTTATAGATGGGGAAAGTAACACTCACAGAAGAGATGTATCCCATTGATAAATAGTGGGTCCAAGATTCAACTATTAATTACAACTTATTCTACCTCCTCCATATTGTCTGCTAAAATGAGAAGAACTGGCTGGACAAATGCCACAGAGTGGAACATCCATGGGGGTATGGTTGGGATCATCTATGGACATCTGTCTTTTCCTTCCCAGACATAACTACTCCTAGACCCCCATGTTACCCTGTTAGAAAATGAGAATCAAAAACACAACCGGACACATTTATGTTTTTTTTTTTAAATGAGCTAGTTTTCTAAAAGCCTGTGCACCCCATTCCAATTTCTGTTCAAAGAGGCTTAATTAGCAGACATGCTATGTCTTGAAAGTCATCTGGGCTTTAGCACGGACAATTCAGGCCAAGGATTTCCTATCTTCCTTCAAAAGCATTCACCCTTTTCCAAGAAAACCTTTGGTTCTCTACAACCATGTAATGGACCATTTCTAAGGTTCCTCACTCAAGGCATTGTCATCCGAGCTTATGCCAGTTTCTGCACAAAAGAGAGATATTCACTGGCCCTTACTGCCAACAAGTCCTTGCTCCCATACAATATGACTTCAGCAAAATGCAGTTGATAATGTGAGACCCTTCTCTGCCAGAGTTGCATCCTCAAGATTGTGAGTCACCAGGGATGGCTGGCAAATAAGCAAAAGATGCTATTAAAAGGTTGAGGAATAGAGATCACAAAGTAAAGAACTTGTCCTTGTTCCATGAAGATGTGACAGAAGTTAGATTTGTTCTGAATGTCCAGTTTGAATTTGGGAGAATATTGACCTTTACCATCAGAGAATCAACAGACTCATTTCCCTTATACACTTAGCAGCTCTTGCCTGGCCTTCCTCCTTGATTACCACCACTCCACCTCCCTCCGCCTACACATGCAGACCAAGAAAACATTTACAGCTTGTGAATATTTCAGTGGTATGGTTTTAAAAGGTACATTAAATTTATTCTAGATGTTGTGCTTCTGATGTGGGTAATGTTACATGATGGAATAAAGATCTCCAAAGAGTTATTCCTATTAATAAATTGGCAGATAAAATGTTAAGAGTGAGCTTCCACTCTTGATTCTCAAAAAGGGAATCGTATTATCATGATAGAATTTCTCCTAGGAGAGTACCAGGACCGCTTCTCCCTAGAAGAAAAACATACTTTTTTCTGTTTTAAGAATTATAAGAGAAGAAGAACTGGAAAGGAAAATTAAAATGAAACTTGCATTTTGAGAAAAAAATACATTAAAATACCACTTGCAGCCTTTAATTTGAAAGCCTGGGAGAAGTTCCTTTTTAATTTAAAATTCACTAGATAATAAAATGCTCTACATTAATTGCAAATACTGTATCATGCCATATTCTATACACACACATGAATTATATACCTAGCAATTATTTACCTGATGCTTTGGAACACAATCCTGAATCCATATGCATCCTATCCAAGAGCTTTCAAAAGCAAAAATCATTGTTTCCTGGGCTCAAAGTTGCAGAAGGGGAAATTACAGGTCTGGGACTTCCTTGTCCTCTATCACCATGTAAAATCTTAAGCATTTGTAGGGAAAGATGTCGTCACTGAAGGTTTCTAGGAAAAAAAATGCTTTCCATTCATTACGCTGCCCACATGCTATTATAACTTGGACTTCCTAGAAGAAGTTACATCCACCTTAATTGTCACCCATGAGCATTTTATTTTTAAATTTTTATTTATTTATTTATTTATAAAACTTTTTCTTTAAATTTGATTTAGGTAATATATAGTGTATTATTAGTTTCAGGGGTAGAATTTAGTGATTCACCAGTTGCATATAACACCTAATGCTCATTACATCACATGCCCCTCCTTAATGCCCATGAGTGTTTTAAATGAATTGGACAAACTTCTTCAAAAAGGCAAAACTATATCTGAACCATTTCAATCACCACAGAGGGCCCTGTCACATGTTTTGGGGTCTGCTTGATTTAACTTTAAAAGCACTAGAAATAGGGGCGCCTGGGTGGCTCAGTCGGTTAAGCGACTGCCTTCGGCTCAGGTCATGATCCTGGAGTCCCGGGATCGAGTCCCGCATCGGGCTCCCTGCTCGGCAGGGGGTCTGCTTCTCCCTCTGCCCCTCCCCCCTCTCATGTGCTCTCTCTCATTCTCTCTCTCAAATAAATAAATAAAATCTTTAAAAAAAAAAATAAAAGCACTAGAAATAAACTTTAGGTTAGTCACTTAATCTCTCTGAGTTTCAAATCTGTCACCTGTAAAATATGAGTGGTACTAATAGCTAATGTTTATTGAATATTTGCTATATTCTAGGCACTATGCTGTGTGCTTTACATTGTTTATTTCATTCAATCCTTCCAGTAACCCTTTAGCACAGGTTTCATTAATGTCCCCATTTCCCAGATGCAAAACTAAGGCTTGGTGGTTAAGCAAATTAAAGACAATCATACAACTAATGAGTGTCCTAGTAGGAATTCAAGACCAGTACAACTCAGTATGAACTCTTCACCATATTCTATAAAGTTAAATAACCCTTAAAATATCCAGGAGAGTGTCTGGCAAAGCTAGTAATAAAACATTGCTGTGAATTTGAAAATAAAATCTGCCTTTAGATATCTTTGTTTATGACAGAGGTTCTCAACTTTGAAGTATATTCAAATCACAAAGGCTCTCTTAAAAAATAATAAAACTTTTGCTCATATTCCCATCCCATAAAAATTGAATCAGAATCTTGGGATGGAGACCTAGGTTTCTGTTTTACTTTGTATTTTTAAAGCTTCTGGAGTTCTGATTCCCAGTAAGATAGAGAAGCACATACCACCCCATTTCTCCCACTGAATGCAGTTATAAAACTTGAACAGATTGTATGGAGCAACTATGTGAAGGCTCTGAAAAGTAAAAAGTAGTAAGTAAAAAAAGCAGGTGGATTGGAGAAGAACAGCAAAATTCTCAGTCCCACTAAACCATTAATGAGTTTACCGTTTTTGTTTTTTTTTCTTTTTGGTGGTGGGGACTTGGACTCAAGGCATCCTAAAACTCAGAAGTGACCATTGGCACAGAAAGAAAGATCTCCCAGAGAAGAAAAGGTCTCCCAGTATACAGGGAGAGTAGGAGAAATCCCCGTTTTTATAATGTTTTCCTTTGTATCTATGCTTTTCTTCCCCCAGGCATTAATGGCCAATAGGTCTTTCATACTCTGAGGGAGGGGCCCTTCCTCCCAGTTGGGAGGAACTGTGGTCCCAGGAGGGCAAGGGGAAATCTGCTACTTATTTTTCTCATATGTCTGCCCACTTGTTGGCCCTAGAAATGGGCACATTGTAGAAAGTACTTGGCAGAGTGGACAAATAAAGCCCCAGTTCTCTGCCAGAAGACCAAAGAGGGGAGCCTCAAGGAGCTGGAATGCATCATGGAGATAGCAGAGAGTGAGAACCTTAAGAAAGTGACCCTATGAAAGTGTTTATGGACTTCTGGTCCCATGAGCTGGACAAGTATAGATTTGATGCTAACCAGCATCTCGTAGGCTTTGAGAGCCAAACTATGGGATAAATTACCACCCACGTCCCAGAATGACCACTGGATGGTGCAAATGTGAGACTGAACCAAATAGTAATTTAAGGCTTTGAAAATGGGATAGACATCAAAACTACAGAAGGCTGTTTGGAACTTGTGGCCTGAATCCAACTAGGTTGTTTGGCTGATAAAATCAATACTTCAAATGTCTCCGTAGATTTAAATAAGAGCCAGTGTCTCATAAAATAGTTTAAAATGCCCAGGATAAAACCCAAAACCACTCAGCATAAAACCCAAAGAAGAACCAGTAAACTTTCAATTTGAATGGCAAAAGGCAATCAACAAATATAAATGCTGAGGTGATAGAGATGTTGGAGTTTTTTGACAAAGACCTTAAAGCAGCTATTACAAATATGCTCCAAGAAGAGTAAACAGTCTTGAAATGGCTAGAAAGATGGAATGTAGATTTCTTATCAAAGAAATGAAAGCTACATGGTGCCTAGGTGGCTCAGTTGGTTAATTGTCAGCCTTCAGCTAAGGTCATGATCCCAGGGTCCTGGGATTGAGCTCCAAGTTAGGCTCCCTGCTCAGCAGAGAATCTGCTTCTTCCTCACCCTCTGCTCCCCCCCCACCATTCATGCTCTCTTTCTCTCTCTCAAATAACTAAAATCTTTAAAAAAAGAGAAATGAAAGCTACAAAGAAGAATTAAACAAAAAATTTAGACCTAAAAAATAGAACAACCAAAATAAAAGCTCAGTAGATGAGGTCAAGAGCAGAATGGAAATGACAAAAGAAAGAGTCAGCAAATTGAAGATATATCAATACAAATGATCAAATCTTAACACCTGAGTGAACAAAATATTGAAAAAACATAAACAGAGCCTTACGGACCTATATGACAATATCAAATTATCTAATATTCATGTTATTGGAGGCCCAGGTGGAGAGGAGAAAATTAAGTGCAGAAAAAAATATTTGGAAAAGACAATTGCTGAAAATCTCCTGAATTTTGTGAAAGACATAAACTTACAGATTCAAGAAGCTCACTTGACTCCAAATGGGGGGTAAGGGGGAGGGAACCTTGCAGAGAAATCCATGCCAAGACACATCATAATCAAACTGCTAAAAACTCAAGACAAAGTATTAAAGCAGTCAAAGCAAAACAACACATTTCTTATAGGGAACAGTGTTTCAAAGACTACAGATCTCTCATAACAAATCATGAAAGCAGAAGGAAGTGGCATGACATTTCTTTAGAAAGGACTATGAATCCAGAATTCTGTATTCAGCAAAAACAATTTTGAAGAACAAAGGAAAATTAAAGATATTCTCAGAAGAAAGAAAACTAAGAATTCTTAAGCAGCAGACCTATCAAAACAAAAACAAAAACACCTTCTAAAAGGAAGTTCAGACAGAAGGGAAATGATATCAGATGTAAATTTGTAATATCAAGTATGAAGGAAGAGCCACAAAAAATGTTAGATATATAGGTAAATATAGTAGACTACTCTTTAGTTCTTTAAAATATATAAGATGATTGAAAGCAAAAATTATAACAGTGTCTGATTGGGTTTTTGAAATATACAGATAAAATACATAAGACACCTAAAACATTAATAGAAGAAGGCAAAGGAATCTACATAGTGCTAAGTTTTCTGCATTCCACTTGAAGTGGTAAAATATCGACCCTAAGTAGACTATAAAAAGTTAAGTATGGTTATTTTAATCTCTAGAGAAACCACACACAAAAAAAAACTATCCAAAGAATTATAGCCAAATACACAACAGAAAAATTAGAAGAGAATACTAAAAAAAAAAAAAAAAAAAAAAATTAAAATAACCTCAAAGAAGGCAGGGATGGGGAATAAAAAGAGAGATATAAAATAGAAAACAAATAGTAAAATGTAGACCTAAGTCCAAACACAGAGATAGTTACCTTAAATGTAAATAGTGTAAGCACACCAATTATATATTGCCCTTCTATATGCTGTCTACAAGAAACTCACTTCGAATGTAATGATAAAGTTAGATTAAAAGTAAAAGGCTGAGGGGCGCCTGGGTGGCTCAGTCAGCTAAGTGGCTGCCTTCGGCTCAGGTCACGATCCCAGGGTCCTGGGATCGAGCCCCACATCGGGCTCCCTGCTCGGCGGGAAGCCTGCTTCTCCCTCTCCCTCTGCCTGCCACTCTGCCTACTTGTGCTGTCTCTCTATCTCTCTGTCAAATAAATAAATAAAATCTTTAAAAAAAAAAAAAAGTAAAAGGCTGAGAAAAGATAGATCACATAAGCCCTAATCAGAAGAAGTCTCAGTAGCTATATTAATTATCAGGCAAAGTAGACTTCATAAAAAGGAAAATTATTAGGGATGAAAAAGGACATTACATAATGATAAAAAGATCAATTCACCTAGAAGATGTAATAATCCTAAATTTGTATGCACCTTACAACAGATTTCAAAATACATAAAGCAAACACTGGCAGATTTGAAAGGAGAAATAGACACATCCATAGTCATAGTTGGAGACTTCAATGTATCTATCAGTAATTAACAGAATATATAGGCAAAAAAGAAAAAAATCAGCAAGGGGAAGTTGGAGAAAAGGCAACAGAGTAACATTAAAATGAGCAATGGAAGAAGAAAGGAGTTTGAAATATTTCAGGCAAATACCACCTACCTCGTAGTTTGTTTTATATGCCTCAGTTATAAAAATGAAAATCCAGAGTACTTTCACTAGAGAACTTTTCTACAAAACCAGAGGCATCCCTCTAAAAGCATTTCAATTTGTTTCCCTAAAATATGATTGACCTTAGGCAAGTCATTTCTCCCTTCTCAACCTCTTTTTCCTTATGGGCAAAAGGAGGGGGTGGGGGCTGCCCCCACTCGCCCCCCCCCCCCCCCCCCCAAAATTAAATTTTTTCCAAGGTTCCTTTTACCCTTTTGATTTTTTCCTCTGCTTTTATTTTCCGGTGAATTTTTTTTCTAGGCTGGTGCTTTCAAATCATTCTGTACTCACGGAGCCAAAGTATCTTTTCATCTTCCTATTGTTTAGTTTGCAAAGAAAGTATTAAAGATAAGACAGGGTGGGGACCTGAGTCACTGTCACTCAACCAAAACGCTGTGGTCTGGAAATCTCCCCTCAGACACAAACATTTTGAAACAAAAGGTAGAAACCAATATGGAAAAAAAACAAAAGTAGAACAAGTTCCAGCGAAACATATTGCTTTATTTTCTGCTGAAATCTCTTTTTCCCCTGTCATGGAGACACAACTTAGGCAATATTTAACCAAATATTACTTATGCGTAATGAGAAACATGGTTATATTGCATTTGGAAAGTTATAAGTTACAAACAAAACCTGACAAGTGTTCCAAGTTTGATAATATGAGAAGAAACGGAATAAATTAAAAGGTAAACCACATTCTTCTTGGCTTTCTGATGGGTATGGTCCAAACAGCTTGAACAATTGCAAAATATTATTCAGGTAATTTTCAGGCATTCTGCTATTACCATGGGTATTTGAGCAAAGTTTATTGAACATTTATAGCATTGCTCTAGTTTTAGAGCCTTTAGAAGACATAGGGATGTAGAAGATACGGTCTCTGCTGTTTTCTAGTTATTGTGAGGACTTCTCCCTGGGCTCTTAAATTCCAGGAGGGCAGAAAGTATGGTTGTTTTGCTTATCACCATGTAACCAATTCCTGGGACAGTGCTTCAGAGAGGGTGTGCTCAATACTAGTTTAAGATATTAGAGGAAATTGACCACAGAGCTAATCTCAGCTAGCTCCTTACTAAGAGGATGCCTCTTTATGCAAAAACGGATTATATGTATAGTATAACTTTAGGCATAATATATACACATACCATGATTGATTTGTTATATGCACATACATAACAAACAACAAACAGATTTTGTTGTTTGTTTTTACCTATATAGACACCCCGAAAACAACAGGATTGATAAAAAATTTTCAGGTTCCCTGCTGGTTTTCCGACTGTCCAAGAGCTTCTAAAACCAATCACTTGGAGATCTTGTTAAAATGCAGATTCTAATTCAGAAAATATTTTCTGCAGCCTGAATCAGGACATTTGGCTCACCAGTAGCTCTGTTTGGGCACAGGCTAGTTCAATTTCATGCTGCTGAGCCCCGAGACTGAATTTCTAGGGTCATCTCAACAGTCTGGCTTCCCTAGCCCTGCTTTGGAAAATGTCTGACTGCCCATTCTGATTTCACAACACTGGGGAATGTTACTTCCTAAATAAACCTGAGAAAATATTTTTAGCTGGTTTTGTCTTCATCAGACTGGAGAAGGTGCCCACTGAAAACGTAAATAAAACCCACATTTTCCAAGTTGCCCAGAAATCACCAGCATTCTTCATAAAGCATTCCTTGGGAGATTGTTTTCAAGGGGAAATGTTCACGCTAACCAAATCTCGGGATGCCTACAAAATCTTAATTCTGTTTGCAACGTGTCCAGCGTAATCAGATGGATCACGTTTTGGCTCATTGAGGGAGGGGATGCACAGACAGGAAACACCAGTAACAACTGGGGCTTTTGAGCTCAAGGAAGGTACTGGTCTGGCATCACTGCTAAACGCTGGAAGGTTTTAGGAGTCTCTGAATCCCTAGAATCCTTGTAGCAGTGAGGGTCACCGGCTTACTCCTGAGTGAATGAAAATCTTGTAATAACTTATTACATATTATTACATTATACTAACATAGTATGAACATATTTAACCATCCCCTTCTGGGAAACTGAGTCCTTTTCAGGGACTTTCTCTCTGGAAACTCTCCCTTTCTGCCCCCCACTCCACTACCTTCAAGTCTTTAGTTGAAAGAGACAAAGCCAAGTCAGCAAAGAGGAGCATGAATCTTCTCGGTACAACAGAAAGCAATAGGGAGTGAATACACACGTGTCTGAGTGTGGTCTATGTCTGTAACCAGCTGTGTGACCTTTAGCAAGTTGCTTAACTTCTCTTCTGTTTCAATTACTCATTATAAAATAAAAAAATTGGACTAGAGGGTTTAAAAATATTTTTTTTTAGCCTGAAATATCTAGGTGCCTACAGCTTAGCTTCTTTCTAGAGCTCATAAGCCCGTCCGTGGGGTTCTGACTTATGAGACAAAAAACTCATTAATGAGAATAGTGTCCTATTTAGTTTGACATTGGAATTCACTTTAAAAAAAATCAAGATTACCTGGGTGATTGAAACATATATTAAATCCCCACCAAAGTCAGGAGGAGACCGTCGTTCAGCACATTATTAATTTTAAACTAATCAACGTGGCGGTTTGTGGTTGATGGTCCATTTCATGTTGTTTTGGATTTTTTTCCTTTTCTTTTCCTTTCCTTTCCTTTCTTTCTTTCTTTCTTTTTCTCTCTTTCTTTCTTTCTTTCTTTCTTTCTTTCTATCCTTTAAAGTATTCTTTTCCCTCCTCTGTCCTCAGCTTCATCTGAGACTACTTTAACTGACACACTCGGGTGAATCCTCAGTCAGTACCCTACCCCAGCCGGAGGCGGGGGGGGTTCTAACATAGAAACACAAAACCCCATCATTTAACAACAAAACACCAATTCTCACAGGAAGCAGGTCTTGCTTTGTTTTAATAAAAACAGTCTTAGAGCACATACCCATGCACAAACCACGCATGGAAAAAGTGTGTCATTTGTACCTTTGGCTGGAGGAAAATGTTGATATTATACCGTGGTTAATAGAAATCGAATCAACGTTGAATCTCTAAATGACTCCCCCCCCGCCCAAGTGGGAGAGGCAGAGTTTAGTACCCGGGAGAAAAAGGCAGAGGAAACTTGATCTAAAATGACTTGGCATTTTGGTTCACCAAGAACCTGGGTGCTGGGAGTCAGATTTCAGCATATGGAAGGGAGGAATCCAAAGTGCATGAAAATGATGACAAGGGAGATAACAGACAATTACAGCAGAACTAACTCCAACCCGCCGTGAGGCTCTGTCGCTCTTTGTTAATAATGGTGGAGTCTGGTGAAAAATGAAATAGATGAGTGAGAGGTCTTCATGGAGCATTGCTTCAGCGAACGCGCTGCCAAGCTTACATGTGGCATGCTGTAACTTTACTACTCAGAATCATAAAAGAGCTGGGCATGCTTCCCAGAACATTGCTAACTTTTCTTCTCTCTTCTGTGGTCCACATATTATAATGTATGATTTCTTTTTTCCAGGGCCATTTTCAACTCTAGAAATGGAGAGAGTATGCGATGCACATGTTACCTAAGTTTAGATCCGTTCTCTCCCCACGAGTTCTGCCCCAAAGTTTAGCTCCCATGGGAACAGCGGTGGTTTAGAGGGCGTGAGAAAAATGACCCACCTCAGTCAGAGATGAAACAAAACTAGCACAGCAACCAGATTCAAACTCCTGGAGACATCATGAGGTTTGGATTCACCCAGACCCCCCTCGCTCCTGGCAGGTGATCTCAGCAGGATGTAAGATGTCAACCAACTCATCTCAACTCATTCCTTTTTATTCACCCCCAAAGTTCTGGGGATCATCTCCCATCCTTGCCTTTCTTCCTCCATCTCAGAGAAGGAAGCATCCTTCCTCCCCACCTAGCCGCACCCACCATGTATGTCCTGAACCCACTCCTCTCTCTGGACTCTGCAGTCCGACCCAAGAGTGCACTGGTGTGGGCTCATCGACACAACTACAGAATCCACTTCCACAGCTCACTCCTGCCTGCATCCTGGCACCCTTGACCTGGGAGCCCTTCTCCCAGCTATTCAGTTCAGAAAGATGGGAATATTGTCTCAGTTTTAACAGCCTGCATCCCCGACCCTTTCTCCCAGCTCTGTGACTGAGTCTGTTTGGAGGTCAAAGCTGTGGAAAAGGAAAACGAAAAGAAACCTGGGAAATTCATTTCCTCACAGGCCACGTCTCTGAGTTCCAACGTCCCCCTGGATCTGCCTGCACATCCCCAACTTTCAGAGTCCTTTTAGCATCGTTTCATCTTTGACAGAGGCAGGTCATCCTGATAATTTTACCTCTCTTCTGGGTCTCTGCTCATGGCCTTCAAGCAAGCCCTCTCTTTCTAAAACATCCTTCTCTCCACCCGGCCTCCTACCCCGTCCCATCCTGCTCTCATCTTTGTTCTCTCCAAGCTCCTTGAAGATGTACTTTTCCACATGAATAGACTCCATCTCTGGCATAGCAGGGCACCACAGTTTACCTCTCCCGCAGATTGAATCTAAAAACTCCGGACAAAATACAAGAAGCCACTACCTGAAGAAAAAAATTAAGACAAAGCAGGCAGATTGGAGATGGAAATTGAAGCTTGGAGAAGTGACCTGCAAAAGAATGAATTTGTCAGATCTCTCTCTTTTTTCCTTTTTCTTATGGCTTTGCCCTGAGGGCAGCCCCAAGCACAGAGCTAGGAAGGGGTCAGCACTGGAGGCTGCTAAAACTGAGATACTATCTCCAATTTTTCTGGATGGAGAGCCGAAAGAAGGGGGCCCTGTGGCCCAGAGTATGGAGAGGAGAGAGTTACCGAAGGGGTCCCACAGTTCTGTTGATGACTCCACACAAGGCCGTGCATGGTCAAACCCAAAATAACACAGCAAAGGCTTTGAGAGCTGAACTGATACCCGAAGCACAGCCCACCTCTGATTAATCTCTGAGTGGCGCACATGTGGAACACACTCAAAGTAGCATAACAAGGGCTTTAAAAGATGAACTGAGATTAGAAGCACCACCCACAGAAGGCAAAACAGAACTTTCCGCCAGAACTTAACTAAGTTGATTGATGAATCAAACAAACAAACAAACAAACAAAAAAAACCCCTAACACTTTCCGGAAAATTATAATAAGAATCTACATAACAATATTCATGAGGGCCAGGATAAAATCCAAAATTGCTCAAAAATACATTGAGCTAAGAGAATGTGACCGATTCTCAAGGGAAAAGACAGGCAATATATGTCAACACTGAGATGAGCCAGATGTTGACATTCTCAAGCAGACATTTTAAAGCAGCTATTATAACTATGATCCACAAAATAAAGGTAAAAATACAATGAACAGAAAGAAACAAGTTCTCAGCAGAAAAATAGAAAGTATAAAAGGGAATTAATCAGAACCTATACAACTGAAATATAAAAGATCTCAAAATTGAAAGATTCATCGGGTAAATTCAACAGCAGAATGGAGATTTTCATCTCAAAAAGAAAGAGTCTGTGAGCTGGAAGATAGATCAATAAGAATTATCCAATCTAAAGAACAGGGAGGGAAAAAATAAAATGAAAATAGAGCCTCGAGGACCTGTAGAACCATATCAAAAGGTCAAATATACATGTCATGGGAATTCCAGAAAGAGATGAAAAGAAATTAGAGCTGAAAACCTCAAAAATTGGAGAAAGACATAAAGTTATAGATTAGAGCAGCTCAGTAAACCCCAAGCATGATTAAGTAAAAGTAAACCACACCTGACATATCATAATCAAACTACTGAAAACCAAAGATGAAAAAGAAAATCTTGAAAGCTGCTAGGGAAAAATGACACATGACATGCAGGAGAACAATGATTCAAAGGACTGTGAACATCTTAGAAACCAGAGAGGCCAGAAGACAGTGGATCAATGTCTTCAAAGTGCTGAAAGACCAAGAATGAGACAGAGCTTATATCTGAGAGAGGCTGGAATGCAGGCTGATTACTAACCATGGGTTCACATCCAGGAAATGGGATAGAAATCTAGATGTTAGTGTGGTGGTGGGACTCAAACAAGAAAAGGCCTGCTTGACAATCAATGTTTGCCTGGCAACCTGAATGTCAGATCTGACACACACACACACACACACACACAGATGCATGCATGTGTACAAAGAGTCCAAGAGTTCATCAGTAACCTAGGAACAGAAGCTGCAAGAAAGGGCTCATGTTGGGGATGTCAGATCTGGCTAGATATCAACTGTCTTCCATACATGTCCAAAATGTCTCATCTTTGTCCACACCATTCCCTCTGCCTCATCCCTTACTTTCTACTCATCCTCGATGGCCTAGTTCACATGCAACCTCATTCATTCCATAGCAAAAATTTCCTGAATACTTCCTATGTACCAGGAGCTGAACCTCTCCATAAAGTCTTTCCAGATCTTCCTACTGATAGCAATTTCCCCCTCCCCTGAATTTTCATATCGATTCATCATACTCATTTTATACTTTGTTTTAGAGCTAGCCATATTAGAGCTAGCATGTACACTGTGTATTTTTACCTGAGGCTAGAGGCTGGGTGTTACTCAGCTTTGTGTTACCAGCAGGGTCCATCGTGGTAACTGAAAGGTACTCATTGTTCAATACTTTTCATGAACGAAGGGAGTGGATACCTTTTTTCTCCCTAAGCTAATTAAAAAACTACCAGTCATTAAGAGTAGCATGAATCACCTCTATTTTTAAAAAATCACTTGATAAAATAATTATTTACTCTAATTAGCAAATGATAAAAAAACAGTGGAAGACCAAAAGAACACTGCTATTTCTTAGAATTATCTCTCATAATTCTTTGGCATTTACCCACCCTCACAAGACTCACGGTATGTATGCAGGGCTGGAAAAGAACTTAAGTGTGAAAGACCAGACCCTTATTTTACAAAGTAGAAAACTGAGAGGTGAAGAGTCTGCTTCAACTCTCAGAGTAATTAAACCAGACCAGGATCCAGATCTTTCCAGGGCTCCTTCTGAATTCATGCTTCCTCTCATTCAGGGCTTCGAGATACAGAGTTACTGAGATAATAGAAGACCAGAAATTGGTTGGGTGAGCCTGGATGCTTAGTGACGTCACCGAAGAGGCTGGTCATCTCCTCCCAGGAGATTAAAGATCTGTTGTGAATGTTAACCCAATGTTTTGCCTCGCCCTTCCCGAGTGATTAGGCTGAATACAACCACTACTCCTGACTCTCCAGCCAGTTATTCTATTCACCATATATAACGCCATCACTTAAAGTACAAGGGCGCTCCGAGGGAGCCAGTTCTGAAACAGGGTAGAAAGCATGGTTGGAAAGAAAAGCTCCGCACCTGATCTCAGTTCCACCAAAAAACTGAATAGAGAACATGGCAGAACCCCTTACTGCCTTTGGTGCCTCGGTGTCCCTGCTTGTGAAAAGTTGTTGAAAATACCAGTAATTCCGGAAATGGAAATGGAATGCGTATCAGCTGGCCACCAAATAAAACAGATTTCAGATGCAAATAGAAACCAAAAGCTGGAGAAGTATGAAGAGTTTTAGGTATAAAAGAAAAAAAAACTAAAAAGATAATCCCTTTAAGATGCTGAGTGTGTGTGTGTGTGTGTGTGTGTGTGTGTGTGTGTGTGTGTGAGATTCCCAAAGTAAGAGGGCCAGGGTAATACTGCTAATGCTTAACTCCAAAATAGATAAAAGGTTAAAAAAAAAAAAGTCTGCTCTATTGAGGAAAAAAGTCCTGAAATAACCTATCTCTGGTGTTCAGAAGTCACAAGGTCATCATTCATCTTTATAAAAAGGGACCGTGAACAAAGACAAACAAGGTAAAGGATTTACTTTTACATAACATCAGGACAGGTGAAAGAAATAGCTATAATTCCGTAGGCCTCCAAGCATGACAGAGAAATTTAAAGCTTTAAGAAAGATCCTATGAAATGCTATACCTCTGGTTTCAACAAATGCTTGGAGACATCATGAAAGTCCTTTTGAAATGGACAGAAAATTTTGTTCACTGTTTCTTTCAAATAAGTAAAAATATATATATATTTTCAAAATCTGAACATCTACTCTCTGTCTTGACCTAAAATCAGTCAGTCAACCAATCCACAACTTTAGAGGCTTACATCTCATTTTACTACCTTAGGCCTTAATATTCTTAACTTCAACACGGAGTAAGGTATTACTCTAACGATAGTTAACATTGCCGATTCAATTACTACTGTCCTTGTTGTGTTCTTTTAAATCTGTTTATGCACACACACAGGCACCCATTCTTACAAAATGAAGACTGGAAAGAAAAATCAATGTGTTTGTCCAGTGAAATCTTGACACAGAGGTGCCCCTAATTGCAGAGGTCAATGCACAGGAGACCAGGGTCACGGACTGACTGGTAGCAAGAATAAAATATCTTCCAACATTCCTGTTTATTTAAAAAAAGTTATACAGATTTGAAATTTACACATGATATATGCACGTTTCTTTTAATATTGAAAAAATATTCCTCCCCCCCCAAATTTTCTAATAGAATGGCATCCTTGAGTATAGTGAACATAGAAAGAAAGCTCATACCACTCTTGGTCCAGTCTTCTGACTATTTTCAGGCTAAGTTTTTTGTTTTGTTTTCTCTTTTGAATTATTAAAATCTCCATGCCCACTAATGCTCTGCACTTTGCAAAAGTATGACACTAAGAAATCTTATATTTTTTTATTAACTTGTGGATTTTTCTAGGTCAGGAATATCATTGAAATGTTCCTTAAGGAGAAACCAAAAGAGAGGAATTTTCCTGGGCTTTCTATTGTAGCTTATAGTGAATGGGAAAATCAGTTCTCACTTAGATCTACAGGGCTGTTTGTGAGCAGAAAATAGTTTTAATTATTGTGCCTATGCAACCAAGATTTTCTGGGACAATCCCAATTTCATTCTTTTCAATAAATGTGAATTTCTATTACGCTTGTAGGAAATTGTCCAACACACATACTCACAGAGGTGATTAAAGTCCATTGTGAAAAACTGTTCACTACAGCATTATGGGTAACAACTGGAAGCAAGTTAAATGCCCTTTAGTAGGAGAATAGTTTAAGAAATTGTGGTATATCCATCTAACGCCAAGCAGATTCAGGCAGATCTCTATGAACTAGCATGGAAAAATATCCAAGATATATTATTCATTGAAAAATAGCAGGTCACAGAACAGGTGTTTAGTATACACCCAACTGCGTTACACTTAAAACAATTCTACCATATATGTTTGTAAACCGAAATTTTCTACAGGACATATCAGAAGCAAACCAAAAGATTGCCTTTGGGGTTGAGATGGAGGGTTCAGGAAAAACGGAAAACTCTTACTCATCATTCGTATATCTTAGCTCCCAGTATTTCTATGCCACCTCCTATAAATTAAACTCTCCCCAATTCCTCCAGTCCTCATTGCTTCCCACCATGTGTGAGACTCTGTATTGTCATGAACTCCTGGCCACAAGATGTGAGCTTGCATGAGACTGGCGTGAAATGGTTGAAAAAGAACAGGAAGTAAATGTTACGGAACTTAATGGGGTTAAACTTAATGGGGGAACTTAACAGGAACTAGCAATGGGGTTGACTGCTGAAGGCTGCAGCCAGCAGGCTGATGTCTTGTCTAGAGAGATTAAGGACTCCAGTCACCAGCAATATCAAGAAAGTTCTGATCAGAGGTGGGTGTAGGAGCTGCCAGGTAGAGGTAACACAGGAAGTCAAGCACATGGGAGCATCGTTATTCAAGTTGTCCAGTGTTTCCCTTGGACTTGGTTTGTGGTGGACATGGCTGGTGAGTTGCAGTATAATCCAATATCTATTCTTTTTGTCTTCCTCATAATAGAACCCAAATTTTGTCAGGGGCAACAAAGTACCCAGGTCAAAACATTCACTTCCTGGGACATCTGGGTGGTTGTTGGTTAAGTGCCTGCCTTTAGCTCAGGTCGTGATCTCAGGGTCCTGGGATTGAGCCCCGCGTTGGGCTCCCTGCTCAGCGTGGAGTCTCCTTCTCCCTCTGCACCTCCACCCACTCATTCTCTCTCTCTCTCTGTCAAATAAATAAATAAAATCTTAAAAAAAATTTCACTACCTCAAACTCTCTTAATACAGAGGTGGCGCTGTTACTCAGTACTGGTCAATAGGTTGAAAGCAGAGTCTTTTGGGTGACACCTGCTGAAAATTTTTTTCTTGATACAATAAAAAGGATAGAGTCAGCTGACTTGTTCCTTTAGCCCTTCATCTCTCAATCTGCCTGGGAATAGATTTGACATCCGGCGGGGAAAAGCCATCTTGTAACCACAAAGATGAAAACCAAACATTGAGGATGGTAGAGCGGGTCACCCTTGATGACCTAAGGCAGATTCAGAGGTCCGAGGCTGCTGCCCCCTCTGGAGTTCCAGTTAGAAAGCTAAGCTGCTGTAATCATTTCTATGGTCAAAGGTAATCCTAACCAATTCTGGATCCTCCAACAAAAGCTCAAATAGAGGAAACAAAGGGCTGTTAAGTTTCTGGATGGGTCATGAGATCTCTGGACTAGTGGGCTGTGATGGGGCAGAGTGGGAATGTCTGAAAAATGGACGGAGAACCTCTAGAAGCCAGGGAGGCTGCACCTGGGAATCATGGGTCTGTTTGTAGAGCAGGATCCTCCAGGAAACAAAAGGCAAGGTGGCTTCTAGCCATGGTATAAAATGGGGGTGGGGGAAGGTGTCACTCTTCCCAGGATCAGCTGCTTTCTGGTCTTCAGCCCGTAGGCTAGATCCATTTTCCCAGATCCTCGGCGAGGCCATAGTGATGAAATCTGCACCATTTCCTTCATTTCTCTGCCAGGACTCTAACAGAGCTTCAGGCCCCATTTGCATCCAGCTGCCCATGGGTGTCAGTAGCTGTTGGACTGAGCAGAGCCAGTAAGTAGCCTGGGGTTGGGTGTGGAGAGCAAGAGGGAAAGAACTGCACTTTCCAGTCACCTGACTCCTAGAAGGACGTGCCATCCCCTTCTCACTTTTTGTACTTTTATTAAATAAAAAAAAAAAAAAAAAAGGAAAGAAAGAAACAGAAACAAAACTCCATAGTCAAGGAAAGGTGAGTAAAAAAAGATAAATAAATAAATAAATGTTAACTGGAAGAGTTTCTTTTTTTTTTTTTAATTTTTTTTTAAAACTTACTCGGAAGAATGCATTATCTGTTAGTAAGTAGTGTAAGCAATTATCTTTAGCGTGGAACTGGTGTATTTTAGGCAATCCTACTGAAATGGTGTAAACAACATTTCCTGTGTCAAAAGCAGGGATCCAAGTCTGTTTTAGAATGGTCCTAATCTCCATCTATTATAATTTCCACCAATAACTTGTCTTTTTATATATGCTGGCATCTGTGTGAAAGACAGCATCCCACATTGACCAAGTCTCCATCTGGTGACAGGCGGGGGAACAGGAACGTAGACTGTCACTTTATGCAGATGGATTTCTATTAATACAAACAAGTGACCCTAAAAGAGAAATTGGCTAGCTCCAGCATAACTTTAAGAAGAGTGTTCTGAATTTCCTGAAAGCAGGTTATTTCTAAATACATGGTGTTGCCTTTTAAAACACAGATCAGGCATTTTGTCCTTCTAAGAGCTGCTTTTATAAAGTGGGTTTGCCGTTCTGAGCCCATTGGCTCGGGGAGGGAGTGGAAGGAAAAGATTGCAGTGGGGGGGGGTCCTCTTGTGGGAACAGCCCCAAGTCGTCCTGATCACTGGTTCAGAACCCATCAGGTTATGAATCCTGGAGAGGGCAGGGTGTAGGGGTGAGGGGAACAAAGGGGAAGAGAAGTGGTTTAGCACATGATGGCTATTTGCCATCCCTCTTTTCTCCTTCCTTACCATGAGAATATGTAGCTTTCAAATATCCTCAGTGCATCCATTGGGTAAATTTACATTCTGAACTTACACATACAAACCTTTACCGAGGGAGTCTGCTTTCAGGGATCACTAGAAAGACTTTCATTGACTTCTTCCTCAGTGACCCACCCCTGCCCAGCCATGGCAAACAGGGCACCAACTGGGCCATGGAGAGACTCACCAGAATAATAACTCCTAGTTGTAAACAACCCAGTGGCCTATCAATAGAGATTGAGTGATGTTAGATCCATGCAGCACAATACTATGATGTGGTGAAAAATAATATTTTGGAAGAGTTTTTGTCAAACTGGTTATTTCAGTACTACTTTGGGACTTTCCCCCAATGTTTAGCTCTACTATTATATACTTAATACATTTCTTTAAATTGACTCAGTTTTTAAAACACATATCTCCACCCATCCTCATCCTAAATGATTATATCTATGACATGTGTTTGACATGCTAATTATATTTTTAGCACACACTAACCTAAACAGGTAAGTATTAAAATAAAAAATGTTCAACTAAGTCTTAGCTAAAATCAGCCTGAGTATCCCCAGTGGTACTCTTCCCACCTTTTGGGGGAAGAAATTCTGCTTTAGAAAACTATATGGTATCCCTGGAGCAAGGGTTATGCTGTTACTTGAAAAAAAGCAAACTGTGTGAATAAAAGTTTGTGGAAATAATGTGACTGTGTTCGTGTGTGTGTGCATGTGTGTATGAAAAAGGTACATAGGTAATCCCCCATGTTAATAGTGGTTAACTCTATTAGGTATGTAATATGATTTCAGATTGACTTATGAGTTTGTTTGTTTTTTTCACAAGTGCCACCTTTATTTAAAAGTGATGATTAACTCATTTGTTTTTTTTTAAATAACTTTATTGAGACATAATTTGCATACTAGAAAATGCACCCCTTTAAGGTATAAAATTTGGTGTTTTTTGCATATTCATGGAGTTGTATACCATCAACAATACATAATATTAGGACATTTCAGCACCCCAAAAAGAAACTCTGTACACATTACAGTCACTCTCCCATTGTCCCCTATATCCAGCCCCTGGCAATCTACTGTCCATCTCTATGGATTTGCCTTTTCTGGAAATGACATAGAAATAGAACCACACAATGTATGACTTTTGTGACTAGCTTCTTTCATTTCAAGGTTCATCTATGTTGTAGCATGTAGTAGTACTTCTATTCTTCTTATTGTAGAATAACATTCCACTGCCTGAATATACCACATTGTTATTTATCCATTTATTAGTTGATAGACATTTTTTATTATTTCTACTTTTTGGGTATTAGAAATAATTCTATGAACATTGTGCAAGATATATGTGGACATACATTTTCAATTTTCTTGGGTCTATACCCAGGAGTAGAATTGCTGAATTACATAATAACTCTATGTTTAACAGTTTAAGGAACTACCAAACTGTTTTCCAAAGTGGCTACACCATTTAAAAATCCCACCAGCAGTGTATGAGGGTTCCAATATCTCCATAACCTCCCCAACATCTGTTACTTGTCTGTCACTTTTATATTAGCCATTCTAGGGGATGTGAAATGGTACCACATTATGGTTTTGATTTACATTTCCCAGATGACTAAGGATGTTGAGCATCTTTTCATGTGTTTATTAGCCATTTGTACAGGCTTTGCTTTATTGCACTTCACAGATACTGCATTTTTTACAAGTTGAAAGTTTGTGGCCATCCTGCAGCAAGCAAGTCTATCAGCACCTTTTTTTTCCTAGGGCATTTGTTCATTTCATGTCTCTGGTCACATTTTGGTAATTCTTGCTTTAGTGCAGTGGTCTGGAACTGAACCCGCCATATATCCTAAGTATGCCTAAATGTCCTCTCAGGATAAATGTCTATTCAGATCTTTTGCCTATTTTTCAATTAGGTTATTTGTCTTTTTATTATTGAGTTATAGGTGTTCTTTATATATTCTATATACAAGTCCCTTATCAGATTTCAAAATTTTTCAAATATTTGTTCCCATTTCATTTTCTTGATAGTATCCTTTGAAGCACAAATTTTTAAATTTTGATTAAGTTTAATTATATTTTATTTTGTTGTTTGTGGTTTTGATGTTATATCTAAGAGCTCATTGTCTAATCTAAGGTCACAAAATTTATGCCTATGTTTTCTTCAAGGAGTTTTATAGTTTAGCTCCTATATTTAGGTCTATAATCCATTTTGAGTTAATATTTGTATATTGTTTGATGAAAGAGTCAAATTTCATTCTTTTTTATGAATATCCGTTGTCCAAGAACCATTTGTTGAAAAGACTGTTTTTTCCCCTGTTGAAGAGTGTTGGCACCTGTGTCAAAAATCAGTTGATCGCAAATTCATAAATGTAAGTGTTTAATTCTGTACTCTCAATGCTATCCCATTGATCTGTATGTCCAGACTTACACGAGTACATCACAGTCTTGATTATTGTAGCTTTGTATTAAATTTTTTAATCAGGAAGCATGAGTCCTTTAACTTTGTTTTTCTTTCTCAAGACTGGTTTGGCTATTTTGGGTTTCTTAAATTTCCATCTGAATTCTGGGTTCAGTTTTTTTTTTTTTAAGATTTTATTTATTTATTTGACAGAGAGAGACACAATGAGAGAGGGAACACAAGCAGGGGGAGTGGGAGAGGGAGAAGCAGGCTTCCAGCAGATCAGGGAGCCCCATGCGGGGCTCTATCCCAGGACCCCGGGATCATGACCTGAGCTGAAGGCAGACATTTAACGACTGAGCCACCCAGGGGCCCCCGAATTCTGGGTTCAGTTTATCTCTTTCTGCCCAAAAAAGGCAGCTGGGATTCTGATACAGATTACATTGAATTTGTAGATCCATTTGGGGAGTATTACTACCTTAACAATACTAAGTCTTCTGATCCATGAACATGGGATGTTTTTTCATTTAGTTAGATTTCCTTTAATTTCTTTCAACAATACATTTTAGTCTTCAGTACTTTAGTCTCACACTTCTTTTGTTGAATTTATTCCTAGGTATTTTATTCTTTTTGATGCTATTATTGTAAATGTCAAATTGAGTCTTACCTTCTTCTTTATCCTTTCCTAAATTTTAAAATTATTTATAGTGATGACCTAATACTCTTATAAGGAGAAAGAATATGAAAAAAGTTTCAGTCTCATGAAGATTTGAGAATCCTGGATATGGATTTTTCTGAGGATTTTTTTTTTGATGAAACTACAATTTGTGTTGTAGTTTGATTCCAATAATTCATGTAGTCTCTAATGGAGCTTGAGAAGTTAGCTTCATTCTTAACTGCATGTTTAGCATATTGTGCAAAGTACAAGTGTATTACTTGCAACATACCAGATTTTAGGCATATTATTTAATGAAACTGAAAGATGTTTTGTTGGAAGTAAGATCAATAAACCTTCACTTTATAACCTTTAGTCTATAAAGCAAGTCAAAGCACATCATGGTCCTATGGAGTAGAGGGGAAAGGGGGACGAGGATCTCAAAAAGAAGAAGAAAAGTACCTGTTTGCTCGGTCCAAATTTTGAATGCAGCTGACCCAACAGAGAAATTAGCTGAATCAGCTGCCCATGCCCAGATCTCACTCCAGGCTATAACTTACCTTTCCCTTGCAGGTTTATTACATTGTAGCTTTAAATCAGCTCCCATCAGCTAACTAAATCACCAGGCCCCTTGGAGATCTCAGTTGGAAATCCCAACCAAAGACATGGGTTTATGGCTTAAACCTGTCCTTCGCAATATTATCGGTTGGTTGGTTGTTTGGTTGTTTGGTTGGTTGGTTGTTTTTAAATCAAATAGAACTTGCTCACATTAGTGATAGGGCCATTTCTTATGAGCTCTTAGCTGTTTTAGTGAATATAGGGCTTGTTTGGTTATTGTAGCAGCTAAAAGGAGTCAGGTCATTTGTAACAGATCTAAAAGATCCCTGGATCACAGAGATGATCCCCTGAAGAAGGCTGATACCTCCACATCCAAAATCATAGCTCCTGGCAAGAAAAATACAGGCCAAAAATATTCTACAAAGAGAACAAGAGCCCAGCTGCAGCAGTCACTCAGATGAGCTCTTGGGAAAATATTGTATAACCTAGGATTATCAGCCCTTACCTTATCAGAAAGTGTACACTGAAACTCAAAATTCTCTCTCTATACTTTTCTAACATCATCCACGCTTCTCAGTAAGCTCATGTCATGGACTGAGAAAGATGTATATGAACATTCACACCCAGAAAGCACCCATCAATAACAGCATTCCACAGATTTTACTTTAGAAACAAATCTATGATCCTCAGTCTCAGAGAGACAAAAGCTCAGTTGATAATGGTATTCGAATCTTCTTAACAGCTTCCAGCCTTTCAAACAAAAACCTGGGTAAATTGAATCTCTTCTCCCAAAACCTAGACTTCAAAAGTCTTGTATACCAATTCCTCTACCCTTTTTTCTCAACATAAAGAGGAACAAGAAAGTAACTAAAGATGCAGTCAGCCCCTGTGGTATCTTTAAGATGAAACAGACAAGGCGTCCCGACACCCCTCTCTACAAAAGACCCATTCCTTTCTTTCACAACCAGAACCAGCCAAGAATTTTGCAGCCCTCAAGGACTCAGATGCTGTGCACATCCAAATAACACTAAACTCACCTCTCAAGAGAGGAAATTGAGTCAAGGAGTCCAGGTAAGAAAGGTCAGGGTCTTCTATAGGCCCTCCTGGGGATGAGCAAGAGGCTATGACACTGAAAGCAAACTGAATAAAAGGGCCAAGGTTTTAACCAAGAGTCTCCTCACGAGGTAGAATCCCGTGTGATAACATTTTCATCAGTACAAACTCTCAGGCAAATTGTTCTGTTCATCTCTCCCTAGGAAGCTTAACCCAAACCCTCAGCCAATCTTTTTCTCAGCAGTCACAGAACACTCTCTTGCCCTGCATCTGTATGACTTATTTGCAAGACCTTCCCTCTGCAGATGGACTGATAGGCCCAAGTTCTTCCCTTTACTGCTATGCTTGGCCCTGAGAAGCTAGGCTTAGCCAACTACAGGTCAGCAACTATAGAGCCATTTAAGGTTAAGTGCTCAAAGAGAAATACTGCCTTTTTTTCCTGACAGTGACAATGTCTAAGAAAGTGCCTTCAGATGACCAGTCATCTTTTTCTTAAATGAGGCAAATGGAAAAGCAAACATATAATAGATTTTATAATGTTTCTTTTAGACTTTAATGTCACCCATTTACAGAATGTGTCATGTTTCAGAATATTCTTCCGTATCTGAATCTTCACTTCTGCCTTGTATTCTTCTCAAGCTTCAAGGCCGAAGAATTCTAGTGGAAGCAAACTGTCTGGCTACATTGATTTTTACTGTCATTAGAAGGTCATCTTGCAGAACAGCAGGTGAACATAATTCACTTTATTCAGGTAGCAAGAATGGACCCCTCATTCTGGGCCAGCTGCCTGATGGGATCAGCCTGGTCTATCATTATATATCAATCCTCCCTCCTAATGGGCACACAGATTCCTCTAATGTGTGGAAGTACTTTGACAGTTTCAGCATACATTAGCTGACTCAACACTTGTTGGAAAATTGAATGACAGGTTTGGCAATGGTTCTTTAAAATTTCATCTCCAGGAAACAAGGAGAGTGAAGATTCATCCCTCTTGGTCTTTTCACCAGACATGTCTGCATGAATCCACAAGGACTAAATGAATCTCATCATGACTCACTGATAGCAAATTTGGTGAATGTGGGATGAACTTTGCTTACACCTCTAATCAAGAGTGATTATCACTGACTATTGAGTAATCTTTACTTCTTTGCTTTTCTCTGTTTTCTCCCCCCCCCCCATTTTCAAAATAGGTACTTTAAATGGGTTAAAAGACATTAGTTCCCCCCTTAAACTTACCCTAACCACAATGGCAGGTCCTTATTAATAGTTAAAAATGTTCATTAAATGAATAAAAGATGAATGAATCCATAGAACAAAAAATGGAGAATCAGGAGGTATAATGCTAAGTAAAAATGAATAACTTAAAATTAGAGTTATAATATTGCTACAAATATATAAAAATTGAATACACATATGGACACCTTTAAAAGACAACAGGCAAATGAAAACACTGATTTTGTCATGCAATCCAATTGAAGGAATTTTCCGTCTTGTCATATCTAACACTTATTGCAACAAAACAACACTAAAATCAAATGAATCTGATCATACACAAAACTACATAAGTGAGGTTATGAAATAAGAAAGCTAATAATATTACAGAAGATGAGCAAAAGATTTAAAGCATAGTCTCAAGGTATCGACCCCAATCCGCCTAACCAAAAGTTACAGATAAACTATAGATAAACCCTTCTTGACTGCCCTCTTTGGATAATCCTATATTTCAGTTAAATAAATACTTTTATTATTTTTTTAATTTAATTTAATTTTATTTTATTTTATTTATGAGAGAGAGAGAGAGAGGGAAGGAGAGACAGAATGTGAGGCAGACTCCCCACTGAGCAAAGAGCTGGAGGCAGGCCTCGATCGATCTCACAACCCTGAGATCATGACCAGAGCCAAAACCAAGAGTCAGACGCTCAGCCAACTGTGCCACCCAGGCACCCCTAACAAAGACTTTTAATAAGGAAAAGGAAAAAGCTGGCAAGGTTAAAAAGAAAAACATCCTTTTCCAAAACTGGATTACAGAAACCTCAAAGTATTAAGTTGAACTGTCAGGGCCAATAATAAGGAGATATGAAGAGTAGCCCCCTCTGATGTGACCCCTGCAAAAAGGGTACCAGGAACATCAGATTTCCTTGACTTCATGAACTCTTTCTCTTGATTTTAAATCTTCCACATCTCTTAAAATTTTATGGAACCTAGTTTTGACTCTAGAAAAAATACACATTTTAAGCATCTGCTCCATCATCTAAAGCTGAGAAAGCTCCCACAAGTATAGTGGTACTTGCTGTGTTCCCATGTTAATTTAGTGGTCCCCAATTTTTGGTGTCCTTGGCAGTGTCCTTGGCAGACCTTCTCACAATGGTCTCTTCTCTCTCTTTAGTATTATTATTTTTTGCTTTTACTGGAATTGTATTGAAATAATTGTAGGTTTACATTCAATTGTGAGAGATGATACAGAGACAGTCCTCGTACACTTGGCCCAGTTTCTTCCAATGGTAACATTTTGTAAAACTATAGTGTAACAGCACAACCAGGATATTGACTTTGATACAATCCACTGATCTAATTCAGATTTGTGTGTGTGTGTGTGTGTGTGTGTGTGAAGTTCTATACCATTTTATGGATGGCCTCCAATTTTTGCCAAATTATTTCCCCTAATGTTCTCTTCAGACACAGTGCATTCAGGATATTTTCAAAGTGCAATCCACACAACATTTAATCTGAAGTGCTCTGCATCTGCCCCAAATTAGAGACTCACTGGTTTACAATTCTTCTGTTCAATGGTCTACATCTATTTTCTTCTCAACATTATAGGAAATGAATTTTCTTGGACTTAGATGAACGTGAGTCATCTTTGGGTTAATCTGTTCCATCTGGGTGTAGATTCCAACTTCTTCATGGTTTATTCATTCATTCAAAAAATATTTACTGGTTGATTACAGAGTCCTTAAAGTGGTGTCTGAGGATCTTGGTGTACAGTGGGAAACAAAAACCATGATCTCTGTCCTCAGAAGACTTATAATCTAGGCATCCCAGATCATGCCAACCATGAACTGCTAGAATCAAGGAGGTAGGGATTAGCTGAAAGGGTGGACGTGCTTTTTAAAAGTTCAATGTAA
This sequence comes from Neomonachus schauinslandi, assembly GCF_002201575.2. Taxonomy (NCBI): domain Eukaryota; kingdom Metazoa; phylum Chordata; class Mammalia; order Carnivora; family Phocidae; genus Neomonachus; species Neomonachus schauinslandi. The sequence continues at coordinate 135,482,834 of NC_058410.1, read as the reverse complement.
TTTCCTCATTTACCTTAACAAATTAATGACCTTCATCTGGCTTCTCTGGGTACCCATCTCCCTAAAGAAAGAAGAGAATATATTACAAATAGGATTCAAAGAGAAATACTGCAGGAACATTCAGTTTCTGACATCCGAAGGGATTATGCAATATAGGCCAAGCAACCCAAGCCATTATCTCTAGAGAAGATTTTTCAAATTCTTGTCCTTTAGTGTGGCACTGGCCAAACTTGAAGAACCTAGTCCATACAGTTCTTCTAAGTGGCGAGAGAATCCTTTCCAACCAGGCCAGAAGCTTGATGTAGAATGACACAATCGGGGAAGCCTTGGGGAAAAAAAACAGAGAGAAACAAACAAAAAGAGTTGAATTTATACCACACATCCAAGTTACAGTGTGAGTGAAATTTGCTATCAGGCTACCTGAACATTAAAGAAACAAAAACTATAAGCACCAAAGACATTAGAACTGTCTCCAAGGTTCAAACAGAACAAAACCCTTAGCCTCAGCTTGACTTATTCAGAATCTTGGAATATATCCTGCAGCTAACTCTTTAGGGTCCACCCTTCTAAAACTCATTCTCCTACCCAGACTCTGCGTAGGGCATTTTATGGTTGAAACTACCAGATGGTTCCACCTGCCTTTTACCAGTCCAAATCTTACTCATCCACTCGTTGGGCAAGCATTTGCAACCAAATTCTTGTTCAAGTGCTTGCCTTGACTCAAGGCTCTTTTTCTGAGTAACTGCTGGCTTTGCACAGACACCCTGTTATCAGCTGTGTGCACAAATATGGTAGCCCCCCATCTGGGCTAGCATACCAGTCAGGATACTAAATTTGCACAACAGAATGTCGGCTTTACCACCTGCATACCTGTTACCTAAAGCATATGGCTCTCCCTTTAATCAACAGCATAAAACAGAGGATCTACAGGCACTCCTGGGAGATTTCAGTCCTGCTTCTGATCCAGCCCTTGGCAATAGCTTGCTTGAAACATCTGATATTTGAAGGAGAGACTATAAGACATGCTAACTACACATTCCTCTAGGTATCTAAGTTAAAACATTTCCCTTTCAAGTGTAAATATTTCAGAAACAATGTATCTGGATGCTCTCTGTGATCTACCCTCCATAGAAGCTCTTGCACTAAGATGGATTATAATGGAGGTAAACACAGATTTACATGTAGTCTATTTTGGCACCATTTGCAATTCTATATCTGATGAGCATATTTGAAAGCGAAGATGAGGTTGCAGAAAGCTGGAGGAGCCCCTGTCCCTCATGAGTGTGTGGAGTCATGGTATGGTTCTCAGGTGCCTAGGTCCGAACTTCTTTTTCGTGAAAAATAAATATCTAAATTATTCAAACCAGTGTTATTTTGAGATTTTTCTGTTATATGTAGTGAGAGTCCTGACCAATCACAATCCTTAAAATCCTTGTGGTGTTCATTACTTCATTAAGCAAATATTTTTTTTATCACCCCAAATATGCGAGGCACCATTCTAAGTATCGATAAATGGATAAAATACAGTCCCTACACTGAAGGAACAAGGAATCAAAAAATATATAACACAAGCCACATATGTAAGTTTATTCGTTTATTTATTTATTTATTTAAAATCTACACTTTTATTTATTTACTTTTCAGTAAGTTTAAGTCCTTCAGGCAGCAGCACGTGGATTCTGTGGCCAATGGCTTTGGCAGGAAGGTTTCCATGAGCACGAGTTACTTTTCCCCACATTACTCTGCGTTTGCCACCAGGAGTCACTGTCTTGTTCTCTGCTTTGTACACATAAGCGCATCTCTTGCCTAGAAAGAATTCAGTGTCATCTGGAGCATATTTTAAGAAGAGCTGTGTGCTCCCTCTGGTTCTGGAAACCCTTCCTTATAGACAGCAAACATGGCCTTGGACCACAGCCTTCCACACATATTTGTTGTTTTAGTTCTGTCCCCAGCCTGTCTCCACAGGCTCCAGGATGGTGGAAAGGGCACCACATGTGTGATTTTAAATTCTCTAGTAGCCACATTTAGCAACAAGCAAAAGTAACAGGTAAAACAGATTTAATTATTTATTTTCCGTAACCCGATATATCACAAATATTACCACTAAATCAATATAAAAATATAGTAGTGATATTAACCCATTATCAGACAGAGGGTTTGCAAAATGGGAGAATCATTTGAAAGGTTGTCTTCATTTTGTTGATGGTTTCCTTTGTTATGCAGATGCTTTTTGGTTTGCTCTGGTCCCATTTGTCTATTTTTGCTTTTGTTGCCGTGGTTTTTGATGTCATATCTAAAAAATCATTGCCAAGACTAATGTCAAAGATTTCCCTCTGTGTTTTCTTCTAAGAGTTTTACAGTTTCCAGTCTTATGTTTAAGCCTTTAATCCATTTTGAATTGATTTTTGTGTGTAGCATAAGATAAAGGTCCAATTTCATTCTTTTGCATGTGGATATCCAGTTTTTCCATCATTTGTTAGAGATTATCTTTTCCCCATTGTGTGTTCTTTTTTTTTTTTAAAGATTTTATTTATTTATTTGAGAGAAAGAGAGCACATGAGAGGGGGGAGGGTCAGAGGGAGAAGCAGACTCCCTGCTGAGCAGAGAGCCCGATGCGGGACTCGATCCAGGGACTCCAGGATCATGACCTGAGCCGAAGGCAGTCGCTTAACCAACTGAGCCACCCAGGCGCCCCCCCATTGTGTGTTCTTAACCAACTGAGCCACCCAGGCGCCCCTCCCCATTGTGTGTTCTTGACCCTCTGGTTGGGGCTCAGTTGTGCATGAGTTTACTTCTAGACTTCTCTTCCATTGGTCCATATGTCTGTCTTAATGCCAGTGCCATGCTGGTTTAATTACTGTAGCTTTGTGATATATTTTGAAATAAAGCAGTGTGATGCCTCTAGCTTTGTTCTTTCTTAAGATGGCTTTGACTATTTGGGATCTTCTGTGTTTCCATATGAATTTCAGGATTGTTCTTTTTATTTCCATAAAAAATACCATAGGGATTTTGATGGGGATAGCATTGCATCTGTAGATTGCTGTGGGTAGTATGGATATTTTAAAGATATTAAGTCTTCCAATTAATGAACATAGAATGTCTTTCCATTTATTTGTTTTTTTTTTTTTAAGATTTTATTTGTCAGAGAGAGAGAGAGAGAGCACACAAGCAGGGACAGTGGCAGGCAGAGGGAGAAGCAGGCTCCCTGCTGAGCAAGGAGCCCAATGTGGGACTCGATCCCAGGACCCTGGATCATGACCTGAGCCAAAGGCAGATGCTTAACTGACCAAGCCACCCAGGCGTCCCTCATTTGTTTTTAAAAAAATTTTTTTCACCCTTGTACACTGTTAGTGGGAATGTAAAATGGTGCAGCCACCATAGAAAATAGTATAATGTTTTTTCAAAAAATAAAAAATAGAACTAACAGATGTTCACTGCAACATTTTCTTTTTTCATTTGTCTATTAATGTACATTGGGGTTGTTTCCCTATCTTGGCTATTGTGAAAAATGTTGCATATACATACAATGGAATATTATTTAGCCTTTAAAAAGAAGGAAACCCTACCATATGTGACAAAATGAATGAAACTGAAGGACATTATGCTAAAGAAAAAGGCCAGTGACAGGGCAAATACTGCACGATTCCACTTATATGAGGTACCTAAAATACTCAAACTTAACAGAAGTAGAGAGTAGAATGTTCAGTGCAAAGTGTTAGGGGGAGGGGGAAATGGGATTTTGTTCAACAGGTATAAAGTTTCAGTTATGCAAGATGAATAACTTCTGGAAATCTGCTGCAGCACAATATCGTGCCTAGAGGGAACAATATAGTATTCTACACTTAAAAATTTGTCAAAGAGTAGATCTCATGTTAAATATTCTTATCAAAATTTTTAAAAATAGAAAATATTAATATTGAGATAGTTTACATTTTTTTTTGTACCAGGTCTTCAAAATCCAGTGTATATTTATATTTACAGCACATCTCAATTTGGACTAGTACATTTCCAGCGCTCAAGAGCACATGTGACTAATATTAAACAGTACATATCTAGGTGAGTATATATATGTACGTGTGTACACACACAATCCAATGTATAGATATTACTTTCAATTATCTGTTCCTAAGGATTATAATTTAGCATTCTTTCAAACTAAATATATAGTTATATATATTTTATAGTTATATTAACTATATATAATTTATATATGTGTATATATATATGTATATGTAATATAAATATTGTTGCATGAATTTGGGGGAAATCATGATGTAATTTTTAACTTAATTTTTATTTTTTCCTCAGTTCCACTATTCCCCACCTGTGAGTTCTGTTCTCACTTGTAGAGATAATTACTTTCAGATCTTCTGTTTCTTTTTATATGCACCATAATATTTTTTTTAAAGATTTTATTTATTTATCTGACAGAGAGAGAGACAGAGAGAGAGGGAACACAAACAGGGGGAGTGGGAGAGGGAGAGGGAGAAGCAGACTTCCCACTGAGCAGGGAGCCTGATGCGGGGCTCGATCCCAGGACCTTGGGATCATGACCTGAGCCGAAGGTAGCCGCTTAACTGACTGAGCCACCCAAGCGCCCCTGTACCATAATATTTTTAAACAATAGGCTTACACTACTATTTTATGATTTTTACATTTAACTACTAATTCTTGTCTTTCTTTTATGGAGATGAAAATTCAACTCTCCTATATTTTCTCTCTTATACATGTACACATACATATTTTCTTTTTTTTCATGTTACCAGTAATCATTATTATGTTTAAATTATTCAAATTGAGATACAGTATGTGATATATTTACTGTCTCATACAAATTTTTGTTTTTCTAGAGTTTATAATTGCCTTAGTGTTTTCATGTGGTTTTCTATAATACCATGACTTTTTCCCCTTAGCATTCCTACATAGATGTAAAATAAATTATCTTAGCATGAGCAAACCATAAGGAATTGTAATTATTTTATTTTTTCCTCATCAATATCTCTCCTGGAACTCTCTAACCACCCGATATAATGTGAACTCTGGGCCCCTGAGCCTCAAACATAGCTTTCATCCTGGATCTTTTTTTTTCATCACAACACTAGGAAGTCCCTTTGATCCTGTTTTGATCTCCTGTTGCTTGGATCTATTACTGTCTTCCTCTTTATTGGTTTACTCTCTTGCTTGGGTGGAACACATCCTCCTGTCACTTCATGAGAAAGGATATATGGAAAGTAGACTTTTGAGATCTTGTGTGCCACAAAACATTTTATTTCCTTCTGATACTTGATTAATAATAGCTTTATTGTGTAGAATTCTAGGTTGGACTGATTTTTCCTCAAAGTTTCCAAAGTACCATTTTGTTATGTGATAGCTTCTGATTTTGCAGTTCAAAAATCCAGCCCCAAATAATTGCTAATTATTGGCCTTTGATCTTCTCTTTTCCCTAGCAATCTTTAAGGTTACTTCCTATTGCAGGTTCTAAAATTTCATTATTATGTGAGTTGATGTGAGTTTTTTCTTCATTTGTTTCAGCCCTCAATGACCCTTTAAATCTGTAAATGCATGTTTTTCAGTTCTTGAAATTTTTCGTGTGTAATTTATTTGATAATACCTTCCTTTAATTTCAATATTATTTATTACTAGAACTTTTATTAATCTATTTAGGTCCCCTAATTTACTTTTCTCTTCTATTTTCCATATCAATGTCCCCTTATTATACTTCCTGAGAGATTTCCTCAAATTTACCTTCCAAGCCTTATATTTAGTTTTTGTTATTCCATGTTACAGTTTTCAAAAAGTCATATTGATTCAATTCCGCTAACATTTATGGAGTATCTCTTATTGTAAGTTACTGTATTGGGGGCTGGTTGTGGGGGAAAAAACAAAAATAAAAATATCTCTCAATTCAAAGAGCTTATAATCTATAAAGATGGACACAAGTACCTATAAAATAAAAGCTACATTAATTTGATTCAACAAATCTGAAATAGGGAAGGAATAAAGCTCATCAGTATTATTCCCATTTCTAAACCAGAACTGCAACTAATGCGCACCTCAGCAAGTTAATTAAAATATATTACTAGTGATCACATTGAGAAACCTCGCAAATTTGCCTTTCAGATGGACACTGCGCAAGATAAAACTCTGATTGACATTAGTTCAGTAATTCTAATATATGTCTCACAGCCCATGATAGATATAATGAACATAAAGTTAAATTCTGAAGAAAATATATCCCATCCTGTTACAGAATATTTTGAGATCAAATAATAAAGCTCTTTAAAAGTATGTAGGATATTCAACTACTGGCACACCCTACATGAAGAGATCACTCAATTGGTTTTTGTCCTGGTTAAAAAAAGAATCCTCTAACCAAGGTCACATATGGGATTATTCACAAGTCTTAAATCTAGTAATAGAATGGATAATGGGAAGGCAAGAAGGAATATTTCACAGTTTTGACTCAAAATGTCTGGGCAGCATTTATAATAAAGCAACATAAAAGAATTGCTATTTGACACAAACAGCAGGGGACTCCAATCCACTTTCCCAGCATTATGGAAGCAAGACAGGTTCTAGAAAAGGAAGTTAGAAGGCAGGGCTGTATTGCTTTGAGAGAACCCACTCAAATAAACATTATTATATATTGCAAAATGATTACCACCATAGAGTACCTAACGCCCCCATCCTGTCACATAATTACCATTTCTTCTTTGTGGTGAGAACATTTAAGATTTACTCTCTTAACAATTTTCAAGTATATAATACGGTATTATTAACTAATACTATAATCACCATGCTGTACATTAGACCCCCAGAACTTATTCATCTTATAACTGGAAGTTTATATTCACTGACCAACATCTTCCCATTTCCCCCACCCTTCCGCAGCCTCTGGTCACCACCATTCTACTCTCTGGTTCTATGAGTTCAGCTTTTTAGATGCCACATATGAGTTATACAGTATTTGTCTTTCTTGGACTTATTTCATTTAACATAATGACTTCACATCCTATCCATGTTGTCACAAATGACAAAATTTCCTTCTTTCTCATGGCTAAATAATATTCAAATATATATAAAATATATATATATCATATATATAACATATATATGTTATATATAACATATTATATATATATAAATCAATAATGTATATATCTTCTTTATCCAATCAGCCACTGATGGACACTTAGGTTGTTTCCCTATCTTGGCTATTGTGAATAGTGCTTCAATGAGCATGGAAATGCAGATATCTCTTCAGTACCCTGTTTTCATTTCCTTTGGATATATACCTAGAAGTAGGATTGCTGGATCATATGGTAGTTCTATTTTTAAATTTTTGAGCAACGTCCATAGTGTTTTCCACTGTGGCTGCACCAGTTTACGTTCCTATCAGTAGTGCATAACAGTTCCCTTTTATTCACATCCTTGCCTGCATTTGTCTTCTGTTATCTTTTTGATGATAGCCCTTCTAACAGGTGTGAGGTGATAGTTCACTGTGGTTTGGATTTGCATTTCTCTGATGATGTTGAGCACATTTTCATATGCATGTTGGACATTTGTATGTCTTCTTTGGAAAAGTGTCTATTCAGGTCTTTTACCCATTTTTAAATCAGATTATCTGGGGTTTTTTGCTAGTAAGTTGTGTGAGTTCTTTTTCTATTTTTGGGTATTAACCCCTTATCAGAGATATGATTTGCAGCCATTTTCTCCCATTCCATAGACTACCTTTTCATTTTATTGATTGTTTCTTTTGCTGTGCACAAGCTTTTTAGTTTCATGTAATTTTTCCTCCGTGTGTGTGTGTGTGTGTGTGAGTATGTCCCACACCACCAAGCCAATCTCTGACACCAGCTGGGTATCCTACAATTCAATTCAATTTAATTCAGACACTGTCTACCTGGCGTACCTGGAGATAACTCATAGGTTATGGGATCAACCCTCCAACACTGCCCCTCTCCCCCACCACACGCTCCAGGAGCCAATCCCAAATCCAGGTAGTCCCCTGAGCTTCAGACCCCTTGGCTATAGATTAAAGGTTCCAGCAACCCCCTCCTTGGGTTAAATTAATTTGCTAGAGCAGCTCCCAGAACTCAAAGAAATATATTACTTACTAGACTCCTGGTTTATTATAAAAAGATATAAATCAGGAACAGCCACATGGAAGAGATGCTTAGGGCAAGGTGTGACTCAGAGCTTCTATGCTGTCTCCAGGCGTGCCAGTCTCTGAGCCCCTCCACACGTTCACTGACCTGGAAGTTCTCTGAATCCTCTCTTTTTAGGTTTTCATGGAGAATTTGTTACAGAGCATAATTGATTAAATCATCAGCTATTCAAGACTAAACTCAGTCTATGGCCCCAGCACCCCATCCCGGATCTAGGTGTGGGACTGAAAATTCCAACCCTCTAATGACACGGTTGGTCCCCTTGGTAACCAGCCCCCATCCTTAGACTAACTAAGGGGTTTTCCAAAAGTCATCGTTTACATAACAGTAGACAATTTTATGTCTCTCATCATTTAGGAAATTCCTAGGGTTTCAGAGTTCTATGCCAAAAACAGGACAAGGACCAAATAGGTATTCCTTATTATAAGTCACAATATCAGAGTCCTCAATACATTTCAAGTTAATTTTCATGAATGGTGTAAGATAAGAATCTAATTTCATTCTTCTGCATCTGGTTATCCTGTTTCCCCAAAACCATTTATTGAAGAGACTATCCTTTCCCCACTGAGTGTTCTTGGCTCCTAAATAACAGCTTTTCATGCCCTAGGGTCCAGAAGCGAAAGCCAGCTGAAATTGGTGGATGGAGACATTGTTTTGTCTGCAGATATAAAAGATGCTTCCCCAAGGGACGTACTGGCATTTGACAATGCTAAAGAAAGCCTAATTCTTCTGTGACTATTATTCCTACTTGGACTCTTCAATTTCAAGGACCCATCATCACCAGGCCCAAGTTTTGGGAGTAGCTGTGAGTGATATGGCACATAACTTTATTAAATGGTTTGGTCATGATCTTTAGCACCGTGTCTGTTTAGCAAACCAAGTTCTGTTGAGGAATAAACCTGCAGTAGGGCTGTGGACAGCAAAATGAAAGGTGTTCCTGAATGCCTGAAATATATAGGTCATAACAACCCATTTCATTGGCTTAACAGATTCAGACCTCTATAAGGCTGATCCAATCCATTGTGTAGTGTTAAAAAAAACAAAAAAACACCAAAATTCAATTTGAAGATCTAATTGGCTTTATAAAATGATTCATGAATCAGACAGAATCACATTTTGCAAGTAGGGGGGTACTCCAAAGGGTTATAGAAAGGGAAAGGTTTTTAAAGGCACGAAGTCATAAACAGAAAAAGGGTTTATTTCAGGTGAGGTAGCCTTCATTTGGGGACAGAAGGGTCTTAGTAGGTGGATTACCTCCTCTTCCTTTGGGGGATGGAGAAGGTCCATGTGACTGATCACATTATTGGTACTGACCAGAAAATTCCAATTAAGATTAAGATTTACAATTAAGATTAAGACCAATTAAGATTACATTTCTGGGGGACGTTGAAAGTACAGTTAGGTTAGGTATGAAGCCTTGGTTTGGTGACTTGGCCCAAGGGACACCATTTTGCGCCTATGGTTTTCTTTTTAATAGTGTCCATTGGCTGGTTACATGCCATAAGAAACCCAGTGGTTCATGTGCTTAGTAGATTTCTTCATTGAAAATGTTATCTTTGTATCTCAAGAGCCTAACTAACACAGTGTTTGGCACAGCATGAATGCTCCATAAATATTTATTGAATGAATGAGCTCTAGGAAGTCTTAGACTAAGCAATTTAGTTCTCTTCTCGCTACCTGCTGTGCTAAAAATCTCCTTGGCTGATTCTATATGTCACTTAGGAGACCTTTCTTGTTTTTTATATTTCATTTCTATGAGGTTCAAAGAAAAAAGTTGAATAGTACTTCAGCAAATATTTATGGAACACCTACCATGTTCAAGGCACTGTTGGGGAAATAAAACTCTAAGGCAATATTTTCCCTACAACAGCTTAAAGCCTCAAAGAAGAAGTAAGATATGTATATACAAATACATTCTCAGAATTACAGATTTCTAACTAATAAATGCATCCATACGCAATTGGTATGCCTCAAATATTGCATATGGGATACAGAATAAGTCCCCTTCTTGTTGAATGCTTCAAGTTGTTGAATGTCGAGACTGAATAACCCTGAGCCATCCCTGGCCACGAGTAACAGTTTTATTTTCAGGTTTTCTTTACTAGGTACAGGTATTCCCCACTTTTCAAAAGCTTGCGTTACACCACTTTGCTTTTAGGAGAGACCTACACTGGTATCTGCTATCACTAACCAGAAGAAATCTCGAGACCATTTCACTTATATGAAAAAAGGCAAAAAGTGAAAAGAGCATTCAGCGTGTTTTGCAGCGAGCTGTGATAGAAGTAACAGGCACCCTGAGCAGCAAGAGTTGGCCTCCCCAAGCGCCTTCTCCCACCACACTCAGCATCTCAGCATTGAGCCTCCATCGCTGTGAACCATGTCTGTGAACATCTATGTTTTATGTCGATTTATTCTGCGCATCTACTAACAAGATGGGTCCTAAGGTATCAGAAAAGGATAAGAGAGCTTATTTGGAGGGTCTGGAAATGCTCAAAAGTGTTTACATACAAATGAATGGTAATTGCTTCTTCACGTTGTGCCATTTTGGCTTACAGGTGACTGCCAGCCTCCAAACACTCCCACTCAAGGATCTAGGTTTGCTCAACAATGGCCAGTCTCCCTCACTCAAGTGAAGCCTTAGCGTCACCTAGAAAATGAAGAATTTGTAGAGCTCATTTATGACAAGGGAATTCTCCAATATGGGAGTGCTGGAGAAGCAACTAATGTGTAAAGATTTTATTTTATTTAAATATAGAATGATAACAGGTGACTCATGCTTAGGACTGCTTACTTTGTCTTAATCTTCTGTGAAAATAAGACAGTAAGATAAAAGACGGTAAGATGTAGCTCAAAAGGTTTCATAGGAGCGTTCTACTTTCAGATGGGGGGGAAACTTGGACTTCCAAAAACATCTGTGAAGTTGCTGAGTGTGGTAGTCTCCACTTGCCCTTTCCCCAAGCTATTCTCTTTTGTCTGCCAGCTTGGAGCCCCAGGAGGCTGATCTCTGTCCATAACATTGACGGCATCACTCAGACTCCATGGTCCACTGGTTTTTGGTTCCATTGGGCCATTGGGAGGGACTGGCAGGAGATGAGTGGTACAGAGATAACGATTGGTTGGTGTGTTTATCCACCTCTCTTCCTCCCTGCCTGGGAGCCGTTCTGATGGCAGCTGGATCTCTCTCGATTGCGGATCCTTTCCTGGCACCTGCTATTCCAGCTCACATCAGTAACCCTCTTCACCTTTGCCCCCGTGATGGTTAATTTCATATGTCAACATGACCAGGCCATGCAGTGCCCAGACATTTGGTTAATGTTATTTCTAAGCGTGTCTGTGAGGATGTTTATGGATGAGATTAACATTTGAATCAGTGGACCGTGTAAAGGAGATTGTTCACCCCAGTGTGGGTGGGTCTCATCCAACCTGTTGAAGGGCTGAGTAAAATAAAAAGCTGAATAAAAAAGAATTCTTTCAGGGATGACTGGGTGGCTCAGTCGGTTAAGCGGCTGCCTTCGGCTCAGGTCATGATCTCAGGGTCCTGGGATCAAACCCCGCATTGGGCTCCCTGCTCATCAGAGAGCCTGCTTCTCCCTCTCCCTCTGCCTGCCACTCTGCCCACTTGTGCTCTCTCTATCTTTCTGTCAAATAAATAAATAAAATCTTAAAATAAAATAAAATAAAAAATAAATAAAAAAGAATTCTTCCTCTCTACCCGACTTTCTTCGAGCTGGGACATCAGTTGCCTTCTCCTGCTTTTGGACACAGACAGGACTGGAACAACACTGTCACCTCTCCTGCTTCTCGGGCCTTCCATCTCAGGCTGCAACTCAAACCCATTGGCTCTTCTAGGTCTCCAGGTTGCCAGCTGCAGCTCTTGGGACTTCTTGGCCTCCATAACTACATGAACCAATTCCTTATAATAAACATATATGTGCATACATACATACATATAATCTTATTGGTTCTTTTCCTCTGGAGAACCCTGATTAATGCTCCCTTCCAGACCCAGAGATGTAACAGCTTCCCACTACTGTCAGCCTCTGAGTGCCTCAACATTGCTTGTTGGTTCCTTCAGCCCTGCTCACACCTCTGTAAATAGTCCCTTCTATAAAGTTTCTCAAAATCCCAGTTGAGGGTGCCATCTGTCTCTTACCAGAAGGCTGCCTGAAGCAGTTTCCCAAAACCATCTTCTTGTTTACTATGCCAGCTGGGATGACACTGGAGTTCACATCCCCTGAGCTCAGAGGTACCTTAACACCCACTTTCAAAACTGCCAGCCTCCAAACACTCCCACTCAAGGATCTAGGTTTGCTCAACAATGGCCAGTCTCCCTCACTCAAGTGAAGGCTTAGTGTCACCTAGAAAATGAAGAATTTGTAGAGCTCATTTATGACAAGGGAATTCTCCAATATGGGAGTGCTGGAGAAGCAACTAATGTGTAAAGATTTTATTTTATTTAAATATAGAATGATAACAGGTGACTCATGCTTAGGACTGCCTACTTTGTCTTAATCTTCTGTGAAAATAAGACAGTAAGATAAAAGACGGTAAGATGTAGCTGAAATAATCCCTTTCCACGTGTTTTAGATACATTATGGATCAAACAGATTTGGGTCCATTGGTTTTACACTCCAGCCATTTTTAATAACTTTATTTATTAAAGAAAACATGTTCTCTGTTCCAAACAACTGACTTTCATACTTTTGTTATGAGATTTCTCTTGTCTCACAATTGTTTGTGTATATATCCAGAGTAGTATACCTGTTCTCACAGCAAGACCTCTATCTTATTTATCATTTTATCTCCAAAGCAATAACCACACTAGTAAACAAGGTACTCTAAGCATTTATTGAAGGAATGAATGAATAAATAGCAATGCACTTTGAAATGTAACTCATTTGTAAATTGAGAACTACTGAAACTAACTGATGTCCCTCCCGTGGCACAGAGGATTCCTCTCTCCTTCCTATAAATCCTTCCTATAAATCATCTCTTTCCAGACTACTTATCTATTGTATGTTGCAATCCTTTGAAATTGATTAGCAGCCTGTGAAATTGCCCAAAATTCCAAGGCAAGCTGTTCTTTCCCTTCCTGTGCCTTGCAGACTGTCTTTTACCAATATAAATAAAAGTTTGCAGTTTTCAAATCCTCACCTACAAGCACATGAATCACAAGACATCCCCTCTACTCTTCAAACTTGCGTGTTGACACAGGGGCATGAACAATTTCTGTAACCACAGAGAAATCTGAGTTGGGTTTTTTTTCCTCTCACTCACGATTTGATGACTCAGTGGTAAACCTAAGAATTTTAAACCCCGGAGAAAATCTTTAAAATGGTCTTCATTGAGGGTGCCTGGGTGGCTCAGTTGGTTAAGCGACTGCCTTCAGCTCAGGTCATGATCCTGGAGTCTGGGGATCGAGTCCCGCATCGGGCTCCCTGCTCAGCAGGGGGTCTGCTTCTCCCTCTGACCCTCACCCCTCTCATGCTCTCTGTCTCTCATTCTCTCTCTCTCAAATAAATAAATAAAATCTTTAAAATAAATAAATAAAATAAAATGGTCTTCATTGAGGGGGGAAAGATGGCGGAGGAGTAGAGGACCCTATTTCAACTGGTCCCCGGAATTGAGCTGGATATCTACCAGACCACTCGGAGCACCCACGAAACCAGCCTGAGATGTGAGAAGATCTGGATCTCTACAAACAGAATATCGCAGGCGGTTGGTTGTGAGGTAGGAAGCGGAGAGCCGTGATTCTGCGGGCAGATATCGGAGGATAAACGGCGGCGGGAGGGGGCCTGGCCGTGGGGATCCTACACCGCCGGTGAGTGACAGCCTCCCTGCTGCCAACGGGCACAGACTCGCACACCGGTAGCGTCGGGAAAGGACTTTAGGGCAGCCCCCGGGGTGGAAACCCAGGGCGGCGGAGTCGCGCACACGTGAACTGCAGTCCCCGGGACAGGACCTCAAGCGGCGGAGTTGCACGTGTGCATGCGAACTGGGAGCAACCGGCGGTTTTAGAAGCACAAAGGGCAGAGACGTGCCCCGACCTGGAGGCAGGACTGGGGGCGCTGCGGAGGGGCGCACGACCCAGGACGCTGCAGTTTATAGCAGCGCGGACAGAAACGGAGACGGTGTGGCCTGGAGAGCTCACTGAAGAACAGACTGAGGTCTCTCTGCTCTGAGGCAGAGGGTTGGAAACGGTCTCTTCTGCTCTGACTCCCGGAAGAGACGCGGAAAGCCGCCAGGGAAAGGCGCCAGAGAACAAAAGCCCCAAAGACTGATTCCCACTGAGCCCATCCCCCGCCACAGGGCGCAGGGCAACTCAGCCCAAACAGGGTTGCCTGAGTAACAGCGTGGCAGGCCCCTGCCCCAGAAGACAGGCTGGGAAAACAAGAGGCCAGCAACCCTAAGGTCCCAAGAAAACAGGTGCATCTTGCTTGGGTTCTGGTCAGTAATTTGGACTCTATACATTCCCTCAAACACCCATCAACAGAATGACTAGGAGGAGGAGCCCCCCAAACAGAAAAGACTCAGAGATTATGACTTGTGCTGCAGATTTACAAATGGATGCAGATATAACCAAGATGTCAGAGATGGAATTCAGGCTAGCAATTGTGAAGACAATGGCTAGAATGGAGAAATCAACTAATGGCAACATAGAGTCTGTAAGGGCAGAAATAAAAGGGGAATTGGCAGAACTTAAAAATGCTATCAATGAGATCCAATCCAATCTAGATAATCTAACAGCTAGGGTAACTGAGACAGAAGAGAGAATAAGCGATCTGGAAGACAGTATAATAGATAAAAAGGGAAAAGAGGAGGCCAGGGAAAAACAACTCAGAATCCATGAAAATAGAATCAGAGAAATAAGTGACACCATGAGGCAGGCGTTCCAATGTCAGAATCATTGGAATCCCGGAGGGAGTGGAGAGAGAGAGAGGACTTGAAGATGTATTTGAGCAAATCGTAGTGGAGAACTTCCCGAATCTGGGGAATGAGACAAACATTCGAGTCCTAGAGGCAGAGAGGACCCCTCCTGAGATCAAGGAAAACAGGCCAACACCCCAGCATGTAATAGTAAAACTTGCAAATCTTAGAACCAAGGAAACCATCTTAAGGGCAGTTAGGGGGAAGAGATTCCTTACATACAGAGGGAGGAACATCAGAATCACGTCAGACCTATCCACAGAGACCTGGCAAGCCAGAAGGGCCTGGCAAGACATATTCAGGGTACTAAATGAGAAGAACATGCAGCCAAGAATACTTTATCCGGCAAGGCTTTCATTTAGAATGGATGGAGAGATGCAGAGCTTCCACGACCAGCAGAAGTTGAAAGAATATGTGACCACTAAGCCAGCCCTGCAAGAAATATTAAGGGGGGTTCTATAAAAGGAGAAAGACCCCAAGAGTGATCTACAACAGAAATTTACAGGGACAATCTATAAAAACAATGTCTTCACAGGCAACATGATGACAATGAATTCATATCTTTCAATAATCACTCTCAACATGAATGGCCTAAACGCTCCCATAAAATGGCACAGGGTTGCAGATTGGATAAAAAGACAGGACCCATCCATATGCTGTCTACAAGAGACTCATTTTGAACCTAAAGATACATCCAGACTGAAAGTGAAGGGATGGAGATCTATCTTCCATGCCAGAGGACCTCAAAAGAAAGCTGGGGTAGCAATTCTTATATCAGATAAATTAGATTTTAAACTAAAGTCTGTAATAAGAGACACAGAAGGACGCTATATCATTCTTAAAGAGTCTATCCAACAAGAAGATCTAACAATTGTAAATATCTATGCCCCCAACATGGGAGCAGCCGTCTACATAAGCCAGCTGTTAACCAAAATAAAGAGTCCTATTGATAACAACACGTTAATTGTAGGAGACCTCAATACTCCACTCTCAGCAATGGACAGATCATCTAAGCAGAAAATCAACAAGGAAAGAAGAGCTTTGAATGATACATTGGACCAGATGGACATCATAGATATTTACAGAACATTCCACCCTAAAACAACAGAATACTCATTCTTCTCAAGTGCACATGGAACTTTCTCCAGAATAGACCATATACTGGGTCACAAATCAGGTCTCAACTGATACCAAAAGATTGAGATTATTCCCTGCATATTCTCAGACCACAATGCTCCAAAACTGGAACTCAGTCACAAGAAAAAATTTGGCAGAAATTCAAACACTTGGAAGCTAAAGACCACTCTGCTCAAGAATGTTTGGGTCGGGCGCCTGGGTGGCTCAGTCGTTAAGCATCTGCCTTTGGCTCAGGTCATGATCCCGGGGTCCTGGGATCGAGTCCCACATCAGGCTCCCTGCTCGGCGGGAAGCCTGCTTCTTCCTCTCCCACTCCCCCTGCTTGTGTTCCTGCTCTCGCTATCTCTCTCTCTGTCAAATAAATAAATAAAATCTTTAAAAAGAAAAAAAAAAAGAATTTTGGGTCAACCAAGAAATCAAAGAAGAACTTAATTCATGGAAATCAATGAGAACGAAAACACATTGGTCCAAAACCTATGTGATACTGCAAAGGCGGTCCTAAGGGGGAAATACATAGCCATCCAAGCCTCACTCAAAAAAACAGAAAAATCTCAAATTCACCAACTAACTGTACACCTTAAAGAACTAGAGAAAAAGCAACAAATGACACCTAAGCCATGCATTAGAAGAGAAGTAATTAAAATTAGAGCAGAAATCAATGAATTAGAAACCAGAAACAAGTAGATCAGATCAATGAAACTAGAAGTTGTTTCTTTGAAAGAATTAGTAAGATTGATAAACCACTGGCCAGACTTATCCAAAAGAAGAGAGAAAGGACCCAAATTAATAAAATTATGAATGA
>NC_058410.1:135462090-135465400 GCF_002201575.2 Neomonachus schauinslandi | reverse complement strand
CCTCAGAATAAACCTAACCAAAGAGGTAAAGGATCTATACTCTAGGATCTACAAAACACTCATGAAAGAAATTGAAGAAGACACAAAGAGATGGAAAAATATTCCATGCTCATGGATTGGAAGAATAAACATTGTTAAAATGTCTATGCTACCCAGAGCAATCTATACCTTCAATGCCATCCCGATCAAAATTCCAATGACATTTTTCAAAGTGCTGGAACAAACAATCCTAAAATTTGTATGGAATCAGGAAAGACCCCGAATCTCCAAGGAGATGTTGAAAAAGAAAAACAAAGCTGGGGGCATCACGTTGCCCGATTTCAAGCTATATTTCAAAGCAGTGATCACCAAGACAGCATGGTACTGGCACAAAAACAGACATACAGACCAATGGAACAGAATAGAGAGCCCAGATATGGACCCTCAACTCTATGGTCAAATAATCTTTGACAAAGCAGGAAAAAACATGCAATGGAAAAAAGACAGTCTCTTCAATAAATGGTGCTGGGAAAATTGGACAGCCACATGCAGAAGAATGAAACTCGACCATTCTCTAACACCATTCACAAAGATAAACTCAAAGTGGATGAAAGACCTCAATGTGAGACAGGAATCCATCCAAATCCTAGAGGAGAACATAGGCAGTAACCCCTTTGACATCGGCCATAGCAACTTCTTTCAAGATACATCTCCAAAAGCTAGTGAAACAAAAGCAAAAATGAACTTTTGAGACTTCATCAAATAAAAAGCTTCTGCACAGCAAAGGAAACAGTCAACAAAACAAAGAGGCAACCCACAGAATGGGAGAAGATATTTGCAAATGACACTACAGATAAAGGTCTGGTATCCAAAATCTATAAAGAACTTCTCAAACTCAACACCCAAAAAACAAATAATCAAGTCAAAAAGCGGGCAGAAGAGATGAACAGACACTTCTCTGAAGAAGACATACAAATGGCTAACAGACACATGAAAAAATGTTCATCATCATTAGCCATCAGGGAAATCCAAATCAAAACCACACTGAGATACCACCTTACACCAGTTAGAATGGCAAAAATGGACAGGGAAAGAAACAACAAATGTTGGAGAGGTTGTGGAGAAAGGGGAACCCTCTTACACTGTTGGTGGGAATGCAAGTTGGTGTAGCCACTTTGGAAAATAGTGTGGAGGTTCCTCAAAACTTTAAAAATAGAGCTACCCTATGATCCAGCAATTGCACTACTGGGTATTTACCCCAAAGACACAGATGTAGTGAAAAGAAGGGCCCTATGCACCCCAATGTTCATAGCAGCAATGTCCACAATAGCCAAACTGTGGAAAGAGCCGAGATGTCCTTCAACAGATGGATACAGAAGATGTGGTCCATGTATACAATGGAATATTACTCAGCCATCAGAAAAGATGAATACCCAACTTTTACATCAACATGGATGGGACTGGAGGAGATTATGCTAAGTGAAATAAGTCAAGCAGAGAAAGTCAATTATCATAGGGTTTCACTTATTTGTGGAACATAAGGAATAACATGGAGGACATTAGGAGAAGGAAGGGAAAAATGGGGGGGGGGGAATTGGAGGGAGAGATGAACCATGAGAGACTATGGACCTGAGAAACAAACAGGGTTTTAGAGGGGAGAGGGGAGGGGGGATTGGTTAGCCCGGTGATGGGTGTTAAGGAGGGCACATACTACACAGAGCACTGGGTGTTATACGAAAACAATGGATCGTGGATTACTACATCAAAAACTAATGATGTATTGTATGGTGACTAACATAACATAATAAAATTTTTAAAAAATAATAAATAAATAAATAAATAAATAAAATGGTCTTCATTACTCCTTGCAAAGCAGGGTTCCTCCTGCAAAATATATATATATATATATTTCCCCCTTTTCTGAAGGGGGAGAATGGAGGCAACTTCTTTCCCGATTTTTGTATGTTTTTCCCAGGTACAAGTGTCAGAGTAAGCAGAACAATCTATACACAATCATTTGCCACTTCTTTGGCTTCTAGAGTTCAGCAGAAATGGATGTTTGCTCAGTCTTAGGTGGAGACACAGGGAATTCTAGCAATTTTCTGAAGCTATTCCTTGTTGAATTAGAAGAACTTTGAAGTATTAGTAGCCATAAGTGAATTATAAAACATCAGTGGCTTAACACAATAGGGGTTAATTGATACTCATTTAACAATCCACTGAAGGGTTCCCAGTAGGTGGGCAGATTTCCTCCAGCAGTGACGCAGGGTCCTTCCATATCAAAGCTCTTCCATGCAGTAGGGCCCAAGTCCATGGAAACCAAAAGCCAACTGGAGAAGAGTGTGGAGAGTGTCCATGAGAACTTGTTCATATTCCATTACAGAGAGCTCGGCCATGTGGCTCCACCTAAATCCAAAGAAACTGAAAAACTTGGACCCCAGCTAGGCAGCTACTTCCCAGTCACAACGTCCACTGAGAGAAAAGAATACAGATTCCTCTGTGGGCAGCAAGCTACTGCCACAGGAAGCACGGGGCCCAGGGGATCTGATCCCCAATAGAATTCACTTAGACTGAGGGAAGAGGCAGGAGCTGAATCTGAAACTAGAATGTGAGAGATATCTTCAGCAACTTGTCCTTTTCGTCTACACCACAAGGCCTGGTGTTGGTGTTGTTATCTCTCATTTGAGTGGGGAGTCCAGATGTCCGAAATCCCAAGATATGGAAGGCATATACCAGAGATACTAGGCATTTCCTCCTTGCACCCACACTTCCTTCTTAAAGAACAATCCACCCCTTCATTCTAGTGGTCTCACCATACAGACCCCGCTGAATGCGATGGATCCCATGTCTTGTTCCTTTCACTCTTGGTCACAGTTGACTAGAACAGGGTTAGACACCAATCCAAGCCAAGCCAATCAGGTACCATCTCCCAGAAACTGGGATTTGGGATTCAAAGATACTTAGTTAGTCTGTGTTAAACTCCCAGGTGAGAAAAAGCTGGTTTGGCCATCTCTGGTTCAGACCATGTTACAGCTGCTCAGAAAGTCGATCTGGGGGGCACCTGGGTGGCTCAGTCAATTGAGCTTCTAACTTCAGCTCAGGTTATGATCCCAGGGTTCTGGGATCCAGCCCTGGGTTGGGCTACCTGCTCAACAGGGAGTCTGTTTGTCCCTCTTCCTCTCCCTCTGCCCCTCCCCCTGCTTATGCTCTCTTTCTCTCTCTCAAATAAATAAATAAAATCTTACAAAAAAAAAAAGAAAGAAAGAAAGAAAGAAAGAAGGAAGGAAAGAAAGAAAGAAAGAAAGAAAGAAAGAAAGAAAGAAAGAAAGAA
>NC_058410.1:135439980-135462080 GCF_002201575.2 Neomonachus schauinslandi | reverse complement strand
GAAAGAAAGAAAGAAAGAAAGAAAGAAAGAAAGAAAGAAAGAAAGAAAGAAAGAAAGAAAGAAAGAAAAGAAAAGAAAAGAAAAAGAAAAGAAAGGAAAGAAAGAAAGAAAGAAAGTCAATCTGGGGTGGGGGCACAGAGAAACTGAAAGACTAAGAGAGTGACATTGAGTCCTAACATCAGTCCCTGGTTCTCTCGGGTTAGCAGCTTCCAAAAGTGTCTTTCCAAAAGATACCCTTTTGAGTTAGAGCTATCTTGGAGGAGTTTAGTTCCTTGTAGTCAATTAGTCCCTAAAATTCTTTTCTACTTGGTTGCAGAGCTTTATCTCCCTAATGACAATAATGGAGTATAACTGTAAAGTAAACCCCATCCATGGAATTTATTACCACACCCCAGAAATAGGACCCATTCTATGCCCAAACCTTGAGAACATTCCAGGGATGGCACAGAAAAAGGTAAAGTCAAGCACAGTGTCAGTTGCAAGCCAAATACCAAATCCTGTGAGCTTTCTTTGGATGGTGTGGAAAACCAGATAAAGTGAAATCATGGAGTCCCTGAAAAGTGTTCTTTAAGACCAGAGACTGAAAAGCCTAGAATGTTCTTCATGACTATGTATGCATTACTAATGTGGCAAACAAAGGTATGGCCCCCAAAGATGTATGCATCTTAATCCTCAAATCTGTGAATGTTACTTTGTATGGCAAAACCACATTTGCAGATGTGATTAAATTAAGGATCTTGAGACTTGGAGATTATTCTGGATTATCTGGGTGGGCCTGATATAATTACCAAAGTCCTTATAAGAGGGAGGCAAAAAGATCAAGGTATGAGAAAGAGATAGGACTTAAGACCCATTTCAGACTTCTGACCTTGAGAAATAGAAGAGATTAAATTTGTGTTGTTTTAAGCAACTAAATCTGTGGTAATTTTTTTGTAGCACCAATGGGAAACTAACATAGCTAGTAAATAGTTCCTTGAATGTCATTTTAGAATGAGCTCAGCAAAGGTATGAAAGAATACATCCTACTTCTCCTGGCATTTTACGGAGGAAGGAGAGGAAGCCCCCTCACCAGATAGTTCTTTCAAAAACAGGTTGGAGGAATGGCTTCCGGGGGAAGATAAGAGTAGGCTTTATCTGCAATTCCAAAAACACTGAGTCAGGAAGAGAAGTAGGTCTCATAGAGGTCATTCCTTTTTTACTGACAGGTGGGTTTAGAGGCAGACGTCTAGAATAAACAAAGCTCTCCCCTTGAGCTCTTTAACCACTTTTGTAGAGCCCACAGAGGTTACTAGGCCTGTCTTTATCTCTTTCTCTCTTTAATGAAAAAATCCACTTCTTGACACCCATTTGTTGGTAGTTGCTCATGCTTGGAGAAGATATGATTACTAACTTTCATAACTTTTGGTTGACCTATTGGAATTTTTTAGCCTCTGAGCATCCAAGCTTTGCAAATTGAGACTTAAAAAAAAGTGAGAAAGAATACACTCAGATCAACTATAGTTTCCTTTTCAGACATTTCTCTTGCAGTAGACAATAGTAGTTGTTGGTTTCTAACTTCCCAAGAAGACTTTCCCCCTCATTCTCTTCTTCTCAGAGCCTGCCTGTCCACTACAGGGGTAGGCATGTGAACAAAGCTTGGCTCATCAGACTCTTCACTGGAACTGATACACAGACACTGGAATTGCTGAAAGAGACAATACCAATCTGGGGCTATCTTCCCACCACATTGGTTGAGACTGTCCTTAGAATGGCTCTAAGCAGAGCCTAGTGTATATGAGCAAAGGAATGGGACAAGGACCTATGGCACTGAATCCTAAATGTTAATCCCTATGTTCCTGTCCTATAGATTTCTCTTCAACTTTGTGAGCTACCCCAAACTTCTTTTCAGCTGCATAAGCCAATTCATTCCCTTTTTGCTTCAGTTAGTTTGAATTGTGTTTCTGATTCTTTTGACAACTAAATGAGCACCTCTGGTTATATTAGAAAATATGTCAGTATATAAAGGTTAAATTTTATTTCAGTGAATTCCAAAAACCTATTTTGTAGTCAGAGAACATATTTTGTATGATTCCAATCCTTTTAAGGTTTAATAAGAGTTGTGTGATAGCACAGGCTATGGTGTATCTTGATGAATGTTCTCTGTGCACTTGAAAGGAATGTTGATTCTGCTGGTGTAGGATGGCATGTTCTACAAATGTCAGTTAGGTCAAGCTGGTTAATAGGGTTGTTCAAGTTTTTTAAACTCTTACAGATTTTCTGCTTACTTGTTCTATCAGTTATTGAAAGAGTGGTATTGGAAGCCCCAACTATAATTGTGGATTTGCTTATTTCCTCTTTCACTTCTATCAATTTTCACTTTGTGTGTTTTTCTGTGTTATGAAGTGCATATATATTTAGGATTCTTACGTCTTCCTCCATGAAATGATCCACTTGCCATTATGAAATATTTCTCTTTACCCTTCATAATATTCCTTGTTCCAAAGTCTACTCTGGATATTAATATAATTAATGTAGCCTTCTTTAATTGGTATTTGCATGATCTATCTGTCCCATGCTTTCACTTTTAACCTATATGCATTTTTGTATTTAAAATTCGTTTTTTATACATAGTATATAGGCAGATCTTCCTTTGTGATCCAGTCTGACAATCTCTGCCTAATAATTGGATTATGTAGACCATTTAAATTTGATATAATTTTTTACTTTATTGGGATTAAATCTATCACCTTGTTAGTTATTTTGTATTTGTTCTGTGTATTCTCAGTTACCTTTTTCCTTTTCTTGCTTTTTTTTTTGGATTACATGAGTATTTTTCAGGATTCCATTTCATCACCACTACTGCTACCTTCCTTTGTTTTATTTTTCAGTGCTTGCCCCAAGGTTTATAATATACATCTTTAACTTACCGTAGTCCATCTTTAAGTAGTATTATATCACTTCATGTATAATGTAAGAGCCTCAAAACAGTATACTTATATTTCTATTCTCCTGTCTTTTATAATACTGTTGTCAAACATTTGACCTTGATATATGTTATTGATCCCAAAATATAGTTCTATTAATTTTGCTTTAAAAATCAATCATTTCTTGGGGCACCTGGGTGGTTCAGTCAGTTATGTGTCTGCCTTCAGCTCAGGTCATGATCCCAGGGTCCTGAGCTCTCTCCTCAGCAGGGATTCTGTTTCTCCCGATCCCTCTACCCCTTCCCCCATTCAAGCTCTCATGTGCACACACTCTCTCTCTCTCAAATAAATAAATAAAATCTTTAAAAAAATCAATCATCTCTTAAAGACACTTAAAAATAATAAGACGTTGTCTTTTATAATTACCCACACATTTTTCATTTCTTGCACTCTGAATTCCTTCATTTTTGTATATAGATCCAAATTTCCATCTAATTAATGTCCTCTAGCTAAAGAGTATTCTTTAAACCTCTTGTGGTTCAGCTCTGTTGGCAAAACAGTCTCTCAACTTTCATATTTCTTTACATTGCCTTTATTTTTGAAAGATATTTTTCTGAGTATAGAAACTGTCTAGGTTGACAGTTTTTCTCAGTACTTTAAAGATGTTGCTCCACTCTTGCTTAGCTTGCATCGTTTCAGACAGGAAGTCTGTTGTCATTCTTATTTTGTTCTTCTGCACATAATATGTCTTCCCCCTCCCCCAGCTGCTTTCGGGGTTTTCTTTTTATTACTGGCTTTAAACAATTTGTTTATAATGTGCTCTTGTATAGTTTTCTTCATGTCTGGGTTCAGTAGGCTTCTTGGCTCTGTAAGTTTGTACTTTTCATCGAGTTTAAAAAATATTTAGGGGGGCCTCTGGGTGGCTTAGTTGGTTAGGCATCTACCTTTGGCTCAGGTCATGATCTCAGGGTCCTGGGATAGAGCACCATGTCGGGCTCTCTGCTCAGCAGGGAGTCTGCTTCTCTCTCTTATTCTTATGCTCTCTCTCTCTCAAATAAATAAATAAAATCTTTAAAAAATTTTTTTAAATAAAAAATATTTAGGAAATATTTCTTCAAATATTTTCCTATTCCTTCTTTCTTTCCTTTCTTTTGGGATTCCAAAATGTCAAATGTCTCAATATTTCTCACTGGGCATTGATTTTCCTTTCACTTTTTCTAGGCTTTAAAAGAATTTCTGTTTTATTTTAGGAGTTTCTAGTGCTGTGTTTTCAAGTTCACTGCAATATCCAATCTGCTGTTAATCCTATTCATTATAGTTTTCAAGTATAGTGTTTTTCATTTCTAAAATTTCCATTTTGTTCTTTTTTTGGTCTTTCCTTTCTCACCTCATCATGTGCATGTTTTCCTTAATGTCCCTGACCATATTTATAAGATTTATAAGAACTGCTTTGATGTCCTTGTCTGCTAATTCCATCACCATCTGTATTATTTTTGGGTTGGTTCTATTGATTAATTTTTTGTTATGAGTCATATTGTCCTGCTACTTTGAATGCCTGTTAATATTTTTATTGGATACTGGATATTGTGAACTTTACATTATTGGGTGCTGGGTTGTGTTGCATTCACTTAGTGTGGAACTTTGTTCTGGCATGCAGTTAAGTAGCTTCAGATTAGTTTGACCCATTTAAGGCTTGCTTTTAATCTTTGCTAGGGCAAAGGCAGAGAGGCTGTTAGTCTAGGGCTAATTTAGCTCCACTTCTAGGAACAGCACTCTCTGAGCTCTGTACCTAAAGCCCATTTATTACAAGGTTTCTCCCTTCTAACTGGTGGGAAAGTGGTCTATTCCCAGTCCTATGTGATCTTGGGAATTTTTCAGCCTTCTCTCTGATGGTTCTTTCTCAAACTTTTTCTGCCAAAAAATTGAGAGGATCTCTATGTACATATCTGGATCTTCCTCTCTCTCTCTTTCTCCCTTTCACACACACACACACACACACACACACACACGGTACTTTTAAGACCACAGAAATATCCTGCTTTCCAATTTTCCTGTGAAATTTATCATTCAGTAATGCTTCTTGCCTGATTCAATTTTTACCTTGATGCGTGCAAAATGATTTTTGAAATTTTACTAATTGGTCTCTGGCATTCAACTATAAGCAAGAGCCCTCTCTTCTCCCTGAATTATTTATTTATCTATTATTATCAGCATAAATGGAAGATTTCTTATTTTTTTCTATGATTTACATATCAGTACTATACTTAATTATTTTTGTATTTAGATTTTCCCAGACCAGACCTCTGAGAGCCCCTTCGATTTGAGACACATCTCCTGACATTCAACTGCTTATTTCCAACAAGATTAAGATGCAGGGAATAAGATTCATAAGATCAAATCACCAGTCAGTCCTAGAAACTACTATTATTTTCTCATTGTGCATTTCCCTATAGCCAGGATAAGCATTAGACATCAATCTACTGAGTTCATTCTATATTTTTCAAATCTTTCCTAATGACATATTCTTTTGTATACTGATTGCTACAAGTACAGATATATATATATATATATATATATATATATATATATATATCTGAATTAAGGAAATCTGTAGAGGGGCACCTGGGTGACTAGTTGGTTAAACGT
Source organism: Neomonachus schauinslandi (assembly GCF_002201575.2). Taxonomy (NCBI): domain Eukaryota; kingdom Metazoa; phylum Chordata; class Mammalia; order Carnivora; family Phocidae; genus Neomonachus; species Neomonachus schauinslandi. The sequence continues at coordinate 135,456,531 of NC_058410.1, read as the reverse complement.
CCCACTCTTGTTTTCTGTTCAGGCATGATCTCAGAGTCATGAGATTGAGCCCCCTGTTAGGCTCTGCATTCAGTGGGGAGTCTGCTCAATATTGTCTCTCTCTCCCTTTCCCTTTGCCCTTCCCCTGCTCATGCTCTCTTTCTCTAAAATAAATAAATAAATCTTAAAAAAAAATCTGTAGATACAACCCTGTCTGTTTGTTAGACCACCATAAGACAAGATCTGACATATTGTACATAAGTTCAAATGTGCTTATGCAAGAACCCATCTAAAAGTATGAACCTCATGGCTACATAGTATGATGATGATGGTGATGGTGTATGTGTGTGTCCACTGTTGTTAAAAACCATGAAACCATCCTAGGAACAGGCTATCACTTGTTAAAACCACAGTGAAGGTAGCATTGTGTACATTTGGTTATCAAAACCAGACTAAGCTTGATGCTTGCAAGTAGTTGCTACTGGGATCGGTGGAGTCCAGCAAAACACAGATGAGGGAGGAAGCTGGAATTAGAGCTAAAGTCAAGTCCAAAGTAGAGGCTTGATGTAAGGTACAAAACAGAAGACTCTGGCCTCCAGGTCAGGGAGAAGCGGAGGGGGAAGCCCAGTACCCTGGATAGCTCCCAGAGCAGGACAATTTTGCTGGGCAAACTGAGGCTTATCTTTAGAATGTCATTTTGATTCTTTGCTCTGTCTGAAATTCTCAAGTTTGTAAAAAAACTTTTATACCTGCATGTTCTCACTCCCCATATGCTCAGCCTTTTAATGGTTTTCATTCTTGTGATGGTTGATTTTATGCATCAACTTGACTAGGCCACAGAGTGCCCAGCTGCTTAGACAAACATTATTCCAAGTGTTTCTGTGAGGATGTTTCTGGATAAAATTAACATTTGAATCAATATACTGAGTAAAGCAGATTGCCCTCTCCAATGTGGGTGAACCTCATTCAGTCAGTTGGGGACCTGAATAAGAACAAAAAGACTGAGTAAGAGGGACTGATTAACTGCCTTCAGCTGGGACATCAGTTTTTTTCCTGCCTTCAGACTCAAATTGAAACATTGGTTCTTCTTGGGTCGGAGCCTGCCAGCTTTTGGACTAGAACTTATGTCATTGACTCTCCTGGGTTTCAACTTGCTGACTGCAGATCTTGGGACTCTGTCTCTATGACTGCATGAGGCAATGCCTTATAATAAATCCATAGATTGATAAGTAAATAGGTAAATGATAGATGATAGATGATAGATAGATAGATAGTAGATAGATAGACAGATAGATAGATAGACTATTGATTCTATTTCTCTGGAGAACATAAACTAATGCAATCCTCTTAAGAGTTTTTGCAATTTTTACATTGAGTGGAGGGACTCTAATGGAATATTCATATCTTTAGATCTACAAAAGCCAGAATAAAGACTCTGGAACACAGCATTAAACAAACAAACAAAATTAATAGCATTTCCCCTTTACCTCTATGTGAACGTGGCAGCTGAGTGTAGTCTCTTGGGATATCTTCCTGTATGTATGTGCAGCATGTGAATGCCTCAGAGGGCTATGAGCCAAGAGCCCACAAACTCATATTTTAACCCTTTCCTGCCATTCAGCTTCTGACACACAGCAGTGGATTTGAGAGCACCATGTTCCACGGCTCTGCCTTCCCAGCAAAGCTGCCACATGTCACCAAGCCTGCATTTCTCTCTCTCACATTTTGCATAATCAGTTTCTATTCTGTCGTGTTCCCTCACACATGGTGTTCAGAGACTTTTCTGGAAAATAGAGAATATTTTTCAGCTCAGATGAGTAGCATGATTTTACGTTGCTCAGACTGTTTGGTAAATGAAGTCAATTACTCATATATCTGTCAGATGAAGAGAAAGACACATGGATGAGTAGAACCTGCTTTTAGATCTGGAGACCACTCCTTTGCCTACATGGTTACTGCCTGACTCTCTGCAACAGCTTCTAAATGTTTCCCTCCTTTTAACATATTCTACATTCTACAATGTACTCTTTGATCTGATCATACTGCTAAAAGTACCATTTGCTATTTAGCCTAGAGACCCAATTTCATCATTGACTGGCTACCCAATCTAGTAGCATCACCTCTTCTCTGAGCCTCACCTTTCTGAAATGAAACAAAGGGATAATAATGTTGTACCTCATTGAAGTGTTGTTGGGAGCATTCGCTGAGAGACTGTACATGAAGAGCTTCGTGAATCAGAGTTTTAGCAGGTATTCATTTTTTCTCAAAACTTTTTTATGGCTTCTCATTACCTAACGTTCAAACTCTACCTTGGCATTTAAACAACTCTAAGACCCAAATCTACCCAAACACGTTTTTATTGTTTTTACTTTCTATTACTCTCAGATATGAATCTTCTTTCCATGCTAGCCATGTGTACCCAAGTTCTCACTCAGTGTGCCTGATGTGGAATAATCAAGTCTGGAGAAATTCAGAACATTGAGGAAACATGACAGAAACACCAGATGAGCTGGCAATACTTAGATATAAATAAACATTTTAGACATAGATTTTTTTTTTTCCACCCAAATCGGAATGGGAGAGTGCAGCAACCCAGTGTCCTTAACTTGGCAAAAATGAGCAGGGTTTGATTTCTGGCTATGATATTTTCCAAGTGCTTGGCCTTAGGAAGCTTATTTGAACTTCCTCAGATTTCCTTTCTTTTGAAAAAAGTTTGAACCTTACCAGATTGTTGGGAGGGGTGGATGAGGTAATATATGTTAAGAAGAAAGAAAGGATGGAAGAAAGAAAGGAAGGAAGGAAGGAAGGAAGAAAGAAAGAGAAAGAAAGTTTCCAAATGGTAAAGGGTTATGCAAATGTTGGTTTGCCATTAATGGTCAGTTTGAGGACTGCTGAATTCTTAGCGCTTGACAGACACCTGCAGAGAAGTTCTTTAATCAACAAATCTTGTAATCCCTGGGGTAGATAATTCCATTATTCCCTCAAGAGGTCCATCCTCAAATTCCGTAAGCAGTGCCATTCTAAGGGCAGAGGAAAAGCAGCTAAACAATCTAAAAATACTAATTTTTCCTAAACTTAGAGAAACAGATATTATCTGCACAGGCAGTTGCCTTGCCTCAGAGCACTCACGGGTCATTCAAACCTCTTTCCATTTACAGCCAGCTTTTGATCATTTGGGGACTGTTCGCTCAGTTTGGGGCTTTGTTTTTCTTCCTCTTCCTGCCCACTGCCTCCTTCTCAATCATCCCCTACCCATTAGCACACCTCCCCATGGGAGGACCAGGAAAGAAACCATTGATTAACTCAAATAAGTCAATATGCATACTTTTTAACAGGTTAAGCGGGTGAAGGAGAGGGTCAAATAAGATGTGGTTTGTGAGCACTCTGTGAGCTTCATTCATCTACGGCCATTCTTTCCTCTTAACATAGCCACAAATCACTAGAGGTGGACTATACTGGAGACCCTCTGATAGAAATTCAACTTCTTTGGCAAAGAGCCACAAAGCATAGGCATGGTTGGGGGGGAGTTGCGTGTATGGTTTTTTGTTTTCTTTTTTCCTTTTACATATAATGAAATGCTACTCGCTCCTTAGGGCTCTTCGGACATGGAAGGACATCAGGCCAGGGGACAAGATTCATCCCGAGTGTGGCTGCTCTGGAATAATGGCCTTCATAAGAGGAGTGAGCAGGACTGAAGGGAAAGTGAGTATCCTTCGGCCAAAACCTGACAGAGCTAGTATATTCCTCACCTGAAGTGCATTCAGGAAGCATACTTCCAAGACATATTCGCTCCCCTGAAAACAAGCTGCCTAAACATCTGTGGGGAGACAAAGGAAAACATGGGGAAGGAACCCAGAGATGAATATTTCAGCAGAAACGTGGGAAGAAGTACACTGCAACTTGCAAACAGCCTTCTGTACTGCATGCCATAAATTAACACAATATAAATTTATACATATTTACACCACATAGTCTCTAACTATATAAATCCTCAATACTCAGACTTGTGGGTTAGGTGTAAGAGAACAGTCCATATGTTTATTCATGTTCTGTAGAGCTCTAGGGAACTCAGTGATTTTTACACACACACACACACACACACACACACACACACACACAGTATAACTAAAGGTGATTCTAAATGTTGAAATCAAATTAATACCTACCAGCAAAACTCTATTTTTCAAAATGTTGCCATTTTCCAAGATATGCACAGCCAAAGAGAATTTTAATTCTATTTAACTGAGTATTTATCTAGTTGCCTTATGTGTCCCAAAACTTCAGCAGTTACTGACGTACACATAAAGAGTGTGTGGAATCAACTTTTTACTGATGAAAGAGACGATATAAGTGATTCTTCCCCGGCCTCTTCCATCGCAGGAAAGGCAACAAGATTAAAAGACAAGATCTCACCATTTCTACTCGGAAGCTCCTTAGGTGACCAGAGACATTGTGATATCTGGGGTGAGGGTGGGGAATTGCTGAGATCAGAGTCAGAAGAGCTGGGTGGGTTTGGGTCCTGGCTTTGCCATTTGCTGACATATTTTCCTAGGGTGAGGCCCTGAATCTCTGGAAGATCCAGATCCTTAGGAAGATAATAACATCTGCCATGAGTACCTCAATAAAAAATGGCAAGAGTCAAGACACAAGACTCAGTGTAAAAGTCCTTGGCAACTGTAATGTTTTTGGATGTACTGTCAAGTCATTGTTATGGGTTCTTTCATAATCTGATGCTAAGCAAACAAAATGCATTCAGTCTCTTTTACAGCTTTCTTGGAAGAAATCTACAGCTGAGTTGCTGTTGACACTCTTTGTTTCAGAAGAACGCCATCCACAATGGTCAGAGAAGCATCTCACAGCGCCAATTGCCAACTGGCTTTGGCACATGCACGTGTGTGGGCAGGGACCATCAGTGTGTCTTGGACATGGCCCAATACCCAGTGGGCATTTATTAAATTTGGAATAACAGTTCATATTTTTGGGGCAAATCGCTGTCTGACACAAACAAGGAAGCAATTTCCCCACATGTCACTACTTAAAGGTGTAGCAGATGTACAGTGAGCAAAGCCTGAATGTCCTGGCAGGCACCAATGAATAACGATAAAATAGAGTTACACTCATCATATCCAAAGTAACAACTGCGACACAAGGAAGAGTGGAAACTTCATCTCTGCTTGGCTTTACACGGACAGTAGACAGAATCCTTTTCAGATAATGCTTTGTCTCTATTTCGGTATGATTTGTTTCTCCCACTCGGTGCCTGAGATTATACTAGTAATACATCATTTGAAGGCTGGAGAGGAGAAACTTTTTCTTCTGCTCCCTGCCCACATCCTTACAGGCATGGAAAAGAGCTACACATCACAGAGATGCCCTTAACCTCTATGTTACAACCAAGACATAATCGAAAGAGCACACAGAATCATTCAGTGCGGCTATGTTCCTATTGACTCCTCTGTCCACACCACCATTACCACCGTGCTGAGCAGAGCACTGAGGGGCGCTGCAGAATCACCCAGCCCCATGCTCAGTGACATCATCTGTAGGTGGGGTTTCCTGCTGAGGGGTAGAGTTTGGCATGTGTACAAAACAGGAGCTATACTAAAAGGACACACAAGAGCACCATCCCAGAGAAAACCCCCCCCCCCCCCCCCCCCCCCCCCCCCCCCCCCCCCCCAGTGGAGGAAGGACCACTTACGAAGGAACAAAGGTATTTTAAAAGTTCTCATTTTCGGGTTTTTCTTTTACTCCACCCACAGACTGCTGGGGGTTACGAGGTGAAGTTGGGAATGCCCAATCAAGAGTAACATTTGAAGTTTTGAGCTCACACATCGCTTTGCTAAATCTGATGAAATCTATGGATTTCTTTCCCAGAAACATGCATGTGACACAAATTGTGAATACAAGTTTAGAAGGCTGATTGCCACTTCTAACCCAGTTTCAGAACTCCGCTCTGAAGAATCAAGGGGAAGATAACAAGGAGTGATGATTTATTAGGCCAATTCTTTCTATAGGGCCAACATGGGGAAGGAGTGTCTAGTACTTCCTTATTGCTGCTGGAACAAATCATCACAAACGTGGTGCCTTAAAACAACACAAATTAATTATCTGGAGATCAGAGCCCTAAAATGGCTCAGCAGGGTGTGTTCCTTCTGGAGGCTCTAGGGGAGGATCTATTTCCTTGACTATTCCAGCTTTTAGAGCCTGCTTAGAATCCCTTGACTCACAGCCACACTTCACTCCTACATCATCTTTCACCACTGTATCTCCTTCTCTGACTCTAATGCTCCCCCAAAACCACCTCTTATAAAGACCCTGGGATTGCAGTAGACCCACTGGGATAATCCAAAATAATCTCCTCATCTCAAAATCTTTAACTGAATCCTATCTGTGAAGTCCCTCTTGTCATAGAAGGTCACATATTCACAGGTTCCCTGGTTTAGAGAATGGACAGCTTTGGGGACTGTTATTTGGCCCACCACAGGGTGCTTCCAGTGTTTTACTTTGCACACGACCATTTGAGGTTCAGGCTTCAGGGCAGAAAAGGTAACCAGAAATCGAAAATAAGCATGCAACTATTATGTTTTTTTCCAAGGTTCTATCTCAGGAAAGTTGCTAAATGGGAGCCAAATCTGAGCAATGGGAGGAAATTATTATACCACTGTGCTTGAAAAAGCAAGATTCTCTTTCAAACCATAGCTCCAGAGAAAATCACCTAGGCTCACTCTGTCTTAAATGAAACTATGCAAACTAGATGAATGGTAATTTTAAGGTAACAGCACAAAAAGAAAACAGAGAACAAGGAGATGGTCAAGCTAAATTGAGATTGTGGACTTAGAATAATTTATATCACTCCACCCCTCCATTTTCTGGATCTTTGAAAGTCATTTTTCCTTAAATATCTACATTACCTGGATAATCTCCTCAACTATCCCCTTCATTGTTTAGATCGATAGGATAATGTACAAGCTAGGATCTGAATGTAGAGAGAAAGAAATGAACACGGGCCATAATGTGTTAGGACTTCACAATTACCTGGAGAAATTTCTGCAGTTTTCATATAACACTAAGAGGGCTATTCTTAGCAAAATTCACACTTGGTATGCTCAGTTTCAATATGAACTCAATATTTGAGGAAAAGGAAATTAAATCAGCATTTGGGTGGTTGTTTTCTTTTCAGATATATACCAGACTGGTGTGTCTGGATCCTGTGATCAAGATAGATTTTCATTATCCTGGTTTTTGTCTGTGACCTGTCAGAGCGGACGATTGGGTCTGAACCGAAAGGCACCACATATGCTTCTGAAATGCTTAATTGTAGCAACACAGAAACATTGAATAAGCTTCACATTGAAAATGTTGTCAGTTCTCTTCCTAAGCCCCTCAGTGTTAAAACTGGGCAAAAAATAGATGGTTGAGCAAAGGCTGTTGTTTCCCTGATGTTCTCAGAAGCCAGTTCTCAGTTCTTGGCTTAGCCTTAGTGCCGGGTTTGAACAGAGGCTGGTGAGCAGAAAAATGCCATACAATTTCCCACAATGGAAATCAATTGTAGGCTTTGCATCTTTCTGGGGCATTGCACTAGAGCTCTGTTGATCTGGTTCTTTTGCTTTAAATGGAAAACCCTCCAGGGAAGTTTTGTGTACTCTAAACAAGATCTCTGTAGGATCAGATAATAGGATCTGTGTGAATGTAATACAAAAGAGAGAGAGAGGCTCATGCTAATGCAGATTAGAAATTATTCAGCTGAGACTTTCATTTACTGAGGCACATAATGTAAGAATGCCACTCTCTCAACTGCCATTTTATTGTGATTTCTCAAAAGCTTTGGGGAAGATTATTTTTAAAACAAAACCAGTTTAACTCTCAAGAAGTCAGGTTGAAAAACAGAACTTAGTATGTGTTTCCCACAAATACTTGTCTACACCATTTATATTTTAAATTGCACATGCCTTGAAGGTAACCCTTGAAATAAACAATACTGGATATGGATATGATTATCAATTGATTTCATTTGGCTAGTCAAGGAGTAATTGATTTGAAAGGGGGGTCTTCTTTTTTTTTAAGAGAAATATAATTAAATATCCTAACTTAATGATCCAAAGGAAATAATGCGTAAAGTACTATGATAACCAGAAGAGACTGTGTCATGAAATCCCATAAATGCCAAGAATGTTAATCTTGGCATATCCAAGTATGTCAAAAATGTTAGTTCTTGGCATGTTCCTTCCCAAATTAGTCAGGGTTCTCCAGAGATACAGATTAATAGGAGAGAGAGAGAGAAATAATAGAGAGACAGATAGATAAGTTTATTATAAAGCATTGGCCCATGCAATTATGAAGGACCACTAGTCCTCAGATTTGAAATCAACAAGCTGGAGATCTAGAAAAGCCAACCACCATCAACAGCTTGATTCTAAAGGCCTGAAGACCAGATAGCCAAAGGCGTAGTTCTACTCTAAAGACTGGTAGGCTCAAGACCCAGGAAGAGCCAATATTTCAGTTCAAGTTTGAAGGCAGGAAAAAACAAAGTCCCAGTTCAAAGACAGATAGACAGGGAGAATTCCCTCTTACTAATTTTTTTGTTCTGTTCAGGACTTCAGCTGAATGGATGAGGCCCACCCACATTAGCTAGAGCAATCTGCTTTACTCAGTTGACTGACTCAAATGTTAATCTCATCCAGAAACACACTCACAGACACACAAAGAATAAAGTTTGACCAAATATCTTGGTGCCCCATGGCTCAGGCAGGTTGACTTATGAAATTAACCATCATACTTCCTGGTTACCATCACTCATTCACCCATCCATCTATCCATCAGTCCATTTGTTCAATATACAGTGTGAGCACATACTATATGCCAAATTCAGGGCTAGGGACTAGGGACACAAAAAGAAATAAGGTGGGATCCTTTTTTGACATGAGAGCACACAGAGCTCCATGAAACTGCTCCCCAGTGAAACTGGTCAAAGTTATTTTAAACCACAAAAGAAAAACAAAAGAAACATTTAAAGTCTCTGGGAAGGGTTCTCAGGGTGTACAGCAAATCAAGAAACATTTATACAGGAAAATCTACTAATCTCAGTAAGAACAGAGACAGCCTGATATCTGAACCAACACCACTCCCTCCTTCCTTCTGCCCAGCTCAGTGAGATGAAAACCATGCTGTAGACAGGTGCAGTTAAGAACACAAGGATCCTTCTCCCCAAAGCTCTCAGTCAGAGGGTGATGCCAGCATCTCTCATCCTGTTTCCAGCTTCCTGTTGCTGAGGCTAAGAGTTGATTGTAGCCAAGAGGTGGGAGGGTCCTCTCTTCCAGCTAGCCTGCACTTTGGGGATGGAGGGCCCACCTTGGGTACAGTGTTAGTGAGTATACTGCATCCCTGATTACTCTTGTAACAACTCATAAGGTGATCTATGCCAAGAAAAGAAAGCTAAAAACACCTAAGGCTTCTACCCCCAACCCCCTTCGCCAAGCACTCAACTCCAAAAATGAGTGAGGTGTTACTCAAAAAGAAGCACACCATTCTTCCCATTTCCAGACCAGAGATTTTAACCAGTGGAGAAGCAGACCACAAAGCAAAGAGCTCCAAATCACTTCCTAAAGGAACTGACTTCATTTGCAACAGAGGGTGGAGAAATTTAAGCCTAAGGACACTCTCAAATACATGGCTTGGTGGTGAAAGATAGTTGAGAGGAGATTGTTAGTTTCCTTAGAGATAGTTAACTCCCGACCAGTTAGTTGGCTGAACAGAACCAGGGAAAGAATCCTGGAAACTGGCGGAGTGTGGTTAGGCAAAGAGATAGTTACAGAAAGCCCTGCCACTCAGCCAAAACCACTGTCATTTCAAAGTCACTGTAGTCTTACCCAAAGCTATATCCTGTGAAGAATAACATCAGAAGCTTAACAGTGGGGAGAGAGAGGAAAATAGGCTTCACCAAAATAATCCAGCAGTTACTAAACAAATAGACAAGAAATAACAAGCCTGGGGGTTGAGGAGTGCAATATCCAGAGTTGTCATAATATATTGCCTAAAATGTCCAGTTTCTAATAAAAGATTATGAGACCTGTAGAGAAACAGGAAAGTATAAATTACGCATTGGAAAAACAACCAGGCAACAGAAACTGCCTAAGAGAGCAACCAGATGTTGGATTTAACAAAGGCCTCAAAGTAACCATTATAAATGTGTTCAAAGAACTAAAGGAAACCAAAGTTAAAGAAGTAAAGGAAGGCCTGAGGACAATGTCACATCAAATAGAGAATATTAGAGAGAATATTAGTAAAAAGATAGAAATTCTAAAAAGGAACCAAGGAAAAATGATGGAAGTTGAAAAGTACAATTGACTGAAGTGAAAATTTCACTAGAGGGACTCAACAGTAGATTTGATCTGGCAGAAGAAAGAATTAGCTAACTTGAAGAGAGATCAATAGACACTATGCAATTCAAAGAACAGAGAGGAAAAAAATGAAGAAAAAGGAACAGAGCCTCTGAGAAACGTGGGACACCATGAAGTGCACCAACATACATGCAATAGGAGTACTAGAGAAAGACAGAAGGAAAAAAAAGAAGAACGTCTGGAAAAATAATGATCCCAAACCCCAAATTTATTGAAAAGCATTAATCTATACATCCAGGAAATTCAATGAACTCCACGTAGGACAAATAGAAAGAGATTCACAGACAGACACATTATGTTATTGTAAAAACACTGAAAACCAAAAACCAAATACAAAATCTTGAAAGCAGCAAGAGAAAAATGTCTTGTCACTTGCAAGGGAACTTCAACAAGATTTATAATTAACTTCTCACCAGAAACAACAGAGGTTAAAAGTTAATGACATAATATATGCAAAGTGCTCAAAGAAAAAAATTGTCAACCGAGAATCTAATATCTAGCAAAGCTATCTTTCAAAAATGAATATGAAATAAAGGAATTCTCTGATAAACAAAACCAGAAATTTTTGCCAGAAGACAAACAATGAAGGGAAATTGAGTATTTCATTAATACTAAAAACAAAAAACAAAAACCCTAAAACAAATTATTCAGGCTGAAAGCAAGTAACCCCAGATGGTAATTTGAATCCACACAAATAAACAAAAAGCACCAGTAAATATCATTATGTAATTATAAAAGACAGTCTTCTCCTTTCCAATGACTGTAAATGTCTTCTTTCATCTCTGTACTGATATTAAAAGCAATTTTTTGGTTTATACATAACATGTGTATAATGTAGTGTTGCCCTATAACACATAGAAATGTAATATTTTTGCCAATAAAAGCACAAAGGAAGTGGGTGGAAACAAAGCTGTGTTGAACTAAGGAAGTGAGTCCAGATGGTAATTTGAATTCACAAGAACAAATGAAGAGAATCAGAAATAATAAATAAGAAGGCTAATATTTTTAAAAGCTATAACTATGTAATTTGCTCTCCTTTAGTTTCTTTTTTATTTTTTAAATTTTTTTATTGTTATGTTAATCACCATACATTACATCATTAGTTTTTGATGTAGTGTTCCATGATTCACTGTATGTGTATAATACCCAGTGCTCCATGCAGAACATGCCCTCTTTAATACCCATCACCAGGCTAACCCATCCTCCCACCCCCCTCCCCTCTAGAACCCTCAGTTTGTTTTTCAGAGTCCATCATCTCTCATGGTTCGTCTCTCCCTCCGATTTATCCCCCTTCATTCTTCCCCTCCTGCTATCTTCTTCTTCTTTTTTTTTTTTAACATATATTGTATTATTTGTTTCAGAGGTACAGATCTGTGATTCAACAGTCTTGCACAATTCACAGAGCTCACCATAGCACATACCCTCCCCAATGTCTATCACCCAGCCACCCCATCCCTCCCACCCCCCACCATTCCAACAACCCTCAGTTTGTTTCCTGAGATTAAGAATTCCTCATATCAGTGAGGTCATATGATACATGTCTTTCTCTGACTGACTTATTTCACTCAGCATAACACCCTCCAGTTCCATCCACGTCATTGCAAATGGCAAGATCTCATTCCTTTTGATGGCTGCATAATTCTTTTTTAAAAGATATAAAATTAGGGGCACCTGGGTGGCTCCATCAGTTAAGCATCTGGCTTTGGCTCAGGTCATGATCCCAGTGTCCTGGGACTGAGCCCCTCGTGAGGCTCCCTGATCGGTGGGGAGCCTGCTTCTCCCTCTGCCTGCCACTCCCCCCTGCTTGAGCTCTCTCTCTCTGTCAAATAAATGAATAAAAATCTCTAATTAAAAAAAAGATATAAATTTATAAAAAGTAATCATTATAATAATGTATTTTGCATTCATAACATTAATATATGTAATATGTATAACAATAATACCATAAAAGTGGGGAAGAGAAAAGAGCTATATAGGACTAATATTTGTATATCTCACTGGAATTTAGTACAAATCTGAAACATCCTGATAAGTTAAGATGCATATAGTAAGTTATCCTAGAGCAATCACGAGGAAATAACTCAAAAACTTTAGTAAGAAAAAATCATTACAGGAATTAAATGGTACATTAGAAAATAATCACTTAATACAAGAGAAAACAGGAAAGGAGAAACAGAGGAACTTGGTGACAAACTGACAAATTTTTGGAAACATAGTAAATAAAGAGGAAAAGGACAGATGATAATATTTAATGTGAATGAATTAAATAATGTAATCCAAAGGCAGAGATTGTCAGGCTGGATGAAAATACAAGATAAAACTATATACAGTTTACAGGAAACACAATTTAAATTCAAAGATACAAATAGGTGTGCCTGGTGGCTCAGTCTGTTAAGCTTCTGCCTGCTGGTTTTGGCTCAGGTCGTGGTCTCAGGGTCATGAGATTGAGCCCAAGTCAGGCTCTGTGCTCAGCAGGGAATCTACTTGGAGATTCTCTCCTTTTGCCCCTCCCCCCCACTCGGGCAAGCTCTATCTCACTCTCTCTGTCTGTCTCTAAAATGAATAAATAAATCTTTTATAAAAAAGATACAAATAGATTAAAAATGAAGGATAGAAAAAGGTGTCCATGAAAATAGTAACCAAAAGAGACCTGGGATGGCTATACTAATGTCTGACAAAATGGACTTTAATTTTTTGAGAAAAACTGTTACAAGAGCCAAAAAAAGATATTATATATTGGTAAAAAGTTCAATCCATCAAGAAGAGATAACAATTATAAACATATCAGTACATCACAAGAGAGCCCACAAATATGTGAAGCAAACTAATTGACTTGAAGGGAGGAAGACAGTTCTACAGTAATAGTTGAAAACTTCAATACCCTGCCTTCAATAATGGATAGAACAACTGGGCAGATGGTCAATAAAGAGATAACAGGGTAGGGGGGAGGAAAAGATGGTGGAGGAGTGTGGACCCTATTCCAACCAGTCCCTGGAATTGAGCTGGATATCTACCAGACCACTCTGAACACCCATGAAATCAGCCTGAGATGTAAGAAGATAGATCTGGATCTCTACAAACAGAATATCGCAGGCGGTTGGTTTCAAGGTATGAAGCAGGGAGCAGATTCCATGGGCACATATCCATTGCGCCACTGGCCCTGTCAATGGGCACATATCCAAAGATAAACAGAAGGGGGAGGGAGGCATAAGGATCCTGCACTGCCAGTGAGCAATAGCCTCCCGTGCTTGGGACTGGGCACAGACTCACAGACCGGTAGTGATGGGGAAAGGACTTTAGGGCAGCCTCCCAGACTGAAACCTGGAGCGGCGGGACCATGGATGGGAACTGGGGGTGGCTGGTGGTTTTAGAAGCACAAAGGACAGACACGTGCCCCTGTGCCCCAACCTGGAGGCAAGGACTTGGTGCCCTGCTGAGGGCCGCACAACCCAAGATGCTGCAGTTTATAGCAGCATAGAAAGAAATGGAGATAGTGTGGCTGAAGAGCTCACTGAAGAACAGACTGCGATCTCTTCGCTCTGAGGCAGAGGGTTGGAAACAATCTCTTCTGTTCTGACTCTCGGAAGAGACGTGGAAAGCTGCCAGGGAAAGCCGCCAGAGAACAAAAGCCCTAAAAAACTGTTTTCATTGAGCCTATCCTCCCCCCCCACAGGGGTCAGGGCAACTCCGCCCAAACAGGGTTGCCTGAGTAACAGTGCAGCAGGCCCCTCCCCCAGAAGACAGGCTGGGAGAACAAGAGGCCAACAACCCTAAGGTCTCTATAAAACAGGTGCATCTTGCTTGGGTTGTGGTCAATAATTTAGACTCTGTAAATTCCCTCAACCACTCCTCAACAGAATGACTAGGGGGAGGAACCCCCAAAATAGGAAAGACTCAGAGACTGTGACTTCTGCCACAGATTTACAAATGGATACAGATAACCAAAATGTCGAAAATGGAATTCAGGGTAGCAGTTGCGAAGACAATAGCTAAAATGGAGAAATCGATTAATGGCAACATAAGAGTCTCTAAGGGCAGAAATGAAAGCTGAACGGGAAGAACTTAAAAATGCTATCAATGAGATCCAATCTAATCTAGATAATATAACAGCTAGGATAAGCAAGGCAGAAGAACCAATTAGTGATCTAGAAGACCAAGTGATAGAAAAGAAGGATAAAGAGGAGGCCAGGGAGAAACAACTCAAAATCCATGAAAACAAAATCAGAGAAATAAGTGACACCATGAAATGTTCCAGTGTCAGAATTATTGGAATCCCTGAGGGGGTGGAGAGAGAGAGGACTAGAAGATATATTTGAGCAAACTGTAGCTGAGAACTTCCCTAATCTGGGGAGTGAAACAAACATTCGTGTCCTAGAGGCAGAGAGGATCCCTCCCAAGATCAAGGAAGACAGACCAATGCTCCAGCATGTAATAGTAAAACTCGCAAATCTTAGAACCAAGGAAACCATCTTAAGGGCAGTTAGGGGGAAGAGATTCCTACGTATAGAGGGAGGAAGATCAGAATACCATCAGACCCATCCACAGAGACCTGGCAAGCCAGAAAGGGCTGGCAAGACATATTCAGGGTACTAAATAAGAAGAACAGGCAGCCAAGAATACTTTATCTGGCAAGGCTGTCATTTAGAATGGTTGGAGAGATGCAGAACTTCCAAGACCGGCAGAAACTGAAAGAATATGTGACCACTAAGCCAGCCCTGCAAGAATTATTAAGGGGGGGTTCTATAAAAGGAGAAAGACCCCAAGAGTGATCTACAACAGAAATTTACAGAGAAGTCTATAGAAACAAGGGCTTCACAGGCAACACGATGACAATAAATTTATATCTTTCAATAATCACTCTCAACGTGAACAGCCTAAATGCTCCCATAAAATGGCAGAGGGTTGCAGATTGGATAAAAAGACAGGACCCATCCATATGCTGTCTACAAGAGACTCATTTTGAACTAAAGATACATCCAGACTGAAAGTGAAAGGATGGAGATCCATCTTCCATGCCAACGGACCTCAAAAGAAAGCTGGGGTAGCAATTCTTATATCAGATAAATTAGATTTTAAGTTAAAGACTGTAGTTAGAGACACAAAAGGACACTATATCATTCTTAAAGGGTCTATCCAACAAGAAGATCTAAAAATTGTAAATATCCAAGCCCTCAACATGGGAGCAGCCATCTACATAAGCCAACTGTTAACCAAAATAAAGAGTCCTATTGATAACAACACGTTAATTGTAGGAGACCTCAATACTCCACTCTCAGCAATAGACAGATCATCTAAGCAGAAAATCACAAAGAAACAAGAGCTTTGAATGACACACTGGACCAGATGGACTTCATAGATATACACAGAACATTCCACCCTAAAACAACAGAATACACATTCTTCTCGAGTGCACACAGAACTTTCTCCAGAGTAAACCACATACTGGGTCACAAATCAGGTCTCAACTGATACCAAAAGATTGAGATTTTTCCCTGCATATTCTCAGACAATAATGCTTTAAAACTGGAACTCAAATCACCCAAGTGACCCAATCATAGCAGCATAGAAAGAAAGGGAGATATTGTGGCCTGAAGAGCTCACTGAAGAACAGACTGCGATCTCTTCGCTCTGAGGCAGAGGGTTAGAAACAATCTCTTCTGTTCTGACTCTCAGAAGAGACGCAGAAAGCTGCCAGGGAAAGCCGCCAGAGAACAAAAGCCTTAAAAAACTGGTTTTCACTGAGCCTATCCCCCACCCCCTTGGGTCACTTGGGTCAACCAGGAAATCAAAGAAGAACTTAAACAATTCATGGAAACCAATGAGAACAAAAACACATTGGTCCAAACCTATGGGATACTGCAAAGGCAGTCCTAAGGGGGAAATACATAGCCATCCAAGCTTCACTCAAAGAAATAGAAAAATCCCAAATTCACCAACTAACTGTACACCTTAAAGAACTAGAGAAGAGGCAACAAATGATGCCTAAGCCATGCATTAGAAGAGAAATAATTAAGATTAGAGCAGAGATCAATGAATTAGAAACCAGAAACACAGTAGATCAGATCAATGAAACTAGAAGCTGGTTCTTTGAAAGAATTAATGAGATCGATAAACCACTGGCCAGACTCATCCAAAAGAAGAGAGAAAGGACCCAAATTAATAAAATTATGAATGA